>NC_079377.1:14565000-14925000 GCF_021018895.1 Seriola aureovittata
CATGTTTGTGTGTTAGCTAAACTTAAGTCGTAGTGCAGATTGTTAAATTATTTGAACAAATATAAAACAGGAACCTCTGCTCAGTTTATGTTCCTCACATTTCTTCAGTTTGGCCTGAGATCTCCTACTGTCAGCCCAGAGGAAACAGATTTCACACACACATCTGCTAATGGTGGGGTGAGACTGTTTGTTTATTTTGTGTGTCTGTGAGTGAGCGAGTGAGTGACTGAGTGACTGACTGACCGACTCAGCAGGGGGTTGTGTGGCGATGGATATGTATGTATGTGTTGGCCAACACAATGAGGACTAAACTGGTATCATTACCAGTCACATGTGCGTCCGAGTGAGGGGGGGACAACTGCAGAAGATCTGTGACTGTTTTCACAGGTCGGGGGATGAGGTGTCACACTGCAGGGAGCAATCCACACAGATATGTTTAAACCAGAGTTATGGTGTCTGGTGGAAACTTTAAAAGGTGACTGATCTGAGGGAGAATGAATTCCACAGGAAATTGCTGCAGGGTTAGATGAATCCAGAATGGTTATAAATGTTGAAAAGTCACAATGAAGTATTCGTCTTCTTAGCTGAGAATGAGATAAAGAGGGAGGAAAGTAACAACCATTTAAACAAAGCTGTCAGCAGATGACACTGCGGTAAGCATACTTGACTTGTGCTGCAGTATGAGTTCCCAATCAACAACAAATTCATTGATTCATCACTGTTTCACTTTAATTTGACTGTTGGTTGTGTGATCTCCCCTGCAAAAACAACCACATTTTGCTTTACTCATCTCATCATCAAATCCCGGCAGTGGTTTATTTTACTTGGCTTAGCCGGTATAATAAGTTGCAAAATGCCCCCCACCCCTTAAACCGTTTCCAGACTGTATGTGTGTTCCCTCAGTTTGAAACACTTTAGACTCATGTGGATTGAATGACATTACACAATTGCATGTAATGTATAATGTGCACACCCGATTTTCTGAGAACTGTTTCATGTCAAATGACTTCAAAATGCCTCTATGGTTACCATCATAATAATAGCCACTGGCACTATACGGTGAGTACACCATCCATCCACTACTAGTGTTTTCTAGAGTTTCCAGCACATAGCAGCAGAGTAACGTAGATCTAAGAAGCTCAACTGCAGGGTAATAAACACATTGGGAACCTTGCTGTATACTCTTTACACTACCATTTTGTCCACGATATGTGATTATTTTTTCTGTGTGTGCTGCATGTATATGTATGTGAGTGGGTGCGGTTGAGGTGTGCCGTGGTGGGCTCCTTTTTGCACAGTATGGTTCTGCAGTATCAAGTTTGTACCCCATATACATTATCAGCATGTTTGTCCCTAAAATTACACTGAGCTACAAAAATAGACCATATGTAAACAAGGATTGACTTTGTTTGCACAACCTGGTCTATTTGAAGAAGTCAGAGACAACAGACCTCAGCAAGAGGCTGCAGTGGCCCACTCTCTCCAGGCAGAGGCGTGCAGGGGAATCTCTTTCTGTCGGTCCACTTTTACCTCTCTGATCACTGGCATGTCTGATGAAAACATATTTTTACACAACAGCTTCGCCTATAATTGGAACCATAACTTACCAGTATGCCAAAAAAGGACTAATTTCATTATAGGGAAAGGGAACTGAATTGTCAATTTATAGGAACCTTGTTGTGATATCTAACTATTGAACTATGTAAAACTAACTTGCTTAATAAAGCCTTCATAAGCTTACCCAAATGAAATTGCAATATTCTTCCCCAAACAATCCTACAATATTCCAACAGTTAGGGTTTAACTGAAAAATGAAATAAGTTTATATTAACAGTGTGACACTATTTACTGACTATCTCTTGTGGAACTATGATATTCCTACAGTATTTCTTTGGGTTCACAATTTTTGAAGTGATATTTACAGAAGCCTATCCCTCTTGTGTTATATAAAGTAGTATAATATGCTACTTGGCCTATTAAATGTTCTGATAGGCCTTTATTGTTTAGAAAGAGTTTTACCAACTATATTCAAAGAGATAATACTCTAAAACTCTGCTTAAATTAGACTATTTAAACTTATTGTCCATATTAGAGATATCATGGCGGTTAAGTATATCCTACCAGAATAGCCTATGCTGTACATGCTAAAACATTTGCTCGCACAGACAGTCAACAGATCAGCCAACACTGTTTCTCATTATGGTAACTTCAACCACAATGTCACAAAATGAAATATCCCAGACATGAATGCGGCATGTTAGCTTTCACCTCATTCCGCTGCAGCTGAAAGAAGTTGTTGAGATAGTTGGAGTTCAGGGAAGAGCTCAACTCCGCCGCTCCGGGAGTCTTGCTGAAGCTGAGATCGGGGTGGGAAGAGTTGGGTTCTGGTCTGAACGCGTCAAAAGCGCTGGTCTGGTGGGGGTCTTGTAAGGAGAGATAGACCCAGTTGAGAAGTTGCGCAGGCTGGTACACGGAGGCACTCGTGTCTATGGCAGACAACAAGCTCATCTTTCAAATTAAATGGCTAAACTGGATTTTCCACCGCTGATTCTTGGACTGGTCTCAACTCTTTTGCCGTCTTGCTTTTCAGTTCCCGTAGCCCGGCAGATGGCAAGAGCTCCTTATTTCTTCCCGTAAAGAGCCCTGTCCTCCTCACGCCGGGAGCCTCGTCCCTGTTAGATGTTTCTCAAAAGTCATTGCGCTGACATGTCAGTATAAAAACTTTTCCCCTGCTCCCCATGGTCCGCTATCTGCCTTTATTGCAGCGGGCACTGAGAGGCTCTTTGAATATGTAATGAAGACGAGTCTGCGTCAACGAGGACGCGGGCCAATCAGCGTCCGGTTTGTGTGAATATTCATTCATAGCCAACTGGATGAGACAAATGGTTCAACCCAACATCTCAGCTTTACCACAATAAATATTTTGCCACATCAGTTATTAAATTAAACAAATTCAAGACTATCTACGAGCCTTAGGATGAGATCTATAACTTACTTCTAACATTTATCATTTATAACGTATCGTTTTGTCTATTAGTGTTGAAAAGGTGTGTATGTGTGTCTTTGTATCAGAGAGCGGGGTGGGGGTGGGGTGTTATAGATAGGTGTTTTGTTTATTCAGGTAGGTGAATAGTTGCACTTAACTGACGAATACTTGGAGTGTCCCTGTGACCTATTAATGTTGTAAACTCCTATCAGACCATTAATCAACAGTGTTTCACAGCTGATTCCAAATATTGTCACTGATGCAGCCTATAGCTGTCTGTAAAATGTCTCTTCTTCATGTGTGCAACAAGAAAAAAAGCTGGATCACTGGTGAGTAAAAAATAAGCACCATTAGAGATCAAATCAGTTAATCAACCAATACAATCAGCCTCCAGGCCTCTATCTCAGGAGCACTATGTCCCCGCTTCCAACCTGACCTGAAGAAAGCAATATGGAGAAAGCATTGAAATGGCTCCCTCTTGTGGCAAATGTCCCTCACACACATACAGTCAGTTGTGACATTCTTAACATAATCAATGTGTGTAGCCTACTTTTCGTAAAGGTGGGATCAATGACGTTGTAGTAGTTAAAAATATAATTTCCCCGTTTGGTGACCATCATCACATCACAGTCACAAATATATAAAGCAGGCAAAAGCACTCATATTTTGGAAAAGCATACTCTGTAGTGCGTTTATTCTAGTGTAAAAGATCATTAATTTCATTTACAGACCCCATTTTGATTATATTTATATTTATTGTTATTATTATTATTATTATTATTTATATTTATGTCACTTGATTGTCACTAAAATATAATAAATATAATTGTCACTGTAAAAAGACACAGTGTATTATATGCAGTATTAGTACATATAACTTAATTAATATTTTAATTGTTTAGATTGTTAATAAATAGTAAATGTGGCTGTGTCAGTAAATTTAAAATTAACAGGTGGTTTAACACAGTCTTCCATCTTACGTGGACAGCATTCCTTTTGGGCAACACACATGCTGTCAAATAATAGACCTATTGTGAAATATTTATGTGTCACATTTTCCATCATGTCATTAATGTTCATGTATCTATAGGCTACGTGTTGTGTCTATCTCACAGTTTAAGGGACTGCTCCTTGACGGACAGGACAGATAAATGGGTGGGTTCCTTTAATGGAAACTATGAGTCCCACCCACACTGTTTCAATACGTTCTGTACTAAGACGGATCTAGGAAACACAGGAAGAAACTGCAAGCTGACTAAAGTAAGTGCTAAAATCAAATAACTACTCAAAGAGGCTGAGCTAGAATAATGACCGACACATCTAAGTTATATTTTGATGAGTGGCAACTCTTTTTGGAGTTGTTTTGTGGTGTAACGTCACTCTGCTCTCTTCGACGCTGTCGCTAGCTTCCCGACGTTGTTGCAGATTCCCCTGTGCATTAAGCTTATCCATTTACGGCTACAAGAAGGTTGTATTGTCAGTTTGCTGCTGAAATTTTGATCACTTCTGTATGGTTAGCTATCTAGCTAAGATATGGCATATGCCTGGGCTCGATTGACAAGATGAATCGACCCACATTATGTAACTTCCATTGGTAGGTAACTAAGCTAGTTTGCAATAAGAGATTCGTCCAGGCCTGGAATGGCGTTGGATTTGATAGGTCGGTGTTCAAAACTAGATATTTGCCCGTGTAGTAAACCTAAATGTATTCCAAAGGCTAGTATAATCACTTCCCATGGTGTCAAACTACCAGCGTAACGTTAGTAAACCCATAGTATACCCACCGATATAGCAATGCTATATTTTTAAGTGAACTGACACACCTAATGTTAGGACATTAACATTAGCTAATAGCAACCGTAACCATTTGGTAACACATTAGGAGGTTGTAAATTCCTTACATCAATGGTTCTTTTTCTTTTGCTTTCTTTTCTTTTGACCCTGAAATGATAACTATCTTTATTAGCACCCCAACTCTCTTAGTAAATATGGTTGTGAGTTGGTTTGCAGCTGTGCAGTGTGGTTACTCAGGTCACAGTTTTCTCACAGTTTGTGTGAAAGCAGTTAGATGTGATGGCTTTGCGTCTGCACAGCAGCTAAGTGTGATATTTCTCAACATGAGCCTTTAAACCCTGAGGCAGACAAATTACATTTTGTTTTGACCTCATGTGTTGTATATATATATTCAGTGATTATAATCGTTGATCAAGTATTTCACAACACCAGAAACAGGGCATGGGAAGGAAGTGCATGAGCAGTTAAAAGTATTTCATAGTTTACTTTTGAGTTATTGTGATAGCAAAAACCCCTGTCTTCAATAATATGAAAGCAGTTAAATATAGCTAGATAAAATATTACTCTATTCACTGGATATAAATTCATCTAACTCGTATGATTTGACCTCTGTCTTTCACATTACACAAGGTAGCTTTCTCGTCCTGTGTGCGTTTTCAAACGCAGCAACGTCTTTTTTTTTTTCCTGTGTCCATAAAATGCAAATTGTTCCGTTTAGGTCCTCTGAAGTCAGTTTCACCATGGAACAAGTAGGTCTCTTGGAGCAAAGGCTTTTCATACTAGGCTAAACCAAAATGAAAGTTTCCTCACCACCACACAACTCATCTAAAATGTCTGTGATTCAAAACTCTTGGAAGGAGTTTGCCCCTCATTAGATTGCAGTGACAGTGGCACTGACATTTAACATGGCTGTAGCAGTTTGCCTATGTGTGTATTTAAAAGTAAAAACACTGAGACAAGGACCTATAAAGCAAACTTATATTATATGTAATGCCCCCATACAACAACTAACTCTATAATTATGGTGAGTCGGAGTTACAATTTTCAAAGCAGACATAGTATATAAATGCACAGTGAAGAATTCCTCCCAGTGGGAAAAGATGAGGAGGGCAGAGTGGGAGTATTTTTAATTCCTATGTTCCCATGTTAGTGCATCCAATATGTATTTAGGGTGTTCTGTCTTTTAATTCTTTTAGAGTATTTGTCAATGGAACTGGTGCATTTTTGTGTCAGTGGCTGCCCAAGATTAACATTGTATTTTTTAGTGATGGGTCATGTTTGGCAGTCCTTTGACTGACAGTTCTGTTTTATGTTTAAAGTCATGAGCTACCCTGGATACCCACCTCAGGCAGGTGCTTACCCACCTCAGCCTGGTGCTTACCCACCTCAGCCTGGTGCTTACCCACCTCAGCCTGGAGCTTACCCTCCCCAGGCAGGAGGCTACCCGCCACAGCCAAGTGGCTACCCGCCACAGGCTGGCGGCTACCCCCCGCAGGCTGGCGGCTATCCACCACAGGCTGGCGGCTATCCACCACAGGCAGGAGGCTATCCACCACAGGCTGGAGGTTATCCTCAAGCACCACCACCAGGTAAGCAATCATGCATCACTGCAAAAGAAATGGTTCAAAAAGGAAATGTTAATTTGCTCTTTTGCCAATAATTAGATATTGATGCAGCTCTCATGTCTGTATGGTAAATATGAAGCTTCTGCCAGCAGTCACTTAGCTTAGCATAAAGACTGGACACACAGGGAAAAAGTAGCCTGGCTCTTTCCAGACCAACAAAATAGTGTTCTTTTTCATCCAGATCCCAGTAAGAAAGTGAATAGGCATATTTCCCAAAATGTCTTAACTATTCCTTTTAAAGAAACACTATAAAACAAATGTCATAGAACTTATCAAATTCTTATGCTATAAAATAATAGTAAAATATTTGCCTACCTTCACATCTTGCACACACATCAGAGCAACATGAGCCTCCCTTTAGACAATGTAATTGTACTTGCAGAAAAATTAAGTTGATGTGAAACACTGAGTGTTATAGTCAAAATATTCTGGTGCCCATTGTAGAAAGGGTGACTCAGTTATGTTGTGTTTGTAGGCAAAAAGGATCATGAGACTTATAATTAAGAGAAGAATTTTTTTCCATCAAAAATAAACAAACGTCTGCTGTTGCTAAGAGAAACAAGTCCCACAGTTCATCCTTCACATAGTACTCCCACTGTCTGTCCAGCACTCTTTTCCCTCCCTGTTAACTAGTTGGAAAGTGAGAAAAAGAAAGTTTCAATGAGAGGGGTCATTTCTGTCTCAGTTTAATATTCTCAGTTCTTTCAGGTATTTAGTAGCACACTACATCCTCAACTTTCTCAAAAAGTTTTGACTTTGTTATCTTCTCCAGGAAGCTGGGGTGGTGGCCCAGCTGGTGGTTATCCCTCCATTGGGCTTGACAGCTTATCTAACCCTGGATACAACGCTGGCATGGTAAGTTATCCTAAAAAATCCCCTTCACCTGCACCTAGAAAATTCTTAATTAATATATGTTTAATGAAATGTCATCAGATTTTTGCGTTGAATATTCCAATTAGCATGAATTACACAGCCATTAATGGAATATCACATCCTTTCACTTTACGGTAAGACTTTTCCAAAGCCCGCATCCTAAAATCATCAACACTTCTATTTTTCCTTGTCAGTGTCTCTTTCAAGTTCCTTTGCATGAGAACAACTGTCGTATACTTGATTCTTATTGGTCCCTTTGAAAATGTATCAGTCTGATGCAACTTTTTTTTAACCTCTTATACTTTGTCCTCTCTGCTGTATTTGTGTTATCAGATATCTGAATTTCCATTCTATAATAAAGCACGGCCACACTTTGTTTGGATACTTGTACATCATGTAGATTGGTATTGGTTCAAAATATCAAGAACATTAACTTCAGCTTCTCCTCTGAAGTTAGACCAAGGATAGGGGACATTCCCTTGAAAATATGTTAAAGTTAAACAGTGATGTAGATAGTAGTTATTTGAAATACAATTCATTAAAATATTGCAAAGTAAATACAAATAATCTAATCCAAAAAAAGTGTGACCAGCTGTCTCTGCTTTGCATGAAATACTTTTCAAGGATGTGTGGACATATTATGCAATTCCAATCTTTCCAAATCCCAGGCCAACCAGATCTCAGGCATGGGGGGTTTTATGCCAAACCCATCCATGATCGCCCAAGCCCTTGGGGGGTACCCATCTCTCCCTCAGCATGGTGGGTATGGTGCCCCCTCCCCTAACCAACAGTCATATGGCCTGTACCCACAGCCAGGAGGGACCATGCCCCAACACCAAGGCCCAGGGATGAGCTATCCTGGTCAGCCTGGACAGCCTATGGCAGGGTACCCTGGTGCACCCTCACCTAACCCTCCCATGCCTGGTTATGGAGGAGCACCAGCACCTATGCCAGGATACCCAAAGGTCCCATCACCAAATCCGTCCATGCCAGCCTATGGAGGAGGAGCCATGCCAGTAGCTCCACCAGTCAATGTAAGAGACACTGAAAATGCTTTTTTGACCCCAAAAAAATAAAAAAATCTGTCTTCTTATAAGGCATCACCATTGTGATATGCTGCACACACACTTTTAAACATTAACAATGTAATGTCAGAAACACAATGAACTCTTTGTTGGAATAACATTGTCACATTGCCGAAATTGCTGTATTGTTATGTCAGAGGGGATTCAGGGGAACAATCAAGGACTTTCCTGGAGCAGACCCACTCAAAGATGTGGAGGTTCTGAGGAAGGCCATGAAGGGCTTTGGTGAGTGCTATGGGCAGAGACCTTAATCGGAGTATGCTGCTTATTTTATTATTTTTTATCTATATCTATCTTTTTCTTTAGTAATGTCGTCTGGATGAACTGGATGTTTCCCATTTGGGAAGTTGTGTTCTAGCTGTGTATTCTTTTTGGCCATCCCCTCTTAATTATGTAGTTGACTAATTGCTTGAGAGGGTAGGAAGTGTTTAGTTGATTCATCAATTTTAATAGTCTTTTTCAGAATAATGAATTTCTAATCATTTGAAAATTATAGTTATATTATAGGAAGAAAAGGTACATTTTAAAATTAAATCACCAAATCAACTAGTCAAAGACATCCGATAACTCTTAACTGAGACTTTCTTTAGTCATGGGCAGCTGCAGTTGTTTTCTTTAGATTCTTCAGACTTCTGTATTTCGAAAGAGACTTGTCATTTCTAAGTATAAATAAATGTTTCAGATACTAAGTCATGTTTTTTTTTATCTGTCTGATTTGACATTGTGGGCTTGTCTGTGCAGGAACTGATGAGCAAGCCATCATTGAATTGCTGGGGAGCCGCTCCAACAAGCAGCGTGTGCCTTTGCTCCGGGCTTACAAAACTTCCTATGGGAAGGTAACAGTTCTGTTCATGCTTATTGTTTGATTTATATACTGTTAGTCTGATAACATTAGAAGCGCTTCTACTTTTTAAAAATTGTTTGCACAACAAACACCAATATAGAATCATTCGTGGCTCAGTGTGCATTACCTAGCACTGCTTAATGGGGACAAGCAGACAACAGGTGCTGGTGCTGTCAGTAAAATGGAAAGGGGATTGAATGTCCTCAGAGCTCATTACAGTTATGCCACAGAGCCTCTTGCAGTGAGTTTTTCACAGCAGCAGTTAATGATGGTTTTGAGTTATTCCAAGCATGTTTCCGTTTTTAGGATCTGATTAAGGATCTGCATTCAGAACTGTCTGGAGACTTTAGGAAGCTGGTCATGGCCATGTTGAAGAGCCCATCTGAGTTTGATGCCTATGAGCTCTACAGTGCCATCAAGGTAAATGCTTAGAAAATGTTATAAAAACACAGAAAAAGATGTGTGTTTACAAGATATAAGATAAATGTATTTAAAATAAAATAAGAAGCTGCATTAGTTGTACGTTTGGATAAAGATTCACTAAACAAAAATGAGCAGGAAGAACTTTGGCTGCTGCAAGGCCAGAGGATGAGGTTGTCGGATTATCATTGTTCTGTCTTCCAAACAGGGAGCTGGAACTGATGAGGCTTGTCTGATTGAGATCCTGTCTTCTCGCTCCAACGCTGAAATCAAGGAGATAAACCGCATTTACAAACAAGGTGAGATGCCTCAGGGTGGTTAATGCACTGCTTTTCTCCACGGCTCTGTTCATCTTTATCTCACAGCATCACAACACTGCTTTGAAAGGGTTTTATTACATTAGGGGATAAGCTCAGCGTAGCTAGATTTGGATACCACCATAAAATTTCTAAATGCAGATGCTATGGTGAGGAATTTGTCGCACATAAACTCAGATATTAAGCGCTGGCCCTTTTTAGTCAACAATAAGACATTGATATCAAGGATTCATAACTGCAAATGTATTAAGGTATAACAAAGTTTTCCTCATTTTTATTGTTTATTTAATTAATTGTTCAGCATTGTTTGCTATTTTATTTTGTAGAAGTCTGCAGTATGCTAGTTTTCCTTGCCAAGAAATCTGGTATTGGTCACCATACCTACAGGATATGCCTGAAAAACTCCTATTATATCCATCTTGATTTTTTTAATATATTCTTCCTTTCTGTGACCTTGTTTTGTTTGACTAAAATTGTGCCATTACTTCTATTGCCATTTCAGAATACAAGAAGTCACTGGAGGATTCCATTAGTGGGGATACCTCGGGCCACTTCCGCAGGCTCCTGATCTCTCTCGCCCAGGTACAGATATAATACAAGTGAATTATCTGTGTGCCTGAGCAACTACCTTCAGATTTAATTTGGAATGTTTTTCTCTGTACTTTGAAGGGCAATCGTGATGAACGAGAACATGTTGACGTCTCTCTGGCTAAACAAGATGCTCAGGTTAAGTCGGCGTCCTTTTCATTAATAATAAATGTTTGAGGATTTATCTGCAACCATGTAATTCTTAAATCAATAACTTGATGTATTGATTACAAACACATTGCTTTGTACATATTGCTGGTCTTGTAATAGGCCCTGTATGCTGCTGGAGAAAACAAGCTGGGAACAGATGAGTCCAAATTCAATGCTATTTTGTGCGCCAGGAGCAAACCCCATCTCAGAGCAGGTATTCTTTATGAAAATTAATAAGGTTCAACATTTAAGACATGTCAGAAGATAATAAAAAACCAACCCACAAATTCAAGTTTTAGTGTTTTGCTAGCTATATTACTGATTGTGCATGTGTTTGTGCGTGTATTAATGTGTGTGTGTGTGTGTGTGTGTAGTGTTTCTCGAGTATCAGCACATGTGTGGCAGAGATATTGAGAAGAGCATTGGCAGGGAGATGTCTGGAGACCTTGAGAGTGGCATGTTGGCAGTGGGTAAGAACACACAAACACACGCACACACACACACCTATTCAAGTCTTAGAAGGGGCCACACCCATGTATTGTCTGGAGACTCAGAATTTGTTCCACATAAATAGTTCATAACGAGAGGCATGACCACAGTACATGTCTGATGTAACATTTAACAATTAAACATTTTCCATACTCATTATATATTGTGTTTTATAACAGCTTACTTAATACACAATTGAAAATGTACTGTAGTACTGGGGCAGGGTTCCTGTTGAATGTGTAATCTTTTTGTTTTTCCCTTTTTTGCCAACATTTCTCAGGGTTATGGTACAGTAACCTGATTTTAGATGTGTTTTTATTTGAATCCTTCCATCGTTTTTCACACTCGGTCAATACAACCTAATCGTGAGGTGGTGTGCGCTGCAGTGCTGGATGTTTGCCATTGTTTTGACACTGTTTCATTTCACTCTGTCTTTGTTTATGATTTCACTTTCTGTTTCTCATTCACACTTACATTTTTTTCAAAATATAACTCACTTTGAAGCTGCGGGAATCAATATTTGGCCACTGGGGTGCTGATTTAATATCACCTTTATAAAGTTGTTATTGCTAACACATCAGCGGTTGCCTGCATATCTAGCAGACACAGCAACATTATCAACTCACAGGGTTCGTGTTGAATCTAAGTCCAATATTTATTCTTCTTTTAGCTCTGTTTTGGTCTCCACCACTTCCTGAGAAAAATATCTGGCTCTTTAACTAGATGTTGAGCTTTTTCCATCAGCTAGTTGATGAAGTTTTTTTGTCTGCCATTTTGTGACATAACAATAATGATAATCCTCAATGGGTTTTTCATTATGAGTGACCCTTCTTCAGAACCAACATACCCTTTTTTTTTTTTTTAAATATTAAAATATTGATTAATGCAGCTTTGAGTTTGCTTTCTTTTCATGTGTGTATAGCTTGATTTTACATAGTTCACTTTTTAGTTGGTACACAAGTGAAGTATTGCCATCTTCATCATCCTCCATCTCTTCTTGCTCTAAAGACTAAGAGACGAAGTATGAATTAATGGGTACATTCTGCTTGTGTTGGCGACAAGTAAATATTTTCTTTGTTTCAGTGAAGTGTATTAAGAATACACCTGGATACTTTGCTGAGAGGCTTTACAAGGCCATGAAGGTGAGACTCAGCGTTTTGTTTGGATTGTAATTTTCTATATATTACTAAGTAAGTGCAGAATAGTATTTGATTTATAATTGTGTGTATGTTCGTGTGTTCAGGGAGCTGGGACCAAGGACAGAGCTCTGATCCGCATCATGGTCTCCCGTTCTGAGGTGGACATGCTGGATATCCGCCAGGAGTATGTTAAAAACTACGGCAAATCGCTGTACACGCACATCTCTGTAAGTATCTTCATCATATACTACATTTAATACAATAGAAATAACCCCTCAGTGTTGTGTATGATTTTTTTTTTTTGAATCATGAATTATTTGCTGATGAATTTGTTTAATTTACAGGGAGATACATCAGGAGACTACAAGAAACTCCTACTGAAGCTCTGTGGGGGCAGTGACTGAACGGAAAACAGTCTCTACTACTTTATAGAAATTTCCTATAAATATCACTTTTCCGCCCTAGCTATGCACACTATACACAAACCGCCAAACTGCATGCCAAGCCAATACTCTCTATGCCAATGTTTACTGAGTTGTAATAACCTCATACATATCGCTGCGTACAATTTCTTTTCTATATGCAGTATGCACAAAAAAAAAAGATTTATATTTTTTCACTTGTGATAACTTTTATCATTTGTGTTGAATGTGGATGGCCATACAATAGATTTGTTTGAGATTGCATTTGAATTTTAAGAGCTATATATTTTTAAGATATTTTATTTCAATTGTTCAATATGATCAGATGTCTAATGATATCTGGAATGTTTATCAGCTTGTTTTCTAATGTTCAGCAATGCTGAAGAAAGTATGAGACATAGGATACATCAGCTAAGTACCAAAGTTAACGTATGCAACTATACCATCTCTTCTCTATTTTGTCTACACTTTACAATTCTTTGTTCATCAGAGTTGTGCTGTATTTGGGGCAATCTGTGTATCATATACCTGCTCTTGTAGCATGTAAAATCATAGCCTTACATTTCATAAATTGTTGGTCATTTTATCAGGTCTCAGAAAATAAACATTAAGATGGCACACTGGAAGTATTTGTGGTTCATATACATTCAAATTATTTGAAAATCCCTCTGATGTCAAACCCTTTCACTGGTTCATAAGCAGATGAGTTGGAAAGGTTTATACACAAGTAGTCACTTGGGGGTAGCCTCAGTTTACCAGTAGAGGGCAGTGAAGTCTTTATGTCAACCCCAGCAGCTACACCAAAAGTATGAATTCCAACCAGCAGAGTTTACATGGATCATTATTTAAAGGCATTAGATCAATACACATGGTCACATTTCGGTTTAAATGTGTATACGCTGCATAGTTCTCCTACACTGAATATGTTCAAGCCTCAATATCCGTGGCAAAAACTAACTGCTGATTCTTAAATACACGGCGTTATACATGGTCAATACAGATACATAATTTCTCATTCCTTGAGTGGTGTAAAGTCAGCATGTGTGGTTGCACGTGAAGTTCTCCACGCCTTATTAACTCCTGTTGGTTTCACTTTAAATACCGTTGAACACACTTGACTGTAGAGATGTGGCTCTGCGCTCGGCTGGCTACAGTGTGTATGTGTGTGAGTGTGTATGTGTGTGAGTTAACTGCACTAGGATCAATAACTCTGAAGTGAGGAGGAGGGAGCATGTGGAATTGATAGCATCCATAAAACTGCCTTGGCCACATTAACCAAGTCTAGCATGTCTGCAGTGCTGTCAGAGGCCTGGGGGACCCTTTGGGTAACAGCCATGCTGGAAAAGTCATTTTTGATCACATCGTGTTAAAATCCACTAGAAGTGGCAGAGAAGGCCTGAGGGCTTTAGATAGATGTTTAAATTACAATAACTAGAATTTTAATGAAGATTAGATGCGATTAGATTGGTTTGGAGAAGATAATTTAGACATCATTAGATTAATTTTTTATAAGGAAAGTGTTTCAGCATGTATCTGCCAACACTGTAGTTTTGATATTTAATTATGATCAGAAACTTCCCATCTGTTGCAGGTGTCCAGCTGAAGGCTGTGTAATTCACTGTTAATTAAAAATCAAGCATTGTCTAATTTAATGTCTATTATAACTGATCTAATCATTTGGGAATCCTCTCACTGTGCTTTGGGGCCTGATATATTGTTGGAAAATTATGGCTTTACATTAAAAATGTCTTGGTATGATGATGAAGGATGCCAACAAACTTATTCTCTTCTAACATACTGTTGCTGCCCCCTTCTTAATTTGGGACGTGCCCATTCAAAACTTTGGGAACAACATCATCCTTGTGCGTTCTCACAGGATGAGAGAAAATGGATACAACGAATGCTGAGAATGAATTGCGTAGATGCAGTGAATAAAAGTCTAAAAAGTGAGTGGACAATAAAGTTGTTTTTCCACCCTTAGCCGGACAGACTTTCCATTTACTGGATCTCTATTCAGACTGTCAATAAAAATAAAAAAAATCCATAAAATTTTCAGTTTGAGACAATTTGGCCAGGATAAATGATGGATATGCTTGTTGACAGTCTCTTCAATAAAAGATAAAGCTATTATCCACCCTGATCCTGGCTACCTGATAAACAAATCTGTTTAATAATATTTCAGTAAATTATCAGACAGCTAGAAACACAACCCTTGTTGTCTAAATAATAAACTCATTCATACCCCCAAGATAAAAAGCATCAGGCTGTCTTCTCTATTCAAATGCGCGTCCTCAGAAGTAGGGTACAGACACAACCGTCCAATCTGTGTCAGCAGTGGGGACCTGCTTCCCTTTGATATGAATGAATTGTAATTAATTTTTCATCTAAAGGGATAGCACATGGTTGCACAAGCTATGGAGCCAGCATGGCAGAGAGACAGAAAGAGGGGGAGAGAGACAGAGGGAGAGAGTTGTAGATGTCACAATGAGATTCAGTGCATGCATGAATAAGGTCACGGTTTGAGAGGTATGCCTGCAGATGCCTGCCTCTGTGCCAACAATCTTTATTCAGCTGTAGACTGGAAGCAGAGTGCATCCATCATCATCATCATATTGTATTTCACAAATCCTACTCAAACATGCATTTCATTTCAAATACACATTTTTTTTTCACTTGCCACTGCCCTCTTATATGTTATCCAACACACAGATACAGTTCACGCTGAAATTGGTTGTTGTGTTGCAGCTTAGATATAGAAATGTGGTGCACAAGCCTGTGGCAACAGCAGCAGTATTATGCAAGGACTGAATAAAAATGCTTATATTTTTATCACAGCATTTGCATTTTTCCTACATAAAATAATATAGTCAGGGAGGTTTACCATTGACTGGGTTCTGTTGATTTGATGTGTCTGCGTTAAATCAAAAGATTAGAATGACGGATTAATATCACTTGGTTTATCAACAGTTTTAGGCTGACAGAAATCATTAATTCATAAATTCATTTTGGTGATGATATAGTGAGGTGCATGACACTGCAGAATGATGTATTATGTATCATATTATATGACAAATACTGTTGCATTAATCTGGTATTAGAAAGTGCTACCAATCTAATCATTGTAGACTCATCATATCTTTTGTATGTAAAATCTGTATCAAGTATTAAGTATAATGTCAAATAAATTTTGTGAACAGCATACATTTGAAAAAGTGTATGCTAGTATCTAAAATTTGTAATTTGTAATTTATGTGCTCTGTCCTTGAGTAAATGTACTTAGTTACATTCCACCACTGCAGGCAACAGATACATGCATTTCGTATTCTGTTAATCCTAGATGGTTGCTTTACCCTAGAGATGAGGTCATGAGGATGAGGTTTACCCACCTTTACCACTACGTCGATAATTTTAAAATTTCTCCAGGTTTTCATGCAAATTCTGTCCATTCTCATTTTTTTCCGCCTGGGATTTTAGACGTACTACGGGTTGATGTGTACGCCCATTGAAGAAATAGGTGTGTTTTTTGTTAAAACCCCGCCCTGTTTTGCCTTATATGGTCATTGAACGAAACGTTGATTGACAGCGGGTAGCAGCTGCTGAGTCGCTCAGACATGGCGGAGGATACAGTGTAACTGAGGATCAGCGGCGGAGTTACGTGAGTTTTCCCAGCAGTTGAGTCGGCAAAGGGCGCATTAAATGTTACAGAAGAGGAGGAAAATGTGTTCGGTTAAAGCGTACTCTGAGGGGAAGCAAAAAACGACCTGAACTGCCACACACGAGTAAGATGGAAAAATGTATCGCTGTTTAGTGCAGTCAACAGCCTTGGGCAACAAATATGGCTTCTTGTGCCTTTTTCAATATGCTATAAAAATTGATCTCCCGTGCAACCTAACGCCGTGGTGGCTCCGGCGAACTTCTGCAAGCCGCGATAAGTTAAGTTCAATAATCGCTCGGTACTTTTGATCGGTAAGGATATTACACCCACTTGGCCGTCTGGGTTAGCTGGGAAGCTACGGAACTACAGCGGATAGCAATGGAGCCAAAGCACAAAGAGTTGCTAGACCAGTGCCACCAGAACTTATTGGAGTCCATAACAGATGCGGACCGAGTGATCGAGCTGCTGATAGTTTCTGGTACCTTGAGTCAACTCGATAGGTTCGAACTGGACCAGAACTGTTCGTCCAGCGCCGAGAAAGTAGACCACCTTTTGAAGATGCTGATGAACAAGGAGAGCGACCATTTCCTCGACCTGTGTGTGGCCCTGGAGAAGGCATACCCTGACCTGTATACTGCCCTGTTCAGCAACAACGGCGGTGGACCTGTGGACCACTCCACCGGTAAGAGCTGAGACATAACTACTCATAAATAGGCTTACACTTGACTGTAAAAATGAGTGGACCGGCCACTGCATAGCTCCTGCCTTGAGTACGATCTGGGTGGTCTGGCGCAAGAAGACCGTGTGTGGATAGATACACAACAGCGGGCTTGGAGCTTCACGTATTATTAGCCAAACTGCATAAGATCATAATACAGGTTCATGTGAAGGTTGCAAGGGCAGGCAACAGTGCCGCTTGCAACATGGTCGCACATTTGCAATCAGAACTTAATGAGTGCAACATTATGCTCTGTTAAATGTGCAAAACATAAATGCACTAGCCTGCCTCTTTAAAGTAGACATTCACAATGGCCTGCAGATCTGATGCACAGCTTGTGATTAATTCAGCCGTTACTGTCATCCACCCTGCCCCTAAAAGGCTCTTTCACAGTCACTGCAATGCACAGATTACACATCCATGGTGTAGAGTTGGTTTGGCCAGGTATGGTGTATATTTCTTCTAAACATAGTCTGTTATATTTGTGCACTGTTAAGAGAAAAAAAAAATCCCAAGATCAATTCAGTCTTATCCAACACAAGCTCCAATTTATAATCAATGGCATGATATGGTTAAGGTACATGAGCTTGCCTGACTTGTTTCCATGACAACGGGTTTACCACTGACATGTGGGCCAATATCGACCTGTACATGGGTGTGTGCGTGCAGCCTACCCATGCCTGCTCACAAGCGTAAAGCATGGTGTGGATCAGTCCACCTTCTCATATGGAGAGAACCACAGTGGTTTCCTAACAGCCACAGATTTCCCTCCAGTATTGCATTTATGCTACATTTTTAATTACAGTTTATTCACTGTTGTCATTTGATGTGCACTCTGTCCTCACAGCAACTGCCTCCACTTCAGCGGTTTTGGTTGTTGTTGCACAGAGACAAAGGGCAACCAAGTGTAAAAGCCTCGTCTAGTTTTGCCTGTTTTGCTTTGTCTGAATGACTGAAGCCAGTGGCTTACTCACAACCAGCCTCATGCCCCGAGGGCCTGAATGCAGGATGAGCCTTGAGATCCAAATGTGGAGAAGAGACGCAGAGAAATGCTTCTCTTTGACATATTCTACATGTAAAACAACCATGCAGTCTATCTTATACACCATTTTGACACAGCTGAAGCTTTATTTCAAACACATGTCTGTGTCCTTTTTTAAATACACAATGTGATCCATAGTTTACAGCTGCCAAGTTGTAGCATGTCTCTGTCTACTACCAGCAAGCAGACCTTAGCAGGTAATGCTGAGCTGGTGTCTTGCTCTGCTCTGCTGACTGGATCACTAATGCTTCCTTAAGCTTTATTACTTCATTGTAGTACTGTACTGTTGTTGCTGCAGAATAACACTCACACTGACAGCTGTTCACCTGTGAGAAGATGAACATTGGACCCTGTGTTAGTTCCTTGACTCTGGCTGGACTTGACAATGTGGAATTGGGCTTTTCTCCACACACCTTTACAGACTGTAGCACTGGGCCTCAGAGCTGACCTGCCCTGTGCTAGGAGAGAGTGAGTCTGGCTAGTCAGCCTGCGGTTATTCAACAGAGGATTAGGCCCTGCTCTCCTCTCTCTGGTGCAAACTCTCTCTGTGAGACACGCTTTATCATGCCTCTACAATCCTCTGTTATTAGTCGCCACGCTCTTGGCTCCTTCTGTTTTGACTCAAGTGTTGTGGTTTTTTTAATTATTTTTTTTAAATGTGCTTTTTATTATCTTTTAGTGTAGTCATTCGCCTGATGCGATTACCGCGTTTTAACCACACTTTGTGAGAGACCGAAGACAAGCCGCTCACAGAGTACCTCCAGGCAAAGAGGCACATAGGGATGAAATTTTCAGAGCCCCAGTGTGTCTGTGAACGACGCTGGGTGAGTGAAGAGAGGGAATATGAGTGTGTGATGAGTCTTACTGATAGCAACCTGCTCTCAAGTCTTCCTCCTCTCATGCTGCCTGCCTGCTCTTGTTCTCAGATGTGCCTCCTTTGCCAGCTGAGCTTCCATACACGCACACATACGGAATCATCTGAACTCCAAAGAAACATCCTCACCCCAGAGGAAAAGCATACAGATGCCTGCAAAAATGCTCAGTTGTTTAAAGCTAGGGCTCTGTAAATTATTAGTGTTTTGCTGGCTAACTCCAACACATTTGCTGTAGTGAACCCACAAACAAATCATTCATTATTTAGCCTGTTGTGTTCATCAGTGAGCCATGGGGACTGACTGGCTCACTGTTTTTAACAAATTCTCGAACTCTGATTAAACTGCAGAGCAGACGATTCACTCTGAATATTGAGTATGATTGAAGTTTTTGGCCTTGTTATGCTGCAGAGCAAGTTCTCAAACTGAACTGAAGTCATTTCATAAATCCAAGTGGCTGCAATCAAGCTGATTTCATGGCTCGGATTGTGTCCTCATCCTGTTGCGCTACATTGGACAATATTCTACCTAAAGGAACAGAGCAGTAGAAGAGACACACCTGCACCCCCCCCACTCAGACTCAAGGGTCTGTGACAGTGATTTAAACACACTCCGAGAGGATGGCAACACAATTCTCCCTGACAGGATGCAACGTCCACAGTCCTCTTCTTCTCCTGCTATCTGGTTGCCTTCATTTACTCATTGTTTTGGTGTCTCATTCCCATGCTTTATTGTCTTTTTCTCTGACTCACCCTCCATCCATTTTTATCTTTCTTTCTCTTTTCCCTGACTTATTATATTTCTTTTCTCCCCATTGAGTGGTTTTGTTTCTCTGCATACTTAAATGGAGGGACACGCCAGAGAGACAGAAGAGGGTGATAGAAAGACGGGGCAAGAGAGAGGTAGACAACAAGCCTTTTGTTGAGAAGTTGAGCAGGCCCAAAGTGCACAGTCAGCAGCTTGCTCTGTGTACAGCAGCCTAGGACATAGGCCAGTGTGTGTGTTGTTGAAGAGGGGGGGGGGGGGGGGGGGTGCTCTCCTCTCTGTCAACCAGTTTTTGTCCCACTCTATAAAGCACAGTGGACAGACAGAGTGAGTTATGACCCTGACGCTCTTGTCACGACCACTGCTCTTAAATATCTCCCATGAGCCGGACCTTTCTTCCCCTCTTCCTCCGTGTCGTTGTCTGTCACTCAGTGTTTCTCACGTGTCACCCCGCTCTCTTTCCCCTCGCCACTCTTTGTACTACAGTCTGACCTTATCCCCCCCCCCCTTCTTGCTGTGGAGAGGAAGCCATCAATTCATCTGCTGTTGACCGATGTTTCTGCTTAGGTGTGATTGATGACATTTGAGTAGATCGCATTTTCGATGAGTTGTGGGCGTGAGTTTTATTACATTGCAGTGTCTCTGCACAAACAGCAATGCAGGCTTCGGTTAAAACGGGCCAAGTTGTCTCTGTGCTGTGATTTAAGTGAGCCAATAGCGTGCTTTCGAGTATAGTGCTGCAGTGGTTAGTTGATTAATCAAACAGTTGAGCACCAGAACACAATTTTGTATAATGAATTAATCATTAAATGTTTTTATGAAGCAAAGATGCCAAAACTCGCAGGTTTCAGCTCCTCGATGTGACAATTTGCTGTATTTTTCAGTTTTTATATTTGAATATATTTGCATTTTTCACTGTTTTTTTTTTTGTTTTGTTTTGTTATTTTTCATTCTATAGACTAAATGATTATTTGAAATTATTGAAAATGAGTGATGAAATCATTAGTTTTAGCCTTATTTGAGTTGTAATCAGGACTGTTAATGGTATAGGGTCTTTTGTCAGTAATGCTGCTCAATATATCTATCTAATCAAGGCCTGAGTTTCAGGCTAATTAGACGTTGGTCTAACTCCTTCCACTGGGCCGTTGGTGTTATTCTTCCCATTTAATTCCGTTGCTCTCTAACACAACATCTTTTTTTCTGTGTAAAATTTGTATATTTTTTCACTTTAGCATTAATATCTGATGGCAGGTTTATCTACACTCTGAAAGTGCAAACCACAGCCAGGAGGCTGTACTGAAAAAGAGGACTTCATTACCATTTTACACATGTTCCTCTGCTTTCTAATTACCCCACAAGGTAGAGGAAATGCCAGCATCTAAATGTTTACCAGTGCTATGAAGTCATGGAAATAAACAGCATCTTTCCTTGGCCCCCCCCTGCTTTGTTCTGCAGTATTTTCTTTCTATCCCTCCTCTCCTCTCCTCCCATCATGGTGTCTCTTCCACCCTTGAATCTCCTTGTTGCTCCATCTCTTTAATTCTCTACCTTTTTTTATTTATTTATTTTTTAATCTGTCCTTGCTACACATGCCGTCATTTGTCCTTCAGTCTCTGGCACGTGACCCCGGGTCAAAGTGACCTGTAATCACCAGCAAATGATAGTGATGGTGGAGATCACTAGTACCTCCACCTTTTTGTATAGATTAGAAACAAGAACAATGGATGACACGCAACAGAGGTCACAGAGTAGATTTGGGTGAACCATATTATGAACCTCCAGCAAAGGAGCAGAGATTGCCTGTCCTGACTAAAACACCTTCAAGTAAAATTAGCGCATATGTTTTTAATACCAGAGGCGTCAATGGGAGCTAAATCCCTAATGACATCTTTGTTGCTGATAGTTATACAATAGAAAAGGCCTTCCTGTCCCATCCATATTAGTAGGTCTGACTTATGATTATGTGCACTTCTCTTCGACACTAGATTCCCTCCTCTTGGTGACCTTTAAAGAATTATAGTTCAATTTAATCATCTGAATTTTCTCAACACACAATGAAAATGCTTTCAGAATAAACATGGTCTCCTCTGTGATTAAACATGAAAGGAATGTCACAAAGATTACCCAAATTCCAATAGTGGGTTTATTCCACACAGACAGGCTGTTGGTAGTGTTTTGGCTTATATTTGTACTAGCTGTGTAGCAGAGCATTTGGAGGACATGCAGGCATCTTTCACCTTTTTGTTTTTGACCCAACCCTTCGCACAGGCTAGCTGGTCAAAAAGAAATGATGTCTCATTTATGCTGAGCTAGAGCTCTTTGCAGGGAGAAAACCCATTATGGCTGGCTGATAATGGGCTGGGCTGGATTGCACTCAGGGGATTTTTTTGGACTTTGGTGCTGCTCAGCAGTTCTGACAGGTCTGCCGGGCAGAAGGCTCAGGGCCTCTTAGGTTTTCTTCTAGACATCTCCTTGTTTTTCGCTTCTTGTCCCAGAGTGTTTACACAGATCCAAAATAACTATATTGCTGCACCTGGAGTAGATGGTCTTGCATTTCAATCAACAGAATAACAGATCTTATTTTGAGTCTTGCCACAGGGCAGGCATGGACCTTTTGAGTGAAAAAAGGTGGGTGGGTTGGACCATAGGCTGGAGCTGTGAGTCAGACGATGTGCGTGCGGTTGAGTAATCCTGGCTCATGGAGTCATCATGTTAGATGTCTTCTTGTTTATGTTTCGTGTAGACCCCTTAAATCAGATGATCAATCCCTTACCCCAGCAGCAAGGCTTCACTGGCTCATTGCCCAGAATCTTGGCCTGTCGTGTCATTGCCTCCCCAGAAGTTGGGCCCACTGCATGGCTTACTGGAAGTCCCACAGTACAGGGAGGGAGTTGGACGAAGGGGAATCATGTCATATTTATACACCAGAATTTAAACTTTAAACAGATTTTGTGATGAGGTGTAGGATAGGATACAGGTGTCTTTGATAATTATGACCTTAGTGTGGTTATCAGCCAGACAAAACCAATCCACTTTAAATACGGTTTCTTAGTCACTGTTGTTATAAGTATGTAAAACTTCAGGCCTTAAGACTATGTTGGTGTCTGAACGTCTCCACGGTTAAGATGTGATGTGTAGTTTCAGCTTCATGTTGCCTTACAGTGACACACACAGATTTTAAATAGAAAAAGGGGAAAAGAGCGCTGGTACTTGATTGGTACTCTGTGAATATTTTGAAGTTTTTAAGTTTTGGATTAGTACCCAGTATCAAAGCAGAGTGGGTGGGATCGCCACATCCCTTACTTGAGCTGCGTCCTCCATACAGGGAGAGGGATTTAGAGGTCTGCGATGCCAGAGTAAAAGAGATACTTTCTGCTTGCCAGCTTAATGCTGACATATCCTTCATCCTCACTTAAGCACACTGTAAAATGAGTGGATAGTAGTTTTCAAGCGAATTATTAGTGTTGCTGTTATTTGCACTTCTGTAGTTTAATGGCTGTGAAGCTGAGGACACAAAAGGAGATGGAGCATAAAGAATATTTGGACTCTGCTTGACACTTGGTGTGTGACTGTTTTTTTTTTTTTTTTGTTTTGTTTTTTTTTTTTTTTTAAATCACTGTTGCTCACTGACAGTGAGAAGAGCTGACAGCGGCTAATAAAGGCTAGCTCGCAGTATTATTTTTGGAATGCTAATGCTGCTCTTTTACCAAGTGGCCCTGAAAATTTTTGTCTATGATGTTCTTGGGAACTGAACAGGCGCCTTGGCTGCTTCGAATCCATGGTTTCAAGGCTTGTCAACATGCCCTGATAAAGGGAGTGTGAAGCAGTAGCAGAGTCCAATCGCGATGATAATCATACGTGCGTTACGTTTTGGGAGACACAATCGTTGTCAGATAAGAGAATTTTCTGGAGCTGATGAATAATTTAGTCTCACCCGTCGGTGGAAGCCAGACTTTGCATCTTTGTTTGATAAGGCTCCCCTCCATCAGCCTCCCAACTCTTATGCTCTTCTTTTTCTCCACGCTGCAGAATTTACTATTCCTCTCATCCAGCTTCACCATGGCAACGTGTGTCATCTTGCTTTATGTGCTGGAGAACATAATCTGGTTGTCTGAAGCAACTGTTGGTGGTTGAGCGCATCGCTTGATTGGGAGGGAAAGCAGAGTGGAGAAAAGGAGGAGTGGGGGGAAGTGGAACCCCTTAGGTAGGGCGAGTACTCCCCTGACCTATTTAGATCACAGCGACGGGCTTTTGTTGCTGTCGCCTCAGGTCCTCCACTTGAATATTTCTCACCTTTTTAAAGTGTATCTCTTGATGGAAGCCAGTAGCAGATGCTCGCTCCTTGTTAGCATATCTAATGGCTCCAGATGAAATCTGTCGTGATGTATTTATCTGTTAACTTGAATGTTGGGAATGATTTCTCAGGTCTGATCTGACCTGTCGTCTGTCTGTTTTTGGCACAGAGAGGCGGATTCTCCCACTGTATATCATCAGATCTATGCTGCTCTAATGGATAGCCGTTTGACTGATGCAGCGAACGTGTTTACAAATGATCGGCCTCACTGACTGTGGCTGCTGCTGCTAATTGCTATCGATGATTAAAAGCCTGTTGGAAAAAGGCTAATGCCACTGACCCATCGACCACCAGATAGCCGGCTTGCATCTGACATGCAATACATACTGCATCCATTTGTGTGCTTACGGGGTTAACCAATCAGCCCATTACACTGATCTAAATATGGGGATTCTGGTGCACATGTTTGCCCTTGCAGCCAAATCAGATTGTGAGATACTGAGGATTGTCCCAGAACTGCCTGGTTCATGGGAGTTATAGCTCTCTGGTGATTGGCGAGTGTCCTCAGTGGTACAGATTACTAGGATTTTAATTTATCTGAGTGTTTTGGCTTCCAAATCACAAAATACAGCATTCAAGAAGGTACATTTTTAGACTTGTTCTGGCACACAGCTTTACTGACTGTACGGTATTTTAAAAAAAGATTTATCCTCCAGCTGAGCTGGCATAAGACCGCTCAGTAGGTTCACGTATTTTACTATGAGACTTTGTCAGTCAGATACTGGTTTCAAGAAGGCAGTTGTTGCTTTTCAGTGAAGCCAAGGAAACGAGCAGGAGCCTTTTGCATAGCTGTTTTGATTGTAGAGAACTAATGCTGTGCAGCTGTTCTCATCATGTCTGATGGAACAATATGAAATCAAAACTGTGTGCTCGGAGCACTTTGCAGAGTAAAAGTGTTGAGCATCAGGGAACGTCAGAACAGATTAAAAGCCTTTCCGCCCTGCTACTCTCTCTCTTTTTTTTTTTTTTTTTTTTTTTTTCACAGTCTCTCGTCTTACTTCTCTCCCTCTTTGTCTCTCAAACACCCTCCCTCCTTATCTCTTTTGCGACTTAGTTAGGCTATCTCCTTTCATCTGTCCTCCTCTGCTCCTTGCTTTCCTCTTGTTTCCCCTCTCGCCCCCCTCTCATCTCCTCTCCTCTGCTCTGTCTGCGGGGCCTAAGATGGAGTAGCTCAGTCGCACAGAGCTCATAGTTAATTAGGCTTGGCCTTGTCACACATTGAGGGCTGGAGCCAGAGCTGTAGCTAAACCCAGTGGGGAGGCAAGGACAGAGATGGAGATCTAGAACAGTTGGCGTCAATCTATTGCCTGCTGCTGACAAAGCCAGCTAGCATTCCCCTGCTCTCTTAAACCCTGCGTGTTCGGTTAGCATTTACCACATTAGACAAGTATTATCTGCGCCTCACTGTGCTGTTTTATGTAGGTCCAATTTTTATTTCTCAGTCTATTGTTTTTCTTTATCATTTACAAATGACACACCTTTGGGTTTTGGACTCTGGGCTGAACAAAACAAGACATTTAAACAAATTATCCATAGATAAACCAATAATGACAATAATCAATCTAAAAATACTGTTTGTTTGACTAATACTATGTAGTAGTGAATGTAGTAGTTTTTGTACTCATTTAAATAGACTCTTTCCTCACTTTTTCCCCCATTTTTCTTGTCAGTTTTTATCACTGGAAGCATTTTATAAAGTGTGCCGGTTGTAAGAGGGCCTTATCCACTATATATAGTATAGTTATATATATATATATAATTGAGCCTTTAGTGTTACAAAAGCATATATTCTGCAGTACACACAAATGTAAGATGTCTTTTAAACAAATTCTGTCCATGCTGTCAGCCATATTTATGTTGTCCTTTGGATGAGGGACTCTGCAGTATGGGGATCTGCATAGTCTCTCCTATGGATTGTGGTAGCCTGTGTGAAATATCCCCCAGCTTAACGGTGTGTACAGCTATTCAGATAGGGAATCGTTTTCTCTCATTCTCTCTCTCTCCCTCTCTTTCTCTCCATGTGCTTGACATAAAAAGAGAAAATCCCATTTCAGCCGTGACATTCTGCCTGTGTAGCAGAAACATACAGGGACTATACATCAAAGCAAGGCAGAGTGCACAGTGAGGGAAAGGAGGTTTAATGACGACGGCGGTCTGGAGTGATAATATAGAGCCGCTAAGAAGGAGTGTTGAAGTTATTATTCCATGTATAAACCTTGCACCAAATTTATTATACAACTGTGCAGGGAATATGAAGCGTGCTGTGTAATATTTATTTCTTTCCTCATTGCATGGGCAATTAATTCAGGCTTGCGTATAATTGGTTAATCAATCTATCAGTGCTCTGTGTCTGAATGTATCTCCTCTCTTGGCAGGTTCCACATACAGCGTTCTGTCCACCATGCCCTCTGACTCCGAAAGCAGTAGCTCCCTCAGTAGTGTTGGTATGTATAATGACCCAAGATGCCTGTTATGCTGTGTGTGTCATGCTAGGTCAGACTGGTTCTATACAGCCAACAAATGCACAATAACAGTGCAAAATCAGCATGGCTCTGTTATGACTGTTTACTGTTTTCTGATATTACCGTAATTCCTGATTGTCTGCTGGGTTACAAAGTTCAAGAAGCCAGTATTTTATATTTCCTTTGCTTTAAACCCCACATTGAGCCAATAACACTCTCCCAATGTCTTCCTCTTCCCTTAAGGAAGTTTGCCATGCTTGTCTTTTCCTAGTTTTGACAAAGGTCCAAATGACTCAGCTGTGTTACATAAACCTCCAAAAGGGCCAAATGTTGAGCCAAAGATGAACATAATCCCCAGGTTTCCTGCCATGGCTGTTCTTTTCTATGAGGAAAACAACCCTCAAAATGACTCATTAATGGTGTAAAATTTTTTGTCAGAATCTGTCTATTTGGCAAAGTGTCAAGCACACAGAATAAAACGGAGTGACCTTGTTATTTTAAGGACAAATCCTCCTCCGTTAAAATCAATCTGGTGAATTTTAATCTCAGTCGTGACAGGTAGAATTGAACTGTCAGATCTGATAATGGCTGCATAAAGCCAGGGTAAAGAAAATGCAGCTATATAGAAAACAACCTTTTATAAATGAGGGATTTCAGGGTGAAGTTGTAAATGCTTTACAAAGACTTCAGGTTTCCTGACATTCCAAACACAGGAGCTTAAATCAAATAAAAAAAAAAAAACAAAAAACAAAAAACAAACAAAAAAAACCTGAAAACCATGGTTTAAAACACAGAGAAAGTACCAGAGAAACAGTACCTCATCACAATCCTATCTGCCCCTTCTGCCTTTCATTTTCATGGCAGAGATTACAGATGTGTGGTTTAGTAAATCCAATGTAATTTTCAGCAACTCTGCAGCAAATTGTCCCGGAAAAACCCCCGAGTAGATTAAACAGTCCGTGTCCCTTTGGGTGTGTTACATTGTTCAGATATTATTATTATTATTATTATTATTATTATTATTATTATTTTTTTTTTATGTCAGTAAAGTCAAGAAGAATAATTTGAGAGCACCTGGGCTGGTGTATGTTATGCAGCTTCTGAATGATGTGGATTGCATGGGAAACTTTTTTCCATTGTGTGTTGATCAATAGTCCCAGCCTCCGGTAATGTGCTCAATGTTGCAGGTTCGCCTGTTAACGGTGAAGCGTCCTCCCCGCCCCCAGCCATCAATGACAACCGGCCATCCGGTGACAACTTGGATACCATCTTGTTCCAGCTCCGCCAGGTGACCAGGGAGAGGGATGAGCTTCGTAAGCGTCTGGCGTTGGCATCGCCTGGGACCACCTTCGATGACTGCAGGTGCAAATCCTGGCCTGCCTGCCAAGTTGTTGTTGTTGTTGTTGCTGTTTTTTTTTTTTTATTATTCCTTGTGGTAACAGTTTTATTTGGCTTATGTCTATGAAACTGTCTACTGTGATTATAGATGCCTTTTTTGCCTACATCAGATCCAACTATTGACTCAGACCTGAGATTCATTGCAGAGAGCTGCAAAGTTTATGACTGGTAATGTTTACTCTCTCTCGGTTGTTAAAGGCACTGTGATGTCAGTGTCCTCAGTTCTGGCTGCCATGTTTTCATCTATGAATTCTCTGCTGTCTGGAGTAATGTTGACTCTACCTTGCAGAGAGAGGGCACTGACACTGGCTGCTTAATTAAGTTTAATGTGCTCTACTTACCAGATGTTTCGTGTGCAGCAGATGAGACGAAAGGGCTGTTTTGCTTACATCAGTGCAAACTTCTTTTTTTTTTTTTTTTTTTTTAAATCTTGTTTACATTTAATCAAAATTTCATTCCTATCTTATGAATTCTCATACGAGGGGAAGGTCGGCCTCCTATCTGAGCAGTTTGGCTACATTATCGTACAAGGCTGCAGGATAAAGCGTTGACTCCTTGCTCCTGCTTTTTCTCCTTAAGGCCAAATTCCAAAGCCAGTCATGATTATGAGCGTCTGAAAAGCCAGTGCATGAGGGCCATGGCGGATCTGCAGTCTCTCCAGAACCAGCACACCAAAACACTCAAAAGGTGTGAGGAGGCTGTAAAAGAGGCTGACTTCTACCAGTAAGTATTTCTCCAGCAAAATGTCATGGTGCTTATTTTACCTCTCTGGTTGCTAATGAAGAACTCATTAGAGTCATTAAGTTTTTAAATATTAACCCGTGTTATGTAGTTTAAATGCATTGCAGCTAGTTGCTTAGATTTCCATAGGGAAGAAGTTGTGAGTGTGTGTCAGGACTCATTATTGAAGTCCAAACGTTGTGGGATGAACATTCTGTCATTTTCCACCTGCTGCTTTTCAGCATAGAAATAATTATTTTTATTGCATTGTTTTACTGGAATGGTAACAAATACTGGCATGGTGTTGCAATTAACCTAATTGAAAGAGCTACAGTCGGCTTTCACAATTGAAAGGGAATTGGCACTACAAAAAAAAAAACATGCATGGTTTTAAAAGCTTGGAAATGGAGGCATTTATGTGATTGAATTATTCAGCCTAACAGCTCATAAGCCAAGGCAAAATTTCTGGAGCGCAGAGCTGATCATATGGTGTATTAGCTGTTAGAGAGCTTTGCTGGTTAGAATATTTTCTAATATGATGGAAGCAAAAGATAAGTAGTCAAATTAAGTTAATAGCGAATCAGGCTGACATTTTACACAGTATATAAATAACATGGATGCTTTCTACGGTTTTGGCTTAAGTCGCTGTTACAAAAGAACATCAACTCGAGATATTCCATATATAAAGCTAAAAAATGGACATATAAAGTAAGTCTGTGCTGCCTAACATTTAGTATCACAATAAGGGGATTTTTACCTTCCTTCAAAAGGCAAGAGATTGCACTTTGGTTATGAGTTTCTGGAGGAATGAACCTCTAGATAGTCTGCCTCTCTTACATACTGTCCACAAATCAAATTAGCTTACTTTATTTTTTACATTTTGTCGCCACTGTTTACTTATAATATAACCAAAGCTTGTTTTCTGTTATGTATATTCACATGTACAGTGTATTTACCTGTACGTGCACGTGTTTACTTCTCCTGCGCGTCTGTGTTTTTTCCCTCTTTCCAGCATGTTGCACAGCCGCGTCCTGGGCGAACAAACACAGCTGAAGGAGGAGATGGAGACACTCAGGAGGGACAATGCCCAACTTGTCCGAGAGCACAACCACCTTAAACAGAACTGCGAGGAGCTCCAACGACTGCACAGTCAAGACCAGAAGGAATTGGCAGACCTCCGGCAGCAGCAACAGCAGGTACAGTCCACACACACACACACACACACACACACACACACACACACGGTTTCTGCTGTAGCTGTCCAGATGTTATAAGGACAGAAACCACAGATTTACTGATGTGACACAGATGTTAGAGCCAATATACAAAATCAAACCAATTATTTACAAAAATTACACATTTTTAATGGTCCAGAGGGATTTTCGCCTCTTATCATTTTGAAGTCATACATTTTGTGACATTACATAATGTTGTCTGTTGTCTTCTGTGTACTAAAGACTTTGTTCACAAGGGTGCTGGGGCACGTATTGGCCTACTGTGCAATACTGTCTCTCACAGCACCCATGGGAACACTGCAGTGGTTAAGAGCACAGGGCAGCCAAGCAGATGGAAATGCATACAGAGCATTTCTGAAAAGGGCAAGTGCAGAAGAAAAGGGCTGTGGCTTGGGCAAAGGGCACACCGACCCAAACCATGTAGCTACAAGATCAGTGTATACGCAGTGTTGTGCTGTGTTGATGAGGTCAATACAGCCCTCAGGTCACGGCAGCTCTCCCAGGAATCGGGAGGCCTATATCAGCAAGACCTACAGTAATGAGACATTCAGAGAATGAGTAATGCCAGCTGAAGGACACACTCTACATATAAAACAGTTCATTTTGCAGGCCAGCCATTTGGTTTTTACTTGCGTGCAGTTCTAGAAATGCACTTACACTTACAAAAGCCATTGTTCAAGCTGGCACTGGTTTTTGCTTGCGCTGTAAAAATCTTGCCTACACATTGATGCCATCTGCTGCTAAGGTGGGGCACAGCAAATACAGGCTTAGTTCAGTTTCATGTGACAACAACATTTTGAACACTACCAGTGCATGTGTAATGACAAGTCATATGACCTCTTGTTGTCCTCACTAGGTAATGAGAGAGAAAGGCTCATCAGAGGTGTTGAACAAACTGTATGACACAGCCGTGGACAAGCTGGAGGGTGTAAAGAAGGAGTACGACGCCCTGAGCAAGCGCTACAGTGAGAAGGTGGCGAACCATAACACAGACCTGAGCCGCCTGGAGCAGGCCGAAGAGGAGAACCGGCGGCTGCAGAAGCAGCTGGATGCGTTGCTCAAACAGCGCGACTCAGCCGTGCACTACCAGCAGCAGTACTCCACCTCCATGAGAAGGTAGAAGCATCATCACCTGCACGCACACATACAGAGAGCAAGACACGTGAGATGAGATATGTATAATGTTTGAGATATTAATGCTTGAATCAGTGCAGTAACAGGTGTAAACACGCATAAGAGCAACTGCTGCTATGAGCATGAACAGCATCTTAAAATGTAGCACCATGTAGACCTCTTCATCTTCCTCTGCTCCTCCAGGTTTGATTCAGTGCAGCTGGAGCTGAACAAGTCCTCGGCCCAGAACAAGGAGCTGCAGAGAGAGATGGAGCGCCTGCAGTCGGAGGTGACGCGCTACAAGAACCTGCAGCTGAAAGCAGCCAAGGACTGCGAGAAGTACAAGGAGGAGAGGGACTCTGTGTTCAACGAGTATCGTCTCATCATGAGTGAGAGGGACCAGGTGATCAAAGAGCTGGACAAGTTACAGACGGAACTGGAGGCAGCCGAGGCCCGACTGAAGAACACCTCCTCAGAGAGAGTGGTGGCCAGTGAAGAGTTGGAGGCGCTCAGACAGGTATCGGGCATAAGAAAGCGTCGCATGTATACAACTGTAGTTCATTTATCAGTCACAGCCGATACACTCTTAATATGCAGAGAGGTTATTGGCCAGAAAAGAATGGATGCTCCAAAAAACATCATGACAACTGTTCTTATAAATCGTCAAAAACACAAACAATATTAAATATTTCAGACAAGCTCAAACAGAGATTAATGAATGACATGAGCACCTCTTCTCTCCAAATCTGATATATGTAGATAAGGGATAGTTTGAAATTTGGAAAACTATTTTATTTTTTATTATTCACTTTCTTGCAGATGGTAAGATGAGAACATCGATACATGTCTCATGTCTCAGTTACCTTAGCTTAGCGTAAAAAACAAGGAAACGGCAAGTCTAGCTCCGTCCAAAGGTAACAAAATCTGTCTACTGGCACCTCTAAACAATCATATCATCATATCTTGTTTGTTTAATCCAAAATGATTATGTGCTGGACTATTTCCTGATCAGGCCCAGTTGCTAGGCAAACAGTGGAGACTCTAGGCAGTTATTGGTTGTGGCCAAGAACAGTTATGGCAGATAAAAACCCCATAAAATGGCGAATTATTGTTTCTACACATCCAGCTACATATTTACCATCTTGTCTAACTCTCAGCAAGAAGGTAAATAAACGTATTTCCCAAAATGTTGAACTATTCTTTTAACCTATTACCAGACAGCCCCGTTTTCTACAGAAGCGTGAACACAATGTAACCAAAATAAAAAGGTCACTGTTATACAGCTCTTTTGATTGCAGTCATAACCCTTGTGTAATATGAAAGCTAAGTCTTTAAATGTTACAACCAAAAAGTCAGAGTGAGTGTAAGAGATACTGAAGCAAAGATACAGCTGTTGCAGTGATATGTAAATCCTAAAATGCTTTGCACAGATAGAATCAGGAGACTTGGTGCTTTCAAGCAAGGTATATTTTGTCAAGGTTGTGTGAAGACTGAGTCTGGTACACACCAAAACACACCTAAAGAAGTTTTACCAAAGCCAAAGCATCCCAAGTGTGGGACGGTGTGTTTGGAATAAAACTTGCCATGACTCATCAGTCACTGTCTTAATGATGGGTACTGAGAAGAGAGCTGATCCACTTGTATGCCCACCGCGTCCCCCAGGAGCTGTAAATGTCAGTTTAAACTATTTCCTCTGTGAAAAATTAATATCAACCTAATAAATCAGGTTTTTCGTGAGTGTGTGCATGACTTAGGCCAGGCATCCACTTTTCAGCCAGTGGATCAAAGGCTATTTTCACCCAGAATACTTTACAAAAATAGCTCTGCTCCACCGCCTCCTTTTTGAAGAAGATTTCTGAACACTGGTTGACAGACAAAAGAGATTCATAACTATGTGTTGGATCACTCGGCATTGGCCCGCAAATATTTTTTTCACATCACATTAATGACTCACAGTGTTTGAGATGCCCTCATTCCATTTTGCCCCCTTTGTTCTGTGACAGGAGTTGAACTCATCACTGGTGGACCGTGACAGGGCCATCTGCGAGAGGAACGAGCTGCTGGAGAAGTACTGCCACGAGGTGAAGGACAAGGCCGAGGCCCAGAAGGAGCTGAGCCAGGCCTGCAAGGACATCGAGACGGTCCGGGAGGAGAGGGACGTGGCCCGCAAGGAGAGAACGGAGGCCATCATTCAAAGGGATCAGTTACTCCGAGAGTACTACCAGGCCAGACAGGTAACAAACAACACCGCACTTTAGATTGGACAGTATGAAGTCAAAGGTTAGACACATGATAAAGAGCTTAGTGCAGCCAGGGAGCTGTCAGTTGGTGGATTACATCATGTCAGTGGACTGACCCGTAAGTGGATTTAGGTCACACCTCTGTCTGATCACTAGATGGCCCTGCAGGTCACATGTCCCCCGAACCTTAAACACCAGAAAGCTTTGGTTTGTTTAAAAGTCACACATCTGGTCAGTTTCTACATTTGCTGCTTTTAATATTTCTGTCATTCTCTCACATCAGGCAGTATCATGTGCATGTTGTAACAGCACACTTATTTAGAGAGTAACCTTATTCACGTGTACTCAATGTTCACAGAAACAAGATTCAGCCACCCTGGACATGGAACGAGCCAATAAGGAGATTGAGATGCTGAGGAAACAGTACGAGGCCATGTCTCAAGAACTGAAGGAGGCCTCACAGGAGGCTGAGGTGGCCAAATGTCGACGGGACTGGGCCTTCCAAGAGAGGGACAAAATAGTGGCGGAGAGGGAGAGCATAAGGTCAGTCTGTGTATTGATTTGTTACAGACTACTGATAGAGTTGGAGGACACATACAATATCATCTTTGTCACAGGCAAAAAATCTGCTCCTCCCAATACACTCCACCCATAATTCTCAAATCATCCCGCCACCTCTGTCCTCTCCTTCCCCAGGACTCTGTGTGATAATCTACGGCGGGAAAGGGACCGGGCAGTCAGCGATCTGGCAGACGCCCTGCGAAATCTGGACGATATGAGGAAACAGAAGAACGACGCGTTGCGAGAGCTCAAAGAACTTAAGTGAGTTGTCGCTGTGCCTCAGTTATGATGGGAATTTTTTTTTTTTTTTTTTTTGGAGAGACTCGTGTCTGCAATCCAAAGAAAATCATTGAGCCAGCACAGAACAACATTGCCTCTACTGAGCCAGCTCCGTGTGCCGCACTGTCTTTGTCTCTATAAGCTGTTGTCCTCAGTGTGTGGCGAGGCGTAAGCTGTGCTATTCTGCCTTTGGAGACATCATGGAGCTCAGTTGTTTGTCTGGCGCCATTTCCACATGCCCAGATTAAAAGTGTAATCCCGGAAAGCGTCAGTGTTTTGGACACGCATAAATATTTAGTCTCACTGTCACTGCCTCGCTGCCTATGATCATGTTTATATGGCATGTAAAAGCTCCCTCTGCTGGCTGAAGTGTATATGACGAGCATTTTTTAAGTCAAAGCATTGTATGGACTGTGCAGTGTGCTGTGACTTTGAGAGTTTCCTCCTCTATCCTTTGTAAAGAACAATGCAAAATTGGGGTTTTAATGTCACAGCTACCCTCAAGGCATGCCTCAGTGGGACATCATATATCTTACTGACAGCGGGGCATTGTGTGCATTCTACTTTTAGGTTTCTTATGAGTATATATATAAATTTGATTCCCTAAACATAAGCATAACGGAAGGGGTGAGTAGGAACGTAAGGGGGGAAAAAAGTGTGCTTTTAAGTTTTGTTTGTTTAAGTTTTTAAGTCTACAGGCTGGTCATGTGCGAGTCTTTCTGTTGCCTGTGCCAATCCGTCCTCAAGTGACTGACCTTCGACTCCGTGTGCGATGTCTTCCTTTGTTAAGGGAGAAGATGGAGAGCCAGCTGGAGAAGGAGGCCCGCTTCTGTCAGCTAATGGCCCACAGCTCTCACGACTCGGCCATCGACACAGACTCCCTGGAGTGGGAGACAGAGGTGGTGGAGTTTGAGAAAGACAGGGTAAGAGCAGCGCTCAGAACTTATTACTGAGAGTGATTTGATGACATGCCACTCTCCTGAGAGCCAGCAGAGCTCTAAAGACTTGCCAAAACTTGATGATATTAAAATAGATTTGTCAAAATTAATGAATCTACCGTCATTTCTATTATTGCCTTTACAGGATGACATGGATTTGAAGGCACTTGGGTTTGATATCGCTGAGGGGGTAAATGATCCGTATTTACCAGGAGATTGTGGAATATTTGTTACGAGGGTGGACAAAGGAAGTATCGCAGATGGAAGGTTAAGGTATGAGCTGCCTCATGAAGCTAACGCGCGTCCTTTTCTGGACTCACAGTTTATTAAACACCTCATCGTTCCGTCCTCTTGTGTTTCCAGAGTGAACGATTGGTTGTTGAAGATTAATGACATCGACCTGACCAATAAGGACAGGAAGCAGGTGGTGAAGGCTGTCCTTAATGGTGGAGGATTGATCAACATGGTGGTACGAAGAAGGAAGTCTCTGGGAGGAAGGCTGGTCACTCCTGTTCACATCAATCTGGTGGGACACAAAGGTATGTTGGTGCTGGAATACTCGGCTCGCTTATAAACAGATTTACATGTTTAGCCCTTGTCTCGTTCCCGTGCCTTGCAACCGTTTATGCTCCATTGTTTCTTTGTGTTTTCTTGTTTATCACCACATTTTTTTCTCCTCTGTATCTCAGACAGTGGTATTGGTCTGGAGAGCGGGGTTTTTGTCACCGCTGTCGTCCAGGGCAGTCCCGCCGCCAGGGAAGGTTCTCTCACAGTTGGAGACAGACTGATCGCTGTGAGTCACTGTCAGCCTTAATGAAATCCTTTTTTTTTTTTTTTATACACCCTTCATCCACATCTACCACACTACAGCTCACACCCGTTCCTAATCCAGGCCTTGATCCATTCCAGTATCCACACTCCAAACCCAGATAAGGTGGGATTTGGCTGAGCATGTGAAGTAGAAGGAGAAAAGTCTCCTCCTTTAGATTAAACCCCTTAAAAAAAAAAAAAAAAAAAAAAAAAACTTGCAGCTCTTCAGGGCTAGGTGGAGCTGTCCTCGCACACACACACACACACACACACACACACACACACACACACACACACACAGACACGGCTGCAATATACTCACACTTAAGGGAGTGGGAGAGAGAAGACGAGTGTCAGAAATGGAACTATGCACACCCATCTCTATCTTCGAAAAGTGACCTTGTCACTTATGGTAATCTGTCAGTAGCAGCAGAAATCTCAACTCCCCTGTTAGTTTAACCTTAAGCATGAAACTCGTGCATTACCTTTAAATCCCAGAGCACTTGGATAGCTCTGCTCACCAGTTAGCACCACAGCAGTGTCCTCCATGTAGCCAGGGAGCCAATATGCCAGATGATAGCTCAGCACAGCCACAATTAGCAATGGTAAGTACAGACGACGCGTTAAGAGATCTTAATCATGGAAGAGTATCGTATTTTAACATGCCCTTGTAGATGTTTACCACAGCAGTGTATCAGGTTATATATAACTTATTAAATGCTTAATTGGAAAAAAAAAAAAAAGAGTCCAGAGTGCTGAATCTGCAATGAAATATGCATGGGATGCAACTGAATGTCAGTAGCTAAACTCCACGGCTCAGAGGTGACTGTTTCTTCTCCCTGCTCGATGAAACGTCTCAGACTTGTTCTGGGTTAAAGCAGAAAGTTCTCTCCTGAACTTACTTTATGATAAATCTCAGCTATAATATATTACCCACTTTAGTATCTCTGACCGTTCCCTCTCAAGTCGAGCCCATTGTGATGGAAATGTGCAGATTGCAGTGTGAGGATTCTTCTGACTGAAATGTGCTGGCCCAAATTTCTCGTGGTTTCCCCACCGCAGCAGAATGAGGCACAACCCAGGTCCCAGCCGCTCTCATGTTCAGGAGATATGTCACCTGTATGTGTTTTTATAGACGTGTATCTATTTTGATAATACTGCCACACAGGACATAACACATGCACCTTAGAGGAATATCACAAAGACTACTGTGCGTTGCTTTAGTGCTGAAGGACTTGTCCTTATTACCAGTTTCTCTCTCTACTCCCCAGATAAATGGCATTGCTCTGGATAACAAATCTGTGACAGAGTGTGAGGCTCTGTTGAGGAGCTGCAGGGACTCTCTTAGCCTCTCTCTCATGAAGGTGGGCCACATTCATTTCACTTTCTGATCTCCTTTTCTACTTCACCTATGCCGAAAATCTTCAAGAGCTTTCTTTCTACTTTTTGCATGCCCTACTTAGTTTTACAACTTTAACTGTGTAGTTTGTGACAACTGAATTATCTGATGCATTACTATTTAACTAACCAGGGTATCATTTAAAGGTTTATCATTTGGTGTGGCTTATACTGTTATCTGTCCCCACCTCACAGTTCTTCCCTCACAGCACGTCAGGCCAGAACATCTTTGAAAGTCTGCGTGAGTCGTCAGAAAAGTCCAACGGGCGCATTCACCTGTCAGAGATTCACTCTCGGAACAGCCGCAACCTCAAACACAACAGCTCGACACAGACTGACATCTTCTGCCCCGATGTTGGGAGCACTAGCACAAGTAGCATCTCTGGGGAGAGGAGGAAGGTCAGAGGTGAATCTGAGGAGGTATACAGCGACATCAGCAAGCCGTTCTCCACAGGTTCCCTCCACGCCACCAGCCTTCGGCCGGCCTCTGACTTGGGCACTGGACGCTACGGGCCCAGTGCTTTCCAAGAGTGCTGTCCCTACCCAAAGGGGCCTTCCTCCTTGCCCTTTGACCCTGTCTCGCCCTCAGACTGCATCACAATGGAGACAACCTTGGAGAAGAAGCACAGTGGGGGTACGTGGCCCAAGATGATGGTTGGAGGTATGTCTGTTGCACCAGATAACTCCAGTCCAGTCACAGCTGCAGCCCAGCTCTCCATCTATAAATCACCCAAGCAGAGGAAGTCCATCTTCGACCCAGACACTTTCAAACGCCCTGAAACACCTTCCTCTAAGATGGAGTACATGGCGGCCAATCAGATTGCAGCAGTAGCTGCCGCTGCTGCAGCTTCCCATTCCCCTCAGCCCTCGAAGACGGAGTCCCTCTCCTCCTCATCCACCCCTACCCCAACCCCTCCTACCCCACCCACTCGCAGTGACTCCTTTAAGTTCAAACACAAACATCAAAGCAGCTCTGCCTCTGACTGCACAATCACCTCAGACGGCAAGGGAGAGGCTGTCATCTCCATGGCAGCAGGAGAGAGCAGAGAGAGGAGCGAGCGAGAAAGAGACAGGAATGGAAACCACTATTTCCTGGACGGCAAGGTCCTGACCTCGAGGAAGTCTTGTGACGAGGACATCGGCCGAACCAGAGGGGAGGAGCCAGAAGTGAAGAGACCACGCCCTAAATCTGCCCCTGCCCTCCGACGTAGGATGACACCCCAGACCATCACTCTTCCCACCTTCCAAGTGAGTCTCCTTTAAGAAGGCTCTCTAATAAAAAGATGGCAAACATGATGCATTTGAGAAGTGTTTAAAAAAATCTAAAATGGCACCAACATTTCAAATCATCCCGCTGGGCCAAAGCATCCATTTTGTAATAGAATTTACAGCCCCGTCAGAGTTATACCTCTGGGACTTGCCTCTTTGGCAGCGTGTCTGAGTGATTGATGCTTCTGCACTGGTACAGCCACCCAACCCAATAGCTGAGTCAGTGCCTGGGGCTCAGACGACTATGCCTGGCTACCTTTTCAGGCCCTGAAGCACATAGGAGATGACGGTGGGGGGGTGGGGGTGGGGATAAATGTTCATTTTACTGTTTTGGGATGTTCATGCTGTCATTTTTCTCATATGATGCTTGTCTCCAGCAAAGGGCAGAGGATTTCTCCCAAGACATAATGGCATTGTTGTGACCCTGCAGGGAAAATGGTAACCGTTTGTTTCTGTCATTCATCACAGAGCTACTCTAACGACGAGCATTCACCAGAGCCCAGGGACATGCTGCGTTCCTCCCCCAGCCGATCCCATAGGCACAGTGTCGGCTTCGTCCCCACAGTCTACAATGGCACCCTACCTCCTAGTGAGTTTCCCAGATGCTTACATAAACACACGCTCTCACCTTAATCTTAGATACCCCCCCCCCCCCTCCTCTAACATGGTGGTGTGCCTGTGCTTTGTCAGATTCAGCCCACCGGGGGCTGGCTCCTTGCCCCGCTGTGACTGCCGTGATGAGGAATCCGGTGTACACCGTGCGCAGCCACCGCGTTCATACCAGCAACTGTCCATCTGTCGCCTCCCAGATATGTCACCAGCACACCCACACCAGGTTACCTCCTTTTCACACTCACCGTTTCTTTCACCGCCGCTCTAAAACAGATTGTCAGTTCAGTGTTTCTGGCTGTTATGATGAGTAATATATTTAAATTAGCCTGTTTCCTAAAGGCAAAAATCACATAATTAAATTTTGGTTTGAGTGGAAAATAATTTAGTACCGTTGGTTTGCCCTGATATTGTGCAGTTATGATTTAACTCAGCCCATCAATTTAATTATCTCTCAACTAAGAAATATCTTGCTTGTTTAGATAATTATGAGTGTTTCCTTTATTTTTATTTTTATCTTTTTAAAAATCCGCACAGCCCCCAACACCAGGGTCGTCTGAGCCTGGACCTAAGCCAGCAGAAGCGCACAAGTGACTACTCTGAATCCTCGTCGTCGCGCAGCAGCAGAGCTTCACACGGTACAAACTCACTGCCCTCCAGTGCACGGCTCGGTCAGTCTGACACTCACGCACGCACTCACTCACACACACGCACACACACACATAAAGGTCACAAATCATTGTCCCTTCCTTTTTTTAATCGGATATTATGTTAATTTCTGTATCATTTCATCCCGCTGCCAGGTTCTTCCAATAATGTCCAGTACCGAACAGAGAGGATCAAAATCCCTTCCACTCCCCGCTACCCCCGCTCCATGCTGGGGTCAGACAGAGGTACTGCTCTCACTAGTAAAAACACACTTCACACTCGCCGCACGAGTATTAAAACCCATAAAAGCACCTTGGATCAGGCAGCTATAGGTCTAAGCATTTTTTTTTCTTTTTAACTCTGTTTCACAACCCTCGGGCCTGGTTTAACTTTGTCAGTTTCGCTGAATTGTAAGATCAATGTCTTGTTTGAGGTTTAACAGCCTTGGCAGAATGAAAACAGGAGCCAAAATAAATTTCATCCCCAGATGTGGAAGTCTCCTTTAAACACTTGAATTATCCTGTTTTATAAGCAGTTTGTCAACATGTTTGTACCTTCCAGTCTCTTTAGCTTTTGATTACCACCAAAATACACTTGTATCTCCTCTGTGCGAGGTAATAATGTCCATCATCAGTGGTCAGATTGTGTGCAGACGGAAAAATAATGTGTTCAGATGTAAACCATCTCTAGGCAGCTCAATATCTGATCATCCAAACCACCATATCAGGTGATTAGAAACACATTTTTAAAAAAGTGTAAGCTTCCATTTGCACATATAGAAACCAAAAACAACAAACTGTTGACAAGTAGCAATATCCTTTTCAAAAATGAAGTGCCAGGATATTTGTGGATGTGGGACAAGTCAGCTGGGGAATTAACTGTTGCTCTATATATCACAAAATGGTGTGACGCTGTAATTGTAATCACATTTCAATGCATATTCCAGAAGTGTATTTCATGTGAGATGTAAATGTCATTTTAGACTGCAGAGACCCTTACTCTGTCCCTCTCTGCTCCTCCTCCCCTAAACCCAGGCTCCCTCTCGCACTCCGAGTGTAGCAGTCCCAGTCTCATCACACCTCCACATTCGCCACTCAATCTAGAGACTTCCTCGTTTGCCAGCAGCCAATCACAAGGTTCCATTTCCACTTTACCTCGGATCTCAGTCAGCCCTGTGCCAATAGGGGAGCGCAGGAAAGACAGGTATGATGGAGACAAGTGTGCATGGATAAAGATTTTAAAGAGCAATACACTCTGTGGCTCTACAGATGGTGTAGATGTTGGGTGAATGACGGAGAGTATGATTATAAGGCTCACTTTTGAAGTGGGTAAGATATGGCCTGTGTCTGCTCTCAGGGATCCTCCCAGGTTATTTCAACAGGCGTTGCCTGGCAACAGGTATATCCTGGTCAGAGCTCTGCAATCCCTCATTGAAATTCAGATTGAAATCCTATTAAAACTTGTTTATTAATTTTATGGAAGCTTCTTCCTGTTTCGAAAATAGAAGCAGTGTGTTGGAATTTTCTTCCAACATTTCTGTCCCATTTTGTATCACCAGCACCACTCAGTCTTTTTACACCATTACTGTCTCTGTATGATATCTGTCCTCCACTCTCCTCTTTTATCTTCCTCCCGCCTCTCTGTAACCTTCCGCTTCCAGATCTCTTTACCGTAACCGATCTTTTCTAAGGATTCCTCTGGCTGCAAGGCCGAGGTTCTCCTCTCTCAGGAGCCTCAGGTTCGTTCTCCCTCACAGTGCTACAAACAAGGGAATGCCCCCACCCACCCTTCCCCTCAAACGTCACGTTGTTCACATGCTTCAGTGCAGTTGGGTAGATAATATGGAGGAGCAGGATAGTCTTGTGCAGCTTCCATGCACTATATTATTTTGATGTTTTTCACCCACTACAAGAGCGTGGTTTAATTTTCAGATTGCTAGTTCTTTGCATGCTGCAGTGTATGATATGTGCCTCCGGAAACAAAAAAAGCCCTGATTAGTTCCACTTAGTGAACTTCAAAGGTTCAGTGTTGTGTTTATATGTCTGCACTTGTCTCCCTCCATGTCGGAAAACCCACTTGAATCTCAGATATTGCATGCAGTCTCCATGCCCCATGATGACGACATGGTCAATATGCATGTGTATATTTTGGCCTTAAGCCAAGTCACCCTTTAGTCTGCAGTATGTATGTTATGCAACGGTATTATTATTATTTAGCCTCGAGCTTCTGGGTCATGGTCTTGTTTGTACACCACCACTCTGTTTACCCCTGTCTCTGGCTGCTAATCCATTCCTCTTATCCTTCATGGAATTGTATGCCATGTCCAAAGCCAACTTGTTATGAAGACACACAAAGTTCATGCAAATCTCCTTCATGTGAAGGGATTTCACTTGCCTGTGCTTTCATGATGTTGTACACAGTGTCTCTGTACTCTACGCCTGTCCTGTGCGGTTTCTCCTGTAAGCCAGGCATAAAGTGGCGCTCTGGAGAGATGATCAGTTTACAGGCCTGGAGGTAAATTTAAACTCGGGGTTCAAACGTTCCTCAAACACAACATTCTGTTGTGCATTTTAATATTTGGATGAGATATTATTTTGTATAAATAGAGCACGAACCTGGGTAGCAATTAACTCTCCAGAGCTGTAAATCGATCGGTCAGCCCAGCTGTGAAAATCTTACCTCACCGATTACCCTCTCAACTTCCTCCTGTGTGGTGTCCTGTAACTGCTTTTCTGTGATGTTGTTCACTCATTCACATCCCTCTTTCCCACCAGGCCATACTTGGAGGAACCCCGCAATGTCATCGTGCACAAAGGTGCAGAGCCTCTCGGCATCTCCATCGTCGGTGGGGAGAACGGAGGAATCTTTGTCTCTAAAGTTACTGGAGGCAGCATCGCCCACCAGGCAGGATTGGAGTATGGAGACCAACTACTGGAGGTATGAAGAACCTACTGTCTGTTACAGCTACTAAAGTAGCATAGATAAGAATGTACCGTCAGATGCCTTTATTTCTATATTGCCTCGCCTCCTGGAAAAGCATATTCATTAGCGCTGTCACAGTTCCCAGGATTGTAATACTTGCTGAAATGCATGAATTGAAATGGTGTTTTTGCTGCATATAAACTGGCTGCTTAAGCTGATCTTCTATTGCAATGTCACATCAAGTGGGCGTATACTCTACTTGTGAATGGTAAACAGTGTGAGTAGTTAAAAGAAAAAGACTTGAGGAGGAGGAATGTTTTTAAAGTAAGTGAAGTTATCATACCAGAACTTTTCTTTCTTTCTTTGCTATCACATAAGGTAGCGGACCCACTGGCAGTGCTAATGCCTGTCACTCCCCCTTACATAACCAAGCCACGATCTAAAAACACTGTGCACTTTTCACATGTTTGCAGGGATTCGAGAACATAAAGGAGTGTAAATCCCTTACAAATCCATTTCTAAACGTATCTGTTATAAAGTAAGACTTTAATGGAGATCTCATTAAGACTGAAGGCAGATGTTCACCTCAGTGGTGGCAAGATGACGTCCCCTTTATCTGTAATTCTCTTCAATATAGTTATGATGTGTTGTGAACGACGGATGTGCGTGCATAAAAAAAACAAAAAGAAATCATAAATATGCATTAGCGACTTTACATAATCACAACAAAGCATGCGTTGCTTCTGCACCTCTGAATTGCAAATAGAGCTACAGATGTTTCAAGGCAAACAATGGCTGTCTGGTCTCTTCACAGAGAATAGAGTATGCACTATTTTTTTTTTTTTTTTTCCAAGGCTAGGAAAATGGGTGTAAAGTTAATCCTCTGTCAACTCTCATGAGTATCGTCTCCACCAAGCACTACTAATGACTTAAAACTCTTAATAGACTGGGCACATAATGTGTTCATATCTCTCTGTTCTTTTAATAACCCCCATCTCTCCTGAAACTCTCCCTAATCACACTTTTCTTCCTTTATCAGTATAACGGCATCAACTTGCGGAACGCCACGGAGCAGCAGGCTCGTCTCATCATCGGCCAGCAGTGTGACACCATCACCATTATGGCCCAGTACAACCCACACATGTACCAGCTGGGCAACCACTCTCGCTCCAGGTAACAGGATGTTTCTTGAAGAATTGTTTGTAGATGTTCAGTGTGGGGGTTTAGGTTTGATTCTGTGTCCCAGTCGCGCTGCTTGGCTGATTCCTGAATCGGTTCCAGTAAATGTTCCAGTTTAAGAGTGACATAGATGTTTTGACAGAGAGGGTTTTTTTTCTTTTCTTTTTTTTTTTTTTGAGCAGTAAGAAGATGATACATTTTCATTGCCTTTACACTTTTCCAGCTGATTGAACTTGGGGGAAGTTCTGAAACAGCAGTTGTTCATTCAGGGTAAAGTGTAAAAAATGTACTAAATGTCTAGTGTTGTATATTCTCTACATGCATGGTAGAGTCTGACCGCTTGATAAGAATCCCTAAAATTTAGATATTGGATTATATGTAGGCAGTGTGACCAAAATATATACTGCTGCATCTTACTGTGCATTTTTTTTTTTAAACATGGTTTTCTGGTCTACAAGTTTTTGTTACCTATTGGACACCAATTTCCGAGTGAGCTTAAATGCAAGTCGGTCAAAATCCAAAATTTAAATTTTGATTGACTTATTGCCCACCAACAGCCAACACTATGCTCAATAAAAGTTGCTCTTAATCTAGATTTTAAAATTTTTTGGGTGCTTGGTCAGAGAATGAATTTGAACCACTGCAAGACTGACCTCTCCATAGCTCAACTATGAAAGTGTAGACTTTTAGCTGTTAGATTAATACTTAGAAGGGTTGGAGTGTGCAACAGCAGCTCCTATATCATGCACAGACTTTCGGTTTCTTATCAAATCCTTCTCTATTACAGGCTGCTTCTTGGATTACTTTCAAGTTTGACTGTTATTTAAAAAAAGCATGAATAATTAAACTCCCTGACCTGTCCAGATGATGCATAGAGTCATCCGAGTCATTCCTCAACAGTGAAGTACATTAAACATAATGTCTTGTGTGATTTGTTAATCCATGGAGCCAAAACCTTTTATCTGTGCAGCTCCCGTCTGGAGCCGGTCAGTACTCAGTCGACTCCCCAAGGAAGTGGGGCTGCCACCCCCGACAATCACTCCACCATCGACACACTCAGCGAACAAGACGAGGGCACGCTCACTCCCTCCTCCAAACAGACCACACCCACTACCAGCCCCCACAATTTCATCAGGTAAACATGCGCACGAACATTGATAAGATGATAAAAGATCTTTTGCTGAATGCTTTCCCCATGCATGTCTCTAACTGACCGCTTGTTGTCTTCCAGAATGCCGTCTGAGGGCAGCAGGAAGGTGGGTGAGCCACGGCTCGTGACGGTGCGCAGGCCTGGAGTGGAGGTGGGAGTGACACTCTGCGGAGGGAACCTACGGGGCATCTACATAGAGAGCCTGGATGAGGACAGTCCTGCCAGAGGCCCTGAGGGGCTGCTGCCTGGGGACCTCATCTTAGAGGTACAGACTCACACATTTCTGCCCTTACTGAAACACACATGCGTCAACACACAACCTGTTGTCTAATTTGATAATATATATATGCAAACATGCACAAAGACTTCAGCAACTGACTGATATGCTATGCAAACAATGATGGTTTATGTAGGTTTGTCTTTACCACATTTATAATTCTTGAGTCCATAGAGTATTTTTTATTCAGGCAGATGGATATCTGGAAAGATAGATCTTTTTTACATGGGACTTTTTTTCATTTCACATCATGCTGTGGATTTTTGTTAGACAGTAAAGAGAAGAGGAGTAGAAGTGATCTGAAAGCTAAACTCTTATAAGACGTTTGCAGTCTCCTGACTCTTAAAAAGCCTTATGTGCTGCTGTTACTTCAGACTCGAGCACTGCCAGAAGGCGCTGGCATCTCTCTCTTTTTTTTTTTTTTTTTTTTTTCTGCCTGTCATTGTTTTTCATTGATCTCCTCCTCGTCTGCGTTCCCTCTCACTCCATATTGGTGATCTATCCAAGAGCACCGCAAACTCATAATAGACAATTCTTGGCATGCTCCCACTTAGCCCTCCGCCACAAAGGGCCTGCTATCTGAATTGCCATGCAGCTTTGTCATCAGTCTGCACAGCATCAGTCTGTCCTTCAATCTCCCATCCTGTTTGTTTTCTCCCTCCAAACATGGCACAAATCAATACTGCGACACTTTAATACAGCTGAAAGCTTGGAGGAAATGTAGCTGTTTGCTAGTGGACCCTTCACAGACACGGCAAATCATTTCGCAGATGAGTGTAAACACTCACTAAATTTCTCTGCTCCTCGCCCCGAGTTTGTCTTATTTTTCATGATTTGAAGTTCACTTGGCCTCTATTCTTTTATTTTCCATTCTCATTCTCTTCTTGCCTTTTAGTATAACTCGGTGAATATGAAGAATAAGACGGCAGAAGAGATGTACGTCGAGATGCTGAAGCCTGCAGAGATGGTCACATTCAAGGTGCAGCATCGGCCAGATGAATTCATTATGCTCAAAGATGTTCCAGGAGATGGCTTTTATATTAGGTGCGTGTATACTGCATATATATATATATTTATATATATATATATATACACACACACACATTACACCTCTCTTCTTATGTGCTACAGCTCTGCAAAAAAGGAACAACACTAACTTTCCCCAAGCAACCTCATCTCTGTCTATGCTGCTATATATAGAACCACCACTGGAGCGGCCCTTGGACAAGTTGGAATCTTTCTCATCTAACCAATTATGTCCCAGATCCACTGTGTGACTCCAATGATGCTAATCACACCACAGATTTAGGTTATCTAATCTCTCTGCTCACTTTACACCAACACTGTGTCCATTTTAGTGCTGAGTGTTTTTCCAGGACATTAGAAATAACATCCTATATGAATGGAAAAAAGAAGCACTAAAATAGTCACGTTTTATTGTTGGGAGTCTGTCTGGTCGTGTTGCCGCAGCTGCCGCAGTCACTTGTCATGTAGGCAAGTGGGCTTGTGATGTCATCTGCAGTAAATACACTCAGCCGGCCGGGCTGTCACAGATAGGCTGCTCGGGAATGACTTACGAGGCTGCAACAGGAGGAAAGCAAGTCCTGTACTGTCGATAGATAAACTCCCACTTCACTTCCTTTCTTACTCTCCTTCTATCTCTGATTCTTTATCTTGTTCCCATCGCACATCTCTTGCCTGATACCTCACCTCCTCTCTCACTTTATCAACTTTACGCCCCTCACACCCTCGTTCTGCCCTACTCTTCATAACTCCCCATCTATCTTTGTCTCTCCCTCCCACCAGAGCACTTTACGACCGGGTGGGGGAGGCCGAGGGGGACCTCAGTTTCAAGAAGGATGACATCCTGTACGTGGATGAGTCTTTACCAAAGGGCAGCTTCGGGACCTGGATGGCCTGGCAGCTAGATGAGAACGCACAGCAGATCCAGAGGGGGCAGATCCCCAGCAAGTACATGTGGGTGGTGAATGCAATGCACGCTTACATACACATACTGTACATTTTTGAGCTAGTGGACAGTTTGTAACAGCTGAGACAACAATCCGTTCCATACTGCTACGATGCAGGAATCCTATCTAATGTCACTCCTCTTCTTCCATACATCCTGGACTGTGCTTTTTCACTTATTTGCAAGGCACCGCTGTCTTATTGTGCATCCCTGTAGACATGCACTGATGTTGCAGTTTCTGGCTAATACAGTGATTCTGACTTAGTTTCTGTACTTATACTGGGCAGAAGCCAGTAACAATGAATTCTAAAGAAATGCTAGTCAGAAATTTTGTTACTGAAATCCTAGAGTGGAGTCTTTAATAAAGATTTACATTTTGTCCAATCAACTGTGACTCTCTACATGCCCAACCAAAACCTTTGCCCTATCCTTAGTGCAACAAATTGTCTCTTAACATCCCTCATGTGAAACTGTCGATGATTTTAAACTCACCGATGCACTCGCAGCCTTTTTTTTTCCTGTGCGGATGCTCTTCACTTAAATCTGTGTTTTGTGTGAATGTGCGGCGTAGGATGGACCAAGAGTTCTACCGCAGACACAGTGTGACAGAAATGAAGGAAGACTCCAGCAAGACTCTCTCTGCAGCGGCCCGCAGATCCTTCTTCAGAAGGAAACAGAAACACAAACGCAGCAGCTCCAAAGACAGCAAAGAGATGGTGGCTCTGGACGCCATCAGCACAGACTCCATCCCTTTCCTTGATGGTGAGAAGAAAGGGTTATATGTGTTGGAATGAAAATCCTTGCTGAAAAGGATATTTGGCTGACCTGTGTGCTCTTTGTGTCAGACTGCGTGAGCTTGGCGTACCAGCGGGTCCAGAAGGTGGAGTGCACCTCTCCCCGACCGGTACTCATCCTCGGGCCGCTCACTGACCCAGTCAAGGAGATGCTCGTGAAAGAGTCACCTGGGAAGTTCTGCAGATGTGTACTGGGTGAGTCCAGATGTTTGTCTGACCTACAAATCAGGGGAAGGAATCTTTTATCTACGTTCTTAATAGCTGTTGTGCGAAAATAAGACTCTAGGGTTGAAGAAATGGCTGGGTTTTAGTTCCATCAAATGATCCGTTTACTCCCTTGAGGAATATCCATGCTTTGTCCCATTGCTAATTTTCTTTACTCTTTCATTCTGTCTGTCTGCAGAGGTGATGAAGGCATCCCAGCAAGCCATCGAGCGGGGCGTCAAGGACTGCCTCTTCATCGACTACAAGCGCAGGAGTGGCCATTTTGATGTGACCACGGTTGCTTCTATAAAGGAAATAACAGATAAGGTATTAGCCAGTGCTTCTCTTTCTCATCAGAGTTTATCAGGAACTATAAAATGGCTTCTGTTTGTCTTTAATCTCTGCCTTTGGTGAAGATAAGTTATCACTATCGCAGCACTTGGATATCGATGAATGAAAAGCAAGATTCCTGTCGTGAAGCAGTAAGAAACGGTGCATTGAATTAGTTCATCTGTTTAAGTCATGTTTTGTTTTGTTGTTTTTTTTGGATACAGGGCTGTCACTGTTTGCTCGACATCGCCCCGCACGCCATCGAAAGGCTCCACAGCGTTCACATTTATCCAATTGTTGTCTTCGTCCGCTACAAAAATGCCAAGCAGATCAAGTAAGTTGCAACATAAATCAGGGAAAAGATCTCTTTTCTTTGGAACACACACACAGAGACACACACACACACACACACACACACAGACACACACAAAAAGGTGGCGTGGTGCACAATGCTTGACAAATAAAGTCTGGAGTCCTGTGCTAAGACCAGAAGTATGAGGATAGAGATATCTTGGAACAGTAGCACCCCTCCCGTGTGTGTGTGTGTGTGTGGGTGATGGATGGATGGATGGAGCAGGATAAGCCTTCACACTTTCCATTCTACCATGAACCCTTTGGCGTCTCTACCAAAGCACCCCACTCCACCACACACACTTGTATAATCCCAAACAGCTGGTGAAACACAATGTTTTTTTTTCTTTCTTTTTAAAATAAAGGCTCTCGGTATAAGCGCTGTATCCCTCCGTCACTTGCTGTTTGTTATAAATATTTGCATGGATTCATCAGACATTATTGTTGTCAAATGTTTTGAATATTAAATTAAGTATTAAAGTACCTCAATATTTGATCAACAGTAGTTTGACTAGTTTGAGACTGATTTTCACATTTCTCTCCTCACTGGTAAATATCTAAGCATTCGATGTTCTGAATGATTGAAAAATTAATTACACACAATGAAAATGTAAGAAAGACAAATGACCACTGACATTGGATATATGGGCTCTGATCTGAAAGACTATCTCCATCTTTTTTCCTTTCTTATTGTCACAGGGAGCAGAAAGATCCAGTTTATCTGCGGGACAAAGTCTCTCAAAAACATTCCAAGGAACAATTTGAAAGTGCACAGAAGATAGAGCAGGAGTACAGCAAATTCTTCACAGGTTCGTATGCAATCAAAGCAAAAACCAGCTTAGACCACAGATAATATGCCCAGTATGTGTTTACAGAACAAATGGATTACTTTTATCTGTCAGTTCAGTACTTGTTATTTTTTATCTATTGTTTCAATGAGTCCCCCTTTCTTCGCAGGTATTGTCCAAGGTGGCACCCTCCCTTACATTTGCACTCAGATCATGACTATAGTTGATCAAGAACAAAGTAAAGTCCTGTGGACTCCACTTGGCTGCCCCTAGAGGAGACTGGCTGCCACTACAGCAAGCTGCAGCTTTCATCTCCATTCCCCAAACACTAATTAACTCTTTCACACTATACCAATAGGTACCCTACAGCGAGCTAGTTATGTAAATTATTGATATTTTTTTATTTGTTATGATTTATAATCAGAGCCTCCTTTATTTCTGATGTACTCCGGAGCAGGTTAGTAGCACTGGATCTCGACGTTAGAGTTCATTGAGTCTTCCCTAAGGGTTTCTGGTGGTGTATTTGTAATGCTGCATTATAAGCATCCGTTTACAGTCAAAAGACGAGTCTGAGTATTGATGTTCAATATTTGCTTGAATGCGTGTCCCTCCCCCCTGTGTACACAAACCTCAACACTAATGAAGTTCAGCAACCCCTGACCCACCCGTGTACCAAATGACATTTGTGGTTTCCCTACAAATATGCACCCATTTGACAACGACTGACAACTAATTGTGTGCGCGTGTGTGTGTGTGTGTGTGTGTGTGTGTGTGTGTGTGTGTGTGTGTGTGTGTGTGTGTGTGTGTGTGTGTGCGTGCGTGTGTGTGTGTGTGTGTGTGTGTGTGTGAGAGAAAACAGCATTGAGACTGTTGTTCACAATTGTAATGACAATTTCAGATGAGTTGTTTTGTTAGTGTGAATACGATGCTATAGAAATGGAATGCCAGGATCAGACATCACATTCCTTTGTGGTGTTTCCTCACAAAAGTGCAAAAGCATCAAACCTCTTGAGGTATGCAGCTGCGTTCTCACGGAACTCGACTGCCAGCAGCGACGGCCATGAAAACTCAAAACACATCGATGTGTGCTCTATGCATTGTGTTTCTATAGTAGCCGGTTGTGCGGACAGTTTATGGGCCTTTCGGAAGTGCCTTCGGAGAAGAAGCCTGATCTGAAACCAGCCCCTGGTCACTTAGCCAGAACATTCAGATGATTTTTTGAAAGTTTTTCTTCAAGATCCGATGTAATCATTTCGCCTATCGTGGACTAGATGATTTAGGGGCTGATTTGAGACCAGTACAGTGCATGACAATGGCGAGGTTTTGAGGGTCGGCCGACGCGGCGGCCAACGGGTTAACTCCTCAGAATGCACTCCAGGGCTAGACAGACCACTGTGTAACTATCATTCTATCTCTTTAACATATATTTAACAACAATATAGAGTATAACATATACAATATGCAGATACATCTGAAAAAAAAAAAAATTATATATATTACATGTATTTTCACTAGGTCATACGCCTAGGAACGTCTGGCAGTCAAGTCATGTCTTAGCAGGTATTAGCATGTTTTTTTTTTTCCTTTAAGTTTATTTTTTGTTTTTTTGTGGTTGGTTGTCAGTCACTTATCGATGTACTCATTAAAAGAGACACTATGAAGCAAAATTTGCAGGGTAATATCTTAAATGATTTTCCTCTGGTCCGTTTAAATGTTAGTGACTTTTCATTGTTATTTAATTGTATTTTTTATTCAGGAGGCAAAAAATATTGACAAAAATATTCTGCCCTTCCTCGAAACCATATCCTGTATCTTAATGTGCCAAAATCCACTAAGGCAACTTTATCCTTTTTATTTCTGTTTTGCACTTGTTTATCTGTGAACCTTAAACATGTAACTGTTCCTAGGTTTTCAGTAGACTATGAATAGGTACTATAATTTCTACTGTAACTAATTCACATTTTATGTATCACATCAGTTCCTTACATTTCATTGATGGCCTTTTTATTCTTAATTAGAAAAAAAAGGATCACTTCTTATTTGAATTATTAAAAAGGGATCTATTCTTGCACAGTTTTTCAAAGGAAAATTAGTCCACAAGTTTGACTATTGGGCTAAAAGAGTAAGCAGAAGCAAACTGTAATGTTACTATTTTTCTGAGTAGATAGCATATGTTATAGAGAGAGACAGCGGGATACAACGTGACTCGGTTGTATTTTTAGAAAGAAGAATCTAGATGCCAGGTACTGATTGAACTTTTCTTTTATTAAAAAGAATGTGATTTGTATGTTGAGACATTAACATGAGAATAAAACTCATTTTCTGTATCACAACATGGACTCGGACTGAATTTTTGTTTGTTTTTGTCACAGTTTCCTCTGGCTGTAATACTGAAAACAGTTTTGAAAAGTGAGATGATTTTTGAGATGCTTCTTTGTCTCCTCTTTTTTTAATTTAGATTAGGTTTTAAAGAAGAGAACGAAAGCAGAGCTGATAGCAGGTTTTCTGTTTCTGTCTTGCTGAAATGTGACTGTGTCCCTCTGACATGTACAAGGATGAAAGTGAATCCATTTTTTACTGAAAGCATCAGCAAATGAAAGGGCCATCAATTTCTGAGTTGAGATAAGGTAGTGTGACAATATCTGAAGGATCTCGGCCAGAGCGATAAAGATGTGGCCTTGATTCAGCTTTAAAGAAACCGCTGCATCCTTGGGTTTATACAGTTTTAAAGACAATGTGGCTCTGTCTGTTCTTCAGCAGCACCACTGTCATACATCATGTTGGCAGTTAGATGATGACAGCTCAATGTGCGCTGTCACACATTGGACCCAATGTTTTAATATGAGGACAGCACATATTGAGATGCTCTCTTACTAAAACATTGAGTCCTTTACACCCCATAAGGTAGTTTCTATATAAGAAAGCCTGAGATAATGCAGGTATATCAGTCACTTCAATAACTTTTATTTAATCAGGGATCTTATTGAGATTAAAGTCTCTTTATTTAATAAAAGAGAGACATTGTATTGTATAACCTTGTAGACATGGGCCTGTATTTATGAGCACCTATCTTCTGATAAAAGCAGTTTTAACCTTATATAATGTGGACATTTGATAGGATGTTACACCACTATTTCTTCCTATTTCAAAGCTGGCTATGATTTAGTTTCCATGCATTCATTGCCTTCACTTGCCAGTGTGGTGCTAAATTCTCCTCTTTATATGATTTATCTGATGTACGTCATTTACCAGCAGGATATTTACTTAACTGCTCAGCTTTTGTTTTCTTTTTGACTCAATTTCCACCAAATCCCTATCATTTAATCACAATTTATTCATTATGAATGTAATAGGTTGTTGTAACCCCACAGGTTGATTCTTATTGGAGATTTCCACAAAATGTTTGCTGAGAAACAAATTGCTTTGTAAGAAACAAGGATTTCCTTAAAAGAACAAACAATAAAGGCAAGTGTAAGGTGAATCATTGTCTCAATCATTGGCTATTGTTGCTCAGAACATACATGTAATTAGTCATGTGATCATTTGAGAATTACTCCTAAATGTTACACTTTACTTGGGAACATGACAAATATATAAAAGGAAAAACAAAACTTGTGTTTCTGCAGCATGCTGTGAGAGTTGCGTTCCATGCAGTTGGACGGCCTGTAGCTTACACCAGATCTTGCTGGTTGATTGGGTGCCTCTAGCTGAAAGGTTCTTTCCTCCGAGCTCCGCATCGGGGGTCACATGGTCCTCTAGCTTATGATGTCACAGTGAATGGCTACCCTCTAGCTGCCTGTCAGGTTCACTGGGGCAAGAGAGCACCCAGTGTCTCCAAAACATCCACTGTTGCCTCAAACTGCCTGCAACTCAGCTGTAGATTAGAGAGAGCACTCATTGTTTGAAACAAGCCACTGTGATGTTATTTACTTAATGCTTTACAGAGAATGTTGCTCATGGTTTCAGTGACTAATGACATTAAACTACATCTGATATACTGTAGGTGCAAGTCTGCTATGTCATGTCCCAAATTCTTCATGTCCTCCAAGTCTCCTCTTGCCTATTTTAGAAAGGGGTAGGGTCTCCTGCCCTCCTGCTGAGGTGTCTGTTTCAAGACAGCTGCTGACAGCTCGACTGAACTTGAGAAGTCTTAAGTCTGACAGCAAAGGATCTTTGTAGTCCACAGTGGCAAGCCGTGGCCTTTCCCGGCTCACGTCAAATCCCGTTGTCAGAGTGAGGAGGCATGTTTCTCTCTGTTTCGTCCCCTTCTCCAGCATGTTAACTCTAGCATCTCCAAATGTCCCGTGGGATTACCACCTGATGGCTCTCACGTTAATCTCCTCATCTGTCAGCGCTGAGACCCTCTGGCTAAAGTTCTGTCGGCCCACAGGAACCACTCACCCAACAGCTGGCCTTTCATGGGGGTGGGGTGGGGGGGGGGGGTGATCAATTCGAGTCCATTCTGCTGCGTCCAGCATAAACACCGGCAGGATTTATTATGACACATAATGTATGTAGCATGTGCTGCTGATGCTCTCACTCTGTGACCTCTGGGGGTGTATTGTTGCTTTGGATTTAGGATCTTGCTTGGCTTGTACACAGAGTATGTATGGTGGTAAGATTGATTTTGTTTGAGAATATGCATCATAAATTACTTGCAGATAAAATTCTGTGTGAATCCAAAACATGAATAAACATTATTACTCTGAATGGAAGGCCTCCGTTAGCCGGACTTGTGATCAACACCTCACTTATTTCCTGAAGATTTCATCACTTATTTAATAAAGATGAGCATTAATAAAACATTTTTCATCATAGCGAAGCTTTGGCAAGCTTGGCTTTATTATTTCCTGACGGATATCACCTCTGTGAATTTTCATTTTCTATGAAGATGTTGTAATATCTGAAAAAAAAAAAAGAGTCAGTGGATCCTGCCATTAGGCTGCTGTGGAGCAGCATCATTTGCCTTTAATGTGACAGTTCATCTTTTTACCAGCAGGAGGACAAATTCAGAGCTTCTGCTCAAGGCCCATCCTACTACTTATCAGGCTGCCTGAACAGTAACAGATCAGATGCTGACAATGGCATCACAAAGCATAAATAAAGCTTCAAAACATTGTATGTAACATTAGAGCTGAAACTTTTTTGTTCGTCTGATTTTCATTCTTGATGTTTTGCTGCAGGGTCATTCGAAAACAAACTTTTACATGAATGATGTGGAGGGAACTGGGGAACAAAAATCAATGAGAATATTAAAACAAATTTAAAACATGGTGCCTCTGAGCTTTATCTCTCTTTGTTTCTCATATCCAATACACCAGCCAAGGGTGGGTAGTAGTGATGTCCTGCACTGCCTCTATTTTATGTGATGTCATAATGCTTGCGTAGACATTCATAACCCTGAAGTACTATATTTTACAGATTTCCTTGTCATTGGTGTTTTACAACTCGACCCCCTCCCAGGTTAAAAGATTCTGTTACAGTAGCTATTTCTGTAGAAGCACTAATATTTCCCAGACAATAAATTACCATCATGGAGCATATATCACATATCTTCTTCCCACTGTACTTAAACATGTTTACTTTTTAAATGATCTGTGCTTGAGTGTCATAATTCCACATTTCATGGGACATTTACTGGCTTATCTCAAAAAAAAAAAGAAAAGAAAAGGTTTGGCCGATGGTTGTGAATCATGTTGCCTTCACTTTAAATCAATGCAGAGGGGATAGGAAGTGTCAATTGCACTTTTTGAATCAAATCATTGGGAAGAACTTGGGGTGGGGAGGCGGGCAAATTATTGAAAGTCTATTGCATACAACCTCCAAGAAGTCTGGAGCCTTGTGACACAGGTGGCTGTGTGCACCTGCCCATTCTGGTGCTTAGGGGTCAGTGGTTATTCAGGGCCTCAGGCCAGCTGTTTCCCCCCCCCACCTCTCATATCCCTTTGGTCTGACTGGGTACTTGAGGGGCATCCTGTGTGCAGCCATAAACCACAGCTAGTCGTGCCTCACCGTCATCACCAATCCACACCTGTTTTTGCCCTAATATGTGAGTTAAAAGTGTAAGCATATTACAGTAATTGACCAAGAAGAACATTCAACCCCCCCCCCCCCCCCCCCGTGTCTCTCTGTAAGTGTGAGGCCATTTTTTTTTATCAAGTTCATTTCTCCAAATGAAAACAGGGATGCCTATCGTCAGTAATTGAAAAAGGGGAGCACTATCCTTAATGAAAATTCTCTACAATATAATATCCCTCCAGGAACTGTCAGTGTTGTAGTCAATGATGAGTAACCTCACTTTATTGTCGTTTTATATCCACTGGTGTCACTACAAGATTCCTATGGGGACTCATCTTTTGCAGTGATGTTTATATCCTGAGCTATAATCCTTAAATTTATCGCCGATCGATACTGTTGCTTTTCATAGCCTCTCTGTGTTTGCGACGTGCGTCATTGGCGTGCATTAAAGACGCAAAGGCGCAATTGTTGCCTACCTCTTTTATGCAGCCAAGCAGCAGAGAGGCGGTCGCCACTTGGAATAAACATCGTCGCGGTGTTACTGCCCCTCTGTCCATCTTTATTATTAGCGCTTCGCTCCGCCCTCCTACCTGTAAATCCCCCCCACCCCCTACCCCCCTTCCCCGCTCTCCTCTGGAGCGGATCTGACAGGCGCTCTCAGCTGGCCGCTCCGTGCCAGGGCTGCAGGGGGACCGAATGGAGACAGCGACATCCACCCGAGCGCCAGTCCTTTTTACGCAGAATTGCCAACCAAGACGCCCGCAAGAACATGTAGTCTTCAGCTCCGCAGTGACAGCTGACCAACTGTAGAATTAAAGCATTTCTCTGTGTGTGTTTTTCGTTTTGTTGCAAACCGCTCTTCACACTCGATTGGCGCTTAGAAGAAAGTGAAATCGATTCCCCCGCCTGATAATCGACAGGATCCCTGAATGGAAGACGGCTAGAGAGAGGTCGCCACGCCGAGAACAGGCTGAAACCTTGTGTTTTTTGTTTTTCTTCACTGTCGTTGTGTTTAACATTATCCGAGATATCATTGGCAGCCTCGGCGGCTGCAAACGACGCCGTCCTTGCCATGGCTTTTGGCGTGAAAGAGCCAGAAAATCCCTCAGAATGAGAAGCGCCTCAGATTCGTCATTATTGCGGATTTAAATGCCTCTCTCCAAGGGCCACCGACCCGCTATTTTGGTCAGGTCCGCGTGTGCGGTGTCTCACGCTGTCACGAATAAACAATTCATAGGCTGCTAAAACACAGAAAGAGACTCCATCGGGTGGGTGAACGTAATCAACAGCGAAGAGGGGGATTTTTTTTTTCAAGCAATATGGCTGGTGAGTGGGGCTGGGGACGCTGGCACAGGCTCTCCAAGGCTCCTAAATGCTAGCTGAAGCAGATGGCACCGTTCCCCATGGAAGCGACAGCTCTATGAGGACAAGCAATATCATTAATAATATAAATCCGGACTCTTCAATCTTAATATCCAAGATGGAAGACGTTGTCATCCCGTTCTCGTCTGAGGTGCCCTGCGACAATAATGGACAGCGCATGTGGTGGGCATTCCTCGCCTCCTCCATGGTGACGTTTTTTGGGGGTCTCTTCATCATCCTGCTATGGAGGACCCTCAAATATCTGTGGACTGTTTGCTGCCATTGCAACATCAAACCCAAGGTATGGCTGCCACTTCCACAGCCAGTTTGTAGCTACATGTAAAAGCTCTCACATACATTCACTGATGCACATAATGGAGATATTCCTGTCACCCTGGCCTTGACTTCTTGTTCTCTAATGGCCTTCACTGTGCAAGTGACATGCCACTAAGCTGAATGTTATGGGTTTCTCATCATCTGCATCATACGCACCCACTGAACAGATTAAGTGCCCATTGCAGTGCCTTCATAATGAATGCATCCCTTGAAGATGATTGTGTTCTTGAATACAGGGGGTGGGGGGTGTACGGGTGGGATACGGGTGGGATGAGAAGAGAGCAATTCCTTCATTTCATTTTGCTTCAACATACACCAGAAAATCCTCATGCCTCATCAGCTCGTAACTTCTAGGGTGAAAGTAAACATCTCAGGGGGGCCACACACCAGTTTCATGTAACCAAACATATGATCCTGCACATTCCACCGGCGAGACCTAATGAAGTCCACTGGGACTTCTCATGCAGACCCAATGACATCAAGACTGTCCCTTAACACACTGTGCAACAGCTCTGCAATATTAAGTATCTGGAAACATCATTCCTTCTTCCCACAGCTTTCTGTTATTGTACTCTTTAATGTTTACGTTCAGTGGCGGCTGAAATGTGGTTATGCTGCACATTGGCAGGACTAATGTGGAATGAGGATAAAACAAAAGGGCGACTGCCCATTCCTTTGCTTGGGGTGGCCTGCATTAAAGATGAATCATGGCTGATTCACGTGTGTATTAAAGCCTGCTTCATACATGACTCACACACTTGTGTGTAGTGCATGTGGTCCCCTGGCTGAACAGAGGGGCAGCTATAAGGTAATGTTGCTCAGAGTGTGCAAAAACATTGCCTAACATGTTCACAATGCTTGTTTGGAATGAGGAAATATTTAGATGTTTAATACAAAAAGACATCAGGTAATGGCAGGTTTTTTTCTTTTAAATCTGTCTTTAGTGTTAAGTGCCAAGGGGTTGCAAAGAGGATGTAGTGACACTGATGAGAAGGAAAGAAGGACAGAGCGAGTGTCAGCTTCCTCGTCCTTGATATATTTGGGTTGTGTCCAATTTGTTTGGATGAGCCGTGTCCCTCCTGCTGCTCTTCAGTCATGTTCTTTTGGTGGCCTTGGTCCTTCTCTGCCCCTTTTCTGTTTGGTATTATGGCGGGTGGGAGCCAGGGCGTCCTTAACTGCCAATAAACACAGCGGATACCTTTCACTGACTGATACACTGAATGGCGTAAGATGCCGTACTGGGTGCTTGCTTTCGTCTTTTAATCCATCTTGGTTATTTTGTATAATCATGTTAAAGTTGATGATTCCCCTTTTTTTTTAATTTTTAATGATTCTTTAAAAAATTAATTTAAAAAAATTAGCTGATGAGGTTGTTTTTTTTTTGTTTTTTTTTACATATGTGTAGAGTTTTGCAAAAACGGTCAAACACAGTTCATTAAATTGGACAACAATTTGATTTTGGATGTATTTATGTAATATAAATTCATATTTGAGAGATGCTCTAAATAGTACTGAGACAGTCATATCTCCCAGCTCCACATTCACCTTTATGCACAAACCTCCCAATCCAAATATGTTCAGTAAAACTGTGTTATTTTGGATGGTGACGTGACAAATTTTCTCCATTACTTGAATCTTCCACTCAGGCTACTGGTCATGCAGAAAAACATAAGCGGACAATAACGTGATAGAAGAGGCTTCTGGAATTCAGATTATTCTCAAGTACACTAAAATATTTCCCATCTAAACATCTCTTATTTACACTGAGAGATAATTCTGCCCAGCAAGTCATTTAGGATATTACTTGGCTGTCAGCCCCCTTGTCATTTTGTCATGCCCATGGATCCCAGTATCAGAAATGGCACCAAACCATATGTCAGCCTTCATACTTCACACCGTCTTGCAGGGAAAGTGATGAAAATAAACCATGCAAATATAATGAGGCATCCATCTTGTGACTGCTGGTGGGTATCTGGTTGCATCTCATCTCTTGGAAATGAGGAGAAACGGTAAAAATGAGACCACATGTCTGTTGGTGCTGCCTCTCTGTGTTGTGTTGTGCTGTTGTTGTGCTGTGGATGACAGAGCCATCCCGTTAGGTGACTTTGGTGGGCTTGACACTTGGCTGCAGAGGGAAAAGGCTTGTTAGGAGTATTAAGAAGGGGAAACTGGATCTGTGTTCAGCTGACTGGTGCGGCCAGCTCTGTTGGCATGTGTCAGAAACAGGATGCATAGTTGGCGTACTGGGAACCTGGAATCAGAGGCGGGGAAATAGAGGTGGAAACTCTTGAGAGAGACACAGGAGGAAGTGGAAACCAGGGGGTGTGAGGCCGATGAGGGGTTCGAGAGGGGGTGCTGCATTGCATAGTGTCCTCCTGCGCTGTGCCATTGACACACAGCGGGTGTCTGAATTCTTTTAAATGGCCAACTTCTCTGTCCGGGATTATAAGGGAGAGGTTGAGGGTCATAGAGATCATACGTATCAAGAAAGAGAGAGATATTAGGGGATGCCACAAAGAAAAATGTGCAGTGCAACTTTGGAGTCTGCACTGTTCAATGACAGTGTCTGTATTGTATTGCTCATTTTACTGCAAGCCAATAAATGAACGCAGGACTCCATGGAGCCAGGGAAGAGTCCTCAGCATCAGGGATAATCACCTTTTTACCTCTATCTCTCTAAAACAAGACAAGACAGTTGTATTATAGACAATGTGTTATTGGGTGGACTGAAAAAGCAGCATTAAATTAAAAAAAACCAAAACAAAACAGAACCCATATTGATTTTTCTAACCCTGTGCAAGTAATGGCAACATTATGGCATTATTTATCTGCTGGGTGTTTCAGAGTGCTCAAATGCCACTTTTAAGCCACATATCAACCACATTCGTAATGCGATTTGCCCTAAGTCCCCCTGCAAACACCAGCTCTCAGGCTGTCTGGATGAGTGACATTATTTCATTCTCTTTTTATAGTGCAGTTCAAGACTTCACACGTTCTAAATATGGGGTTTCTTGCTAAGGGAAAGACTCACTCAAGACAATGCAGATGCATATGCATGAGTGACAGAAATGTAAGCACAACCGCTCGGTGATACTGAAGTGGAGGAAACCACTGCCACGCTGCAAGGCTTGTTAGCATATAAGCTCTGCTCTGTTTTCCCGTCCCTATGGTCTTGTAGTCTTGCTGAGTTTTTGTGCTGTATTCTGTGCCGTGCTGCTTCACTGCTGTATGGTTATCTAATGGTCTAGTTATCTACTCTGCGTCATGCCACCTCCAGGAGTTCTTATATGACGCCTCTGTTATTTGGGATGCGTGGGGAGGAGGAGTATGGAGGCTGTGCGTTTGTGGCATTAATCTCTATTCAAACATGAATGGCACCATCATCCTTTGGAGAAAATGACTTTGTGAAAACATGGCTTTAATAAAAAAACAAAAAAAACAAAACAAAAGAGTAATACCTGACATTGTCTGCAGCAGGGCTCATGAATCTCTTATCAAACTAAACTGATATTGCAGTTTTCCAGTCAATGTTTGTGTAGTGATGACAGCCAATGAAATATAACCAGAAGTTTGTTGTTGTGTTCTTTGTTACATAAAAGTGTGACAAGGTGGAATTTGAGATATTTATGACCGAAAAATGTCAAACTTTAAAGTCTAAAGCACCAAGAGCTGTGAAGAGCTCAGTTTACTTTTCCTGGAGCTGAAACAAATTGGTGAGTCATAAATGAGCCTATTCATGGAAAATGTTTAATACAATTATCCAATCATCTTGATAATTGGTTATTTAAGGACTTTTTCAAACAAAAATTGTGAGGATTTGCTTGTCTCTCATATGATTGTAAACAGAATATTTTTGGATTTGGGACTGTTCGTCAGATAACACAAATGCTTTGAGGATGTAAAATTTGACTTTAGGAAATCGTGTTTGTTTTCACCACAATATTTTGATATTTCAATAATGACGTGATTAATCAGGGCAGATTAATCAAAACTGAAAATAATCCTTAGTTGTGGCCCTAATTTTTAGCTTTGTGAACTGGTTAATTAGGCAGCAGGTTAATGTCAGCTAATGCTATTAACAATAATTTACTATTAGCTAGTGTGACTGGCCAATTACCATGATCTGCTAGCTGTTTAAGTGATATGGTTATGTTGGTATCATCCAGATTTTCAGTACAAAGTCGTCTTTTCCCATCAGTACGGAAATCATCCATGTCTCACCTCTTTTAAAATGCATCGTTCACTCACAGTTGTCAGTAGCTGAGGGCCTCGACAACTGTAGCTGCCAGAGTGTGAGTGACTTTACACAAAAACATTCCCTACAGATGTTTAGAAGCCTGTTTCATCTTGAGTGAGGTGTAAAGGAGAACAGTCTTCAGCTCTGCACCAGTTAGAGGAGGAGCTGTAGTGGACTCAGCCACTGACACCTGTCACGAAGCAGTTAGGAGAGACATTGTTCAGTCCTATCAGCTGCAAACGGGTCTGAACTGACAATACAGAGGAAGTGCACAAGCAGAGTCAGAGTGGACTGTCACGTATTTCAGTCTAAGCACCAAACTACACGTTGTGTCAGTGTGTTTTGGTGAGATATATAGCCTGCTAAATGAGGACTAAAAAAATAAAAAATACACCTCCCACCTTGCCTCAGTTCAACAGCTGATGCAGCTACTGCACTGAGCACCTTCAGCCTCCCCCTCATCCCCTTAAGGTGCAACATGGAGTGTTTTATGTGCACTTTAGAGCCAACAGCCGTCAGGACTGTACAGTTGTTTCTGTCCAAACAGCTCAGTGAGAGGGGTGATGGAGCAGCGTACCTGCTCTGTTTGGACAATCTGCTCTTGACACTTATCTCTCCTGTGCCCAGGCTTAATCTAGATGACATTTTGTTATATAATTTCTGATTTGTACTTACATCTGTATGTTCTTTGCATGTGAATCAGTACATACAGTGCATTAATGTTTTTTTTCTGTATGTACACTATTTACATCCACCAATATTTTCTGTCTACGGTGGTAAAGACGCAGACAATACACACCACTATGTGGCTTTTAAATTACACATTCAAACATGGATGGATTCCATTTGCACTTTCAGAATATGTGGGAGAATTTTGAGACAATTTCTCCACACTTGTATGGCCCCGTGTACAACAACTCCACATCTTTCTCTGTATACAAATTTTTCTCTGTGTCGCTGCATTTTCAGCTTATTCCATATTCCCCTTTTGCAAGCATGGGAACACTTTCAAACCATATCTTTTCACATTTTGACTAATACATTTAATTATATTTGACAAATATTAATATTGAAACTGCTATTTTTCCCTTTTATCCTAGATTATTTGTATTCAGCTCATCTTGCTTCTCATGTTTGTTTGCTGCTGCTCCAGCCTTGTGTCCCTGCGGCAATCATGGGATCATTAAAGTTTCATCTTATCTAATGAGAGTTTGGTGTGCTGTGTTTTGGTTCTCCTCACTGAAGGCCAGACTCTGCTCCTGTGATGTGACTGATAAACAGGTGGGGCGTGGACTCATCTGGTGCCTGGGGTCTGTTTTCTCTGACCCTTGTCAGTCTGCAGTCATAGGGTTCATGATAAAGCAAATGTCTTATCACTTAACCTTTAATAGCTTTAAGGTTAAAGGTGGAAAGGTAAATTAGTTTTCTTTAAATTAGTTTTTTTCCTCTCAAGAAGAAATCCATCTTATGATCGGCCATCTAATGAGATGTGGCAGCCTCTGTGAATTTTAAATCATTGCGATGCATTTCCATAATTGAAGATTGATATTGATTTTTATGCTCTAAGGCTTCACTGCAGAGCGATTAATCATACCTGAGTCTGAAACCCACCTCAGTGTTGGCCTGTGTTCACGTTTGTGTCTGCCCATGTGATGAGGAAAAACCAAACTTATGGCAGAGTGAATGAGATATGCTGTGACACTCTTCAGTGCGCTTACCTTTCACTGGAATGGGTTGCGGAGGTGCCTGCAGAGAGGAGCTGTTATGAGCCTGTGTACTCCCTTGTGCTTGGCAACGGACCAGCTGCATGTCGCCAGAGCAGCATAGAGCACACACCCTGCCATCAGCTGTCGCTCTCACTAACCTCGGCCTAACGTGGCCCAGCTCGGCCCACTTCAGCCCGCTCTGGCTTACTGGAATCCAGAGCTAATTGAAGAAATAAAATGTGCAAATCTGAGACTTGATGAAACGAGCGCGAGTGCTGCGGAGTGGATAACACAAAACACTTGATAAATAATTGTTTTGCAAATATGGCTGTCATTTTTGACGTCATCTCAGGAATGTGTGTGGAGCGGACTACTATGTTCTAGTGGCCAGTGGCTGAGTTGCATGTGTCTTGTCATGTGTTGTTGACACTTGCTGGGAGTGAGCATGCCTCAGAGCTGTCGCAGGGCAAAGTGTGGCCAGTTTCCACACTTGCTGGCCCTCAGCCCTTTTTTTTTTTTATCAGGAGTAGGGCTACAACTAATGATTATTTTCATTTTACTTAGTCTGCTGAGCAAATTTGTAAAAATGCCCATTGCAATTTCCAAAAGTGCAAAGTGATATCTTCAAATTGCTTGTTTTGTCCAAACAACAGCACAAAATCCAAATATATTCAATTTGCAATGATAGAAAACAGAGCAAAGCTGCTGCTTTTACAGGAGACTTAAATTACTAATTGATTTTAGAAACCGAACTGAAGAAGAACACAATTTGTGTGTAGATGAGTCAGTTGAGATTATTTCATTTGTGTGTATATGTTGGAATCTTTGCTCTCTTTGATATAAAAATAGACATTATACAGCAGCAGCTCACAGTGGATATAATGTAAGCTTTTACAAACCTGTTCTGTCTCTTCTTTTCTCATGCTTCTCTCATATGGAATGTGTGACTCATGAGTTATTCTTCAGTGGAGATCCTCCCTTTTCTGGGCCCTAATCCCTAATTCTCTGGGCCTGATTTGATGGCCATCTAGGGACAACTCGAGTGTGCAATGCTGTATGATAATCCACAGACAAGGAGAGGCTATATATCAGGCCAGACTATGTATATCATGAGGCAGACACAGAGGTCCACCCCCCTGTACCCAAACCGTGCTCCCCTGCTGTCATGCTTTTATGTCTTCTTTGGCCAGTCACTGGACTATTAAAAGGACGTCCACGCCCTGGGAAGTATTCAGAGGTTAAAGGTTAGAGGGGAAGGGTGTACCTGGCTCCACAAGCGGGAAGAGTGCAAGATTGGCATTCCCAAAATTGAAAATGCGTGATAGGGTCTAAGCCACCTGATCCTTGCCTAGTCAAACTGGCAGTAGAAAACCATTTGCATATAGATCTGCTGGTTGAAACTGGCTAGGCTAAGCTGGCATATGAGGCCTGCAGGAGGGAGATAGCTAGCTAGTGCCTGGCTAGCCAGCGGGATCATGGCTTATGGTCTACCAGCTTTCTTCCTCAGCTGTTGTTGTCCTTAAACAGCTTAACATCAGAGGAAGGGTGAGTGTGTGTGTGTGTGTGTGTGTGTGTGTGTTTGTGTGTGTGTGTGTGTAGGTTGGGTGCTCTCCTTATAGCCAGGCCATAGAAATCAAATTTAACAAGATGAAACAATGAACAAGAAACATTGCACATTGCAGTAGTTTCAACAACTAGTCAAAAGGGTTGAGCTGATGTTATTTTGACATGGTGTTGATTATCACATGTGGATATATCGTTGTTTGCATTTTTTAACTATAGTTTAAAAAGGGCCGCAACATGTATTTTCCAATGATAACCACTGCATACAGCTCGGAAATGCATATAGTCCTCACTTTGTCTTTTGCAGCCTAATTTTCATGCTCATTTATCTTTGTCAAATCTGTAAATGCTTGTGTGTTTGAGTGACAGAAACAGATGTGGGAGCCATTCTGCTCTGATTAAATTGTTCAGTTTTGCTTAGAATCTACATGCACATGCAATGTTTGTCTGTAGTCTTTTACTGCTGAGAGTCTTACACCATTTTAGACACCAAACTCTATGGTCATACTGAGCCGTATATTCAGATTTCTATCATACGAAAGTGTTAAAATATTAGAAATGTCCAAACCTTCCATATTATTGCACTGAATTACAGTCACCAGACAGGCCAGCACGTGCACAGCCCTTTATCAGGCAGAGCCAGCCATCCCCTACTCTCCTCCTCATTTTCGCTCCATTCGTTCTCAGCCCACCACCCAGCCTCCAAAATTGGGGAAGCCCGTGGAGCATTGATATGTGGACATCAAAACGCAGTTAACATATTAACTGGCGCTTTGAGCTGTGTGCACTGATGCACAGAGGGAGAGAGAGATGGCGACGGAGTGAGAGAGGGATAATGTGTAGAGGACACTGCAGTGACCTTCAAAGATCTCAGCAGGCGGCGTTTCTGTTTCCTGTTTAGAGATCAGCTCGCTCTCTTAGCAACATACATGAATGGATCTGCGAGGTCGAGCATACAAGTGGCTGGGCACACAAGCAGAGCTTCCATTCTCAGAGAAGGTTAAGAAAGTGTTAGGATTACACATCACCACCACCACTACCACCACAGCCTCTGCCCTTGGCAACCTCAATTAACCTCCAATGGTGCTAGGCTAATATGCTAATTGTCATTCTCCCTGCAGGCTAACAGCAGGCTCAGGTTTCTCTCTGTGTGCCAACAATGTGCCTTCATAGCTTACATGCTACAATGCTAAGATTGCACCCCATTTGGCAGCATCCCAGTCAGTGTCTATTAGTAAAGTGAGCAGTAGACACTAATAAAATTGAATGTTTTTTATGAGGAAATGCAGGTTCGACTGACAGTGAAGGGCAGACTACAAGTTGAACCCTGCTCAGCCAAAGTGAGCGGGCCTGCTACACAATGATTTTACCTCTTGACTTCTTCTGACATTTTCCAGAGTGGCTGCGCAGAATGAATAGCCCAGCTGTCAATTACAGCCCTGTTTGATGCTTGCAAAAGTGAAATCCCAGAAGGTCCTGTCTCACTCAGGTTCCGTCTGCTGCCCGGCATTGCTCGGAAAGCTGTGAAATGTATCTAGACGTGAACCAAGCGAGGCGGAGCAATTTCGGAGTGACACGAACTTTGTAAGATGATGCGCCCAGTGTTGAACCCCAAATGACAGCATGTGTAGACATCATGTACAGATGATGCACAGAATGTATGGGCTCGTTGCTGGATGCCTCATTAAAGATGAATGATAATGTAGAGGTCCCATGGTGCTCCTTGACAACTGATGCCATTGAGATTAAGGAACACTTTAATTGGTCAGTAGTGGTAAGACTATTAAATTGCATAGCTTCCCCCCTGGGGATCGTTTGGACAATAGATATTTTAATCTGTAAATGACGATACGTGTCTATCCCATAAACAGAAGCCATTTTTAACATTATGGATGAACTTATAAGTTAATGACAAACAATGCAGATACAAATACAACTGATGATCTCATCCATAAAATATATGCATCTGTATGAACTAATTGGTCTGGATGTCATTTCTGTCAGCATATCCTTTTATGTATTACTAATAATAAGTCTATCCGTTCTGGTTAGAGCCATGGGACATGAACTCATTCATCATCTGTCTGTAACAGGCATCTGTTATAAAGATATAGATTTGCTTGTTATGGCTTCAGTTGAAAGTATGCACGGTGCATAAACAAACATCCCGCCTTTCCTTTTCACATAGAGTTGTGAATCAGTTGTTTTTTGTAGTGTAGTGTAATTGCAGTGTCAGTTTTGTGTTACAATGGAAAATAGTGTGATGATATCAATTCAGTGGAGGTCAGGTTATAGAAATGTGGCTCCATGGTGATTATCTGAAACATTACAATCCACAATAGATTGCAGCCTTGTTAACAGTTGGATTAGAAATGTGTCAAATTTGATAAAACTATTGATTCTGAATGACAGGCAGATGTACGTATGCATGATAAGAAAGTCATTTGTAATATTGTTTCAGCGCCGATGGTAATTGCTACTCGCTATGTTACTACTGTCAATCAGGATTCACACCCTGGATGCCTCTGGGTAGTTTTTGGTCTGTGTTGAAATGTGTGGTTCAATTATGATGTTGACCAGGGGAGCAGCAGGGATTAGTTCTAATATTCAGACAACGTAATGCTGTTCACAGTGCTCATCTGAGATGTGGAATCCATTGGCCACGGTGACACACAGCAGTTGTGCTCCATCTCTGTGTTTTGGCAGGATGCATTAAACATGACGACCATAGGCCTCCGCTATTCTGAACAAGTGAAGATTTTCAGCACCATGGAGAGCTCAGGAAGGATCGACTGAGCAAAGCTTCTCATACACATGCATGTGAGGCTATTGTCAATGCTGTTCACTGCTTAAAACTTGGTTGTTAGACATTTTATATCTTTGCGTAAACATTCTAGGACATTGTTTCTCATATAAAAATATGTATGACAAAAAATATGCTGTTTATGCTGTTTAATAGAACAGATTAGTTCAAAAATTTGAATCACCTTTCTAAATTATGTCATCTTGGATTCTAAAATGATCTTAAATCTAAAATGTACCATTTATGTAAAATCTTTTCTTTTTGGATATTAGTCGTTCTATTGCAATAGGCTGATGAAAATTTTGACTAGACACGAATCCAGTCTCATAGAGCACCTCCCAGCTCTTTAACTAGTGCTCAGGGAATGAGCAATGAGTTGTAGTCATCACATCTCAAAAGCAGGGTTTAATTGGTTGCATTGAAACTAAGCAAGAATGTGATTTGGTTGCTAATGCAGCAGCAGTGGAGTGGAGGTGGTGCATGGCAGGACTATCTCAATATCCCCATGTGTTGCACAGACCGTGATAAGGAGCTGGAGTGGAGCATCTAGCGGAAAACAGATCGAAGATCAAAGTAGGGGTTTTCTTCATGCCTGGCACACTCAGTATATCATCACAACACCTTAGTATTATTCTTGAAATCCAATGTATGAGAGCAGAATAGAATTATACTGAGATAAAATTATTAAACATAACATGACCTGGCAGACGTCCAAAGTCCAGCAAGTACAAGAGTTGCATGTAACAAACATACTGACGATAGAGTTATTCTGAGACGCTTAACAGTAGTGGGGCTAAAAATGTAAAGTTTGTCATAAAAGTGGGGTTAAAGGAAAGGGTTTATCCCTTTGGTAGCACTGGCTCAGCAAATTTCATGGCAATCTTCTTATTAGATTACATTATGTGCAAAGTTGACATTTTGGCCTAAGGGCCAAAGACTGGAAGGAAACTCATGAGTGTTCAGAACCGACAGGGTTCATTCTTTGGGGAACATAAATGCATTCAGTAAATGTCATGGATATAAAAAGTTGTTGTGTAACTGGAGAATTTGGCCTGCAGAAATCAAGCAGCAGAATCTTGTTTAAGATTGTGAACAAAAATCAGCAGTCACAGAAAATCTTTCCTTTTTGTGTGAAAAACAGAATGAAGCCAGCAATGCCTTTTACCAGCCCCACTATAAAAACATACCTGAACAAGTTACACAAAAATGAGACTTAACAAGAGAAAAGACCTCAAGGATTAAGACTAACTGATCACTGTGGCAAATGTATCGCGGCTAAACCTCCGCAACTCTAATGAATAGCAGGAAAAAGACAGTGGTAGCGTCGCAACAATAGTGGAGTAGAGTTTTGAGGTTGAGGTTAATTAAACTGCATTTTACAGTTTAAAGTTGAAAAATTAATACTTATTAATACTAAATAAAGACAAGGCTGTTTCTACATTAATTTCTGTTATTTCTGTACTGACAATTCATGTCAGCCAAAATAAGTGCCATCAAAATATATTTGACAAGCTAATATCTGCTGACAATATTGGCTCACCAGCTTCTCAGCCTGGCTCCAGATGCTCAGGTCTCTGTTACTGTGCGTGCTGGCTCGCTGTTGGCTCACTGTTGGCTTCCTGGGACCCTTGAGTGGAACACAGCCATAATTAGTGTGATTAGCTCCACCTGTGCTTGATCTATGGTGAACAGCAACCAAACAGCTGAATCCAGTGGTTGGTAACAGAGACATAGAAGACAGTGTGTGTGTGATTATACTTACTTAATATGATAATATAAATAACTTTGTTTTTACTTCTGCATTTTAATTTTAAACGTTACAATACAAAGGTTTGTGCGTATGATATTGGCCATCTCGTTTAAAGGAGCTATTTGCAAGTTTTCTCTGAAGCTGAACGTCATTTCTTGCCAGGAGCAGGCGGTGGTTATTGTGGCTTGACAAGAGCTTCAGCCATCATTGTACAGCGCTACGTCTTCAGGAGAGATTGAGGGCTACATTGAGTTGCTATGGGAAGGTAATGAGACAGGCGCTCCCTTCAGTAGAAGAAAAGACGTGATAGGAACAAGTGTTAACATAGGCGTTGCTTTCCACCGCTGGAGACAGCTCTTGGCAAGTAAAGGAATGAAGTTTGATGCTGAACTTGCAACATTTCCTCTAAACTGGTAAGTAAACAGCTGTTAATGCTAATGTTGGCTATGTAGCCATAGCAAAACTTACAAATTTAAATCCAAGTGATCGTTTTAAGAAAATTTCACAAAGGATAATTAGGGTACTGTATGTTTTGGATTGCTTATAAACAAAAAATGGCATTAGATAGGAAATATATTTAGATAATAATGTAATCACTACTGAAGCCTGACAAGACGACTTATTTTCAGTGCATGTCCTCTAAAGGTTGGCCAGTTAAACACTTTAGTACTGTAAAAACACTGCTAAAAACACGCTAATTTGCTTCATTTTCCCTGTGGCGCAGGGCTGAGAGATTTTGAATAAAAACATTTTTTGTGGACAGGAGTGGGTTGGCACATCTGCAGCAACAGGCAGTAATGGTCTGTAATCTTGAGGGAGTGGGCGTGTGTGGGATTGAAAGAACTATCCCACGCAGACCTTTAATTCAGACTTAAAAAATGACATTAGGACTCAGAAATGTACTCCTAAGTGCAGTCATTTGTTATAGTCTTGACAAAAGTGAGAGGAACACTTAGTTAAGGTTACTTAAACCATTGCTTGTTTAGAAATTGTGAGTGACAATAACAGATGTGGTGACATGGTTGGACTTGAAATGAAAAAGAAAGAGATAGGAAGTAAAATGTATCGGTGCTAGATCTTTAAGCTGAATGTATATAAAGCTTTTTTGAAATTTCAGGTTTAAAATCTGTTGTTGTCGTTGTCGGCCCTAACCTCAGTGACAACCACTTTGTGTTTCATGTGACTGCTTCACAATAAAAGCCACCACGTATTTCACCAGTTGAACAGTTCTAAAGTGAAGCAGCTGCAATAGAAAATGTTTGGTTTGCATTAGCAGCAACTTAAGGCAACTCTGATACGGCTGCAGGTGAGTGAACAGTAAACAGTGAGGCTTATAGTGAGATAAAATTACAAACAGTGATGCTGGATTACATGCATGCATAGTTTCCTGTGAGTCCCTTCTGCATTTGAAAGTACCTGAATCCAGCACAAGCATGGTGGACTACTAACAATGAAAACTACTGTAGAGGTAGGGACAGTATGTAAATATGCTGACCATAGTGTCAGAAACAAGGTTTGATTTCATGAAATTTTCTTAATGACTGAGTGAGTGATTGTGGTGGTCAGTACTGGAGGACAGAGGCTGGATATTGGTCTGAATTGTTTTGCTGACCTTTGCTCTGATCTATATGAGACCACTGAGCGTAGCAGCTGCTCTGCTGCACATTGTCTCAAGTGAAGATGAGCAACAGAAGTATGCTGGAAAGTTTTCAGAGATCAGTAGGCTTTCATCTTTTTTCTCTTTATCAGTATATCCTCTTTAATTTCCCCAGCTGTTGACTTAATATCCTTTGTTTTTATCTGTATTTGTTTCCATATGTTGGTATTTTCCCTCTGTCTACAGCTTCTCTTTTTCTCTTTCATTGTCCTCGTCGCTCTCTTCATCTTTCTCACTCCCTTTCTCCTGTTTCATATCGTCTTCATCTGTCCTTGTCCTTCAGGTCTCCCCTGTGTTCCCCCAAAGGAGCCACAGTTTGTGAATTTGGTAGCCAGACTGGTCTCTGCTGGGAAGCCCTTGTTGTTCATTTGGCCCTCTACCCTCAGGGATATGAACAGAGGGGGACAAATCATAAGTGATATCACAAATGACATGTGGAAATGCTGCTGTTGTTAAAACACTGGAAAAGATTTGCCCTCACCAGTCACTCAGAATTAGAGAGTATGACAAGAAAGGGAGAAAGCTGATCAGCAGGAAGGGAGCAGACAGATGCAACACTCAGCTCTCTGTTTTTGACAATATATGAGAACATTAATTGCCCTTTCTCTTTGTATTTCATGCGTATTTACCCTTCCCCTTAAGGGAGTTGACCCTGCTCAGGGGATCAGAAATGGATTATTTCTGTGACTTGGGCATGACTGGAGAGGGAGCCTTTCACCTGTCTCAAAATGGGATCAGGGTCAAAGTTGACGAGGGTCGAAGGAGAAATTAGCCGTCTGCGTGTTCTCACATGACGGACCCAGTGAACAGAACAGAGGCACGGTGACTTTTGAGGTGAAACCCTACCTATGCAAGCTGCACTGCTTCTGTTTCCTCTTCCTGTGGGAGTAGCTGTGGCCTGCTAAGATGGCTGCTCTGTAATTACTCTGACGTTCAGCCTCTGACCATCACTGCCATGCTCCCTGTCGATCAAAGCAACCCTTTCTTGGCGAGGTGTGCTTGTGGGCGTGAGAAATACAGGGTTTATGTGATTTAAAAATGCATGCTAGGCGATAAGAACAAAGACACACAAGTCGAGAAATACATCTCCTTGTTATAAATAGATAAAGAGGATCTTTCTTAGCCTTGTTCAGCCTCCTAGAGTCTAGTCATTACGTCCATTTCCACACTCTGGTCCAATAACACAGAGAAGGAGAGCTTCTTTGTTACACTGCGGCTACTTTAGATAAGAACATTTTGCTCACAGAAACACTTAATTATCCCAAACATTATAAATTCATCAATGTTTTCCCTGAAGAATTCATAATGTTATGTCTTGAGTTTTCATCAGTATTTGTAGAGTATTAAAATACAGAAGAGAATTGGAACAGCAATGGGAAGCCAGTGGGCCGAATGGCAGGGGCTGCGATATATAGAGATTGCAATGTGACACACACACACACACACACACACACACACACACACACACACACACACACACACACACACACCATTAAAATCATTTGGAGTCTGACATTTACACTGTGCATGCCACACAGGTGGTGGTTTACTTTTCTGGGCAACCTCTGTGTCTCCGTACGCCTTGCTCATGGAGGCAAGGCAGGACAGTCTGAAAGGAAGTGCAGGTGGAAACTGGAAAACTGGAGCTCCAGAAAGAAGTCAGAAGGACAGTTTTACAGGAAGACTGATACTGTTCTCATGTTTGTGTGGTAAAAATGAAGCTAATGTCAGCAGCTTGCTAATTAACACATATTGTATCTCAACTGTTGTTGAAATCAAATAAGCATACTCCGAAAATTTTAAACTTTACTTTTAACGTAAACTTAATTCCACTGGTCATAACAACCTCTTGCCTCCACATGCATACATACAATGTGCCACTGTATATAGTGACAGTCTGTAGTCGTAACGCCTGACCTAGCTTTGACTTCCTGGAGAGGCTGTGACCTCCTGGTTTCTGGTTGACAAGCGGAGCAAGGTTCATTCATTGTGACACAGGGAAAGTAATAGGCGTGCCATGTTAGAGGACTTACAGAGAACGGCGATACGTGGGTCTAATAATAAAATTAGATTTGAGTTCAAATTCCCCAAGCACTATTCTTACATGCTAAAATATATTAGAATTGTATTTGCACATTCACTTCTTCATGCACACCTGCTGCCCTTAAACGCAGTTTGTCTATTGGTATTTGAAAGTGAAAGAGAAAAACAAGACAATAACATTATTCCAAGCAAAGGTTTTGGTGCTCAGAGGTTGTCTCTGTCTGTGTCAACAGTGTTCACAGGCAAATTACATTTTTTGTTTCCCCATTCCATTTACTGCCGGGGATAGATGCTTTCTGTCCTTTCTTCTGTTCTGGGAAAACAACACAACAAAGAGTAGCTGGGAGCTCCCTGCAGTTTTAAAGGTGACTCTACTCTTGTTTGTACCAGATATCCTTATCAAGACATGTTTTTTTCTCGAAACTATGTCTATTTTTTAATTTTTGTTTATTTTGGCGGAAGACGATTAGTTACTTTTGCTGCATTCATCAACATGGAACCTTCATTCCCCTGCCAGGAATCTTTCTTTCTGTCATCTTTAACTCAGCACTGAAATTTGACAAACATTTCAAAGGTTGCTGTCTTCAGTTAAGTTAGTTTGGCCATGTCTTCTCTGTCTCGCCTGCAGCTGGTGCAGACTGCTGTAGCCAGACTGGTACCAGAGAAAGAGACGGCATTACACCAGTACTAGGATCCCTGCCCTAACTGCTTGTCAAAAATAGGATCGAATTTAAGGTTTTTTTATTTGTTGTTAAGGCCATACATGCGTTGGCACCCCTGTGCATTTCAGATCTTCTCTGCCTCTAGTCCAACTCCTGGCCTCTTAAATCCTCAGAACATATGAACTGTTTCACGATCAAGGCTGGTGGGTAAGGGAGATTGTGCCTCCAAATCTTTGGCCTTTTCTAATTTCAATCAAACGTTCCACCTCCACTGATGCTTTTAAGCCAAAACTCGAAACGTACATGTTTTCAATGGCCTTTGGTTGCTCTTAGTGGTCTTAGTATTTTATATTTCTTTTCTTTTGTTCTTTTTTTATAAATTGATTTTACATGTTTTATTCTGTTTTCCATTTTTGCACATATTTTGATATTGCCTTGTATTTAACCATCGCCATTCATTGTTGTTATTCGTGCTTTTCTACTGATGTCACTTTACTCGCTATGGTTGTGCCTTTAACTAAAATTTGTAAAGCAATTTGGTCAACTCGGTTGTTTTAAACGTATTCTATAAATGAACTTGATTGGCTTATAGTCTTCACACTAGACATTTCTTATTAGTTATGGGCTGTGATGATTTTCCTTTCCCACTTATACCGAGGAAATGTCTCACATGTACTACAGCACTAAAGTGTGTTAGCTCAATTGGCACTATATGTACCACTACACATAGTGCATCTAATGGCTTGCACAGAGCTCCTGCAAATCTTCCTATGGGACACATATAATACAGCCGAGGTGCTACAGGTGGAATCCCCCATGAATAATGCAGAGGCCAGTGTGTTGTTCATTTGTTGTGTGGACACAGATACTGTAGCTGCATTATTGATGGGACCAAGACTTAGCTGGGAGGTGGCATTCTTTAACCTGATATTCATAAATCAATAACGAAAAAATCCCTCAAGCTGTTTTTCACAATATATGGTACATTATACATTTACAACGCTCTTGATCCTAAGGCCACAATAGTTACTCTTGGTTGTTTCAAAGCCTAGTCATTTATGTGTTATTAAAATAATTCTTTTGTTGCAACAGGGAAAAGAGGAGGAAGGTTATGGGAAAGAAATAGTCCAACCAGTAATGACTGACATTCTTCCTACCTGTGCTTTCTAGTCTTGTGGCTAGAGAGCAGAGGAGGAGAGGGCGTTTGTTCCCACCACTAGCTTGACACTCTGCTGGAAATGATCTCAAAGACCCAGGCATTCTGGGAACAACCATTCAATCAGTGGTGTCTCATGGAACTACCCAGCAAAACTTGGCCCTAATCCTGCTTTAATAGTAAACAACAGCTGTAGGGCACCAGTGTGCTCTGATTAAGAAGGAAAAGAAATAACCTCAATGTTCTTACCACTGTACACCCAGTGAAATATGTCTCCCATTTCCTTCTTACGTGTTTGTTTGAAGGGAAAGATAAAGATATATGGTGAGATAATTCTGTCCTTGGGATGATTTAACTGTGTAAAAAGTAAAAAAAAAAAAAAAAAAAAAAACTGGTTCGGCTGTAGCTACTGATATGAATATATTTATACGAGCGATCTCTGTATAGCTTACATTGTGGTGTTCCCATTGCTCTTTCTGATAGACTGTGTTGCACTCAGCTGTATGTAATAGGACACGCACACAAAATGTTTCTCTGTGGCACACTGAGGCTAAGAAGAGGCATGGTTCCTGCACACACAAATACACTTTTACACATGCTAGACAGAGGCTTGGGTGTTTGGTTTCTTTCCTTTTGCGTAATGTTTTTTCAGGCATACTGGAGTCTTCGCAGTCTGTCATTGTTGAACAGGGTTTAAAATAGACAGGGGTATTTGGAGGCAGCTTAGTTGCGACTGCAACACACGTGATTGAATTAGATTGCTGTCAGTTGGCTCCATTATAGAGGTCCCTTGGATATTTTCCATCAGCAAGTTGGTCGAGAGAGTGTCTCCTGTTACACTAGGTTTCTTGGAGTGTTTAGCTGTGTTATGCTGATCGATTGGCAGATGTAATCTGGTAGGCTATCTGAAACAAAAGTCATTGAAAATATCTCCAATAAAGGGTGTGATGAAATGCAAGTAGAGACCATTAATATTATTTATCTAGTGTATAGTACACATAGTATTTTTGTGCTTCACTGTAAAATGTCCAAGCAGCTACATGGAAAAGCTCAGGGCTGAATTGTGACCGACAGCAAGTTTAAGAGATCAAAAACTGGAAGACCCTAAGAATGAACGACACAGCATGTGAAGCATGCGATGGCTCTATATTGGCTCAAGAGGTGTAGCACACACTCGTCAGTCACAGTGGTACCATCAAGTATCATTTGAAAAAGCTCAGTTCGAATTGTGACATTCTTGAGGCACCCTAGCACAGCTCTATCCTTGTCATTGACATTTCCTTGAGACTTGGCTGCTGTTGGTGACATTAGACCAACGCAGCAGAATATATGTCTTGTAAAGCCCAGGCTGCGAGGATTGAGTGTGTACCAAGGTTGCACTTGGACTATTTTTCACCCCCCACCCAACTAAAAATAACGTGATGGTATTTTGGTATTTTGCCACCTGCATTATTAGAACGCCCTTCCTTTGCCTACTGCTGCACCTTTGATGTGGAAAGGTGCAGCAGATTAGAATTGGGTAACCCTGAAAAACATGTCAAAAAATAAAAAAAATTTAATTGAAACTGCACTGAGATAAGAAAATATGTATCAGCATTTAAAAATATAACTAGCTTAGTTTATTTTTTCCACACAACCCATTCTCCGTGTTCCTATGTTCAGTGTTTGTCACACTCTCGGCACAGGTTTTGCACTGGTAATATTGTGAAGCTGCTCTGTGCTTCCCTATTCAGTTCTTGAATGGCTAAATTGCTCTTCAGTTTCAGTTTGCTGATCATTTTACAAAGAATATTTGTGTTAGTTTTAGAAACTTTGGCTGTTCACGTTTCAAACGAACAGGAACGGCTTAAACCTTGGTTCAAAGAGGCACAGTGTCTCAAAACAGTATTATTATTTTTTAGAAATGAGTTAAAGGTGGTTGTCGAGCCACTGTTGTCTTGGATTACAGTTGTTCGTTTCCCATTATTGAAACAGTAGAAAAAGACAGTTAATACAGAGGGTCAGAACAGCAGCAAAAAGGAACAGGTGTTAGCTATGCATGGGCTCATGCAGAGGTGGAAGTCTTTAAATGTCATACCATTTCACATCGTCAAGTGGCCTTTTACACACTTAAAAGTGCTCATTCATTTTCCACACAGGCCTATTTCCTGGAATTCAGGGTCACGGATATGGAGATTGGATTATTGGGTGGGAGGTGGTGAAACACTGCGGACAGGTTGACCATACAACACACGCTTTGCATTTATGTGCATGGTATAATTTGATAATAACAAGAGTAAAGCTACTCTCTGACTGTTGCAGCTGCCACTTCAGTTCCTTAACCAGATTATTTTAAGGTTGAAACTGGAACAAATATAATCTGATCAACAGACCTACGGTGTATTTACTTATCAGTCTTTTGAATTACAGTACTTTGGTGTTACAGCTTACTTTCATTTCTGTCAGTGCTTTGATTCTGTGCACGCACCAGGAAAATGACAGTGTGAGCTGAACATCTATAAACAGCAGAATAGCCCGGGGTGGAAAACACAATTTATATTTTAAGGCAACAACAAAACAGCTTTCATGTTACAACTGACATAGGAAGTAACAGAACTTATTTTGAGGTGGTCTCTTAGTTCTCCTTATCCTCCGCTGTGGTGCTGAAATCATGTCTCTTATCATTTAACTGCTTCTGATGGTGATTATTGAACAAATTATATAAACATGGTCAATGAAAATCATGTAAAGTGTAAAACTGTTGGACCTAAATTTACAATTGAGTTATAGGGTCATATTAAATTGTGCTGATGAACAAAGCAATGTGGATTTAGTAAAATGCAGATATTTAATTTGACATTAAGGCAAAGTAATGAAATATAATTACTGTAATATAATTAAGACATACACCAGTGTTTACATGTCCTACTTGTCAAATTGTTGAATAATCACTTTTTTGATTACTCTACCATTTATTGACGCTGGCCACTTCTCTCTCTCTCTCTCTCTTTCTCTCTTAGCCTCCCTTTGTGTCTTTCTCTCCTTGCTCTGTCCCTCTCTCCACTCCCCTCCTCCAATCCTCCCCTCCCACACACTCTGTCTCACACACCTACTGTCTGCCCGCCATGTCTCTGTTGCTAAGCGACAAGCAATGAGCGATGGACTGCTCTTATGAGAGCGACGTTTGTCCGTCATGATCTCATCCTTGCCTGCGCCGTACGCACATGCACTGGATTTCTCTTCATGGAGTTGTAGCAGATTTCTATGGAGAGACACTAGTGCTGTTAGTGCATTAGAATTGCTTATGTTTGTATTTTTTTATGCTTGTATTGAACCCATTAATGAAACAAGTTGGATTTCAAAATTTCATTGATTAAATTTGCCAGGTCTAATTTTAAAATGAATGTATTGGCTTGCAGCTTCCAGGGTTGATTATTGAACCAAACATAAAATCACACTGCAAACAGAGCCAGTATGAAGTTTGAAATTGTGCCTTACAAATTAAATGTTTTTTTCCCCCGGTGGCTCAGTATAAAGAGTAATTATATTGTAGTATCTGCTGGTGCTTACTTTTTTCCATTATTAGTTAATAATGTTACCAATTTAAAATAATCTAATATTTCCCAAACAGGAGGAGCAGAAAAATGACACATTGGATATTTATTCTCATGATAAGATATTACTGAATTTATCTGAAATTTAAAAAATAATGTTACCTAAATAGTTTTTTGGGCTTAATAGAAAATGTTACACTTTAATTCATTCTGCACAAAAACACCAGTACCATTCAAATTTCCACAGCCTATGCTGTAATCCGAAGCTGCAGCTGAACATGCTTGAAAAACCGGCACACCCTCCCCGTCCCTCCCTGACTTTCTCTCATGTTACCAAGCTGCAAATTTCCCTGTTGCTTCATCCCTTTTGATTAGTCCCTTGGGCTCTTACGCCTTTTATTTTGACAAATGAGCCTGGTGCTGAGCACTAAAAAGCACTTACAACTATATTGATTAACAGTGGCTATTAGCTGGTGAAGAGGAAAGGAAGATGTTCTTCCAGTAAACCTTCACTGGACATCCAGCCTGTTAAATAAATGCACTAAGGCTGAGGGATTAGTGATGTGGATTTCCTCACTGCTGCATTTGAAGAGAAGCTCATGAGCTGGATGTTACTTCACTGCAACAGGCATAATGCATCTAGATGAGTGGATTACTGGGGCCAGCTCTTAGCTATGCGATGTCTCAAAACCCAGATGAAGCGGAAACTCTTCATTACGATGTAATGCACATTGTGTCAGTCACATAAAACCTTTTGCATAACTGTTCACTTGTCAGAAACAACCTCCATGTATTTAACTGGCCTTGCATGTCCACACACATCACAACCTAGCCTAGAAGTACAGCAGTGTAGTTGTCATGCTGCAAGGACAGCTAGTGATCATGGTTAAATGAAGAACTTTGAAGAGTTCTAGCTGCCTCATGATGAATCGCTCATTTCGCCCCTGTTCCCTGCATTGTTGCTTCAGAATAATTTCCTAAAGTGAATCCTCCTCTCATGCAAAAGCAGCCATAATGCATTCTGTGTGTCACCCCCAGTGACTTGTCCTTGGGTTCCTACAATGTTGCAATGATCAAGTGCACACTGTGTGGACAGTAGAGGAGAGCTGATTCAGTCTTCACATCATCCCATGTGAATGCTGTTGCCAGCTCCCCCTCTAACACACTCTGACAACACTTTTTTATTTTTGTGCTGAATTTTCAGTGTTGTTTATTTGAGCTCAACAGTGTAGCCTGCACTAAGCCTGCAAGGGTCAAATTGCTGACTGTGGGGAGGTGGTTTTCTCCACCCCTACCCGCACAAACCACCCCCACATTGCAGCGCTATCGCAGGGAATGCCTCCCTCGACCTCGGGCGAAAGGCAATCCCGCAATACTTCTCTGTCAGCTCCTCAAATCCCAAACCTGTTCCAAACACAACAACATCTCCACTAACAGGAACAGGCAGATCACAGCGGAAACCAGAGCTGATGTTCGTCTGACACTCAACACAAACAAACATGGTTCGACTTGGACGCAGGGTGCTTCCTCTGAGCTCTGTTGTGCCTTGTCTGTGGATATTTCATTCTACAATAAAAATCCTTTGATTTGTTAAAGTTGAGCTCCACACAGTCAGAGATAGGCAAAGAGAGGATGCCTCAGTCCTCTCCCGCAGCCCACTTTACACTTGAAATCACATAGAGGCTTAATGCTGTGCAATACGGTCCAGTGTTCTTCCGAAGGCGATGACCTTTCCTATAAACACACAGATTGGTTTGCTGAGCTGCCATCTTGCATAATTACGCTGATTCTCAGTAGGCTTGAGAACACTTGCTGCAATGTTTCATCCAGACTTCAGCTCCTCTTAATGGATCTTGTTAGCTGAGGTCAAAGTGCTCTGTGTCTGGGGTCACATTAAAGAAACACAACCTTCCCTGTGGAACACACTTGGGGGGGGCCTTGGTGTGGGCTGATAGTAGAGCACAAGTCACTACAATTCCGCTGTGTCCTCTCCCCGTTTCCTCTTCCTAACTCCAGGGTTAAAACATGCAAATTCTGTATGAAGGAAGCTGATTTATTTTCCCCAGTGGGAGGCGTGAGATCTAAATTTAAAATGATTAAATGAGCCTAGAGTTAGAAAATCATTTGCACTTCCATTTGTTAGCCTCTGAGCTGTTCTCAAATCAAGGGCAAGTCTCTGAATCATTAGGCTCAGATGACTGCTTTTTTTACTTTCCCTTCAACAAGAACATTTTCCAAATAACATTGTTGACCCCATATTGTGTAAAACAATTTGCACACCTAATCAACACATTCACAGAAATGGAAAGAATTTAAATCCAGCTTTGTTAAATGCTCCCCATCAGCCAAATTGGTCTTTTTATAATTACCAAACAATTAACCAGTGGAACTGTTGATTAACATTCATACCCGTACCTCTTTTGCAATTGTTCACCAAATGTGGCTCAAGCTTGTCTAAATAAATTCATGTAGTCCTGTGCACTGGCTGGCATCAGTGAGAGTTGTGAGAGTATTAATGCATCAGGAGAAGATAAAGGTAATGAGACCTGTCTCTCAAGCAGAGAGAGTCTAATCTCAGTGGTCTCTTCAGGCTTCTCTTAAGCTGGTGGCGTGGAGTGGGGTGGAAAAGTGAGGAGAGGAGGGAGTGAAAAGAAACGGAGGGGAACTGAAATGAAAGTGAATAGGTAGGATAAAGGAAGACAGATGACAGTGCAGGTAGAAGAGAAGAAAAGGAGAATGGGGAGATAGTGGATATGTGGTTATACCAGTTTACCTAAAGCTGTACCTCAGAGGTTGATTTATGGCCAGCCAGCTGTGAATAATAGAAAAGTATGTAGTAGTGGTTTGATTGGATGATGGTTTGGAGGAGAAATCAAAAGAGGTCATGAAGACAGGTTAACCAGTGTGGGCTCTGAAGGTTGCCGCACAATGCCGAGGCTCATTGCCTTAAATTGTAGGAATGCTTCAAATAGGAAGATAAAGTAAAGATGTGTTGTGCTAAAAAGATTAGTGGAACACCATCCTCTGCTGACCTGCTGAATGTTCAGAGCTGACGGGACTATTATATTCTCAATTCTGACACTTTCAGACAAATGCAATCTTAAACTGTGCATTACACCATATATTGTGACATTTATATTTATATTGTATATTTTAACTTTATCACCATTCAGCAGTAGTGGCACATATCCTTACATATATATTTCTTTACATATTTCAATTTTTTATTTATATATCCTAGTATAAGGACATATTTTTATATTTTAGCTTTATCTTTATAATCTTACTTCCTATTCTCTATTCTTTGCTGTTACATTTCCATTCTTGAGGGAGCAACTGTAACTTAACCTAATTTCCCCCTGGGGATCAATATAGTATTCTGATTCTGATTATAAGAAGAAATCCTCTCTGGGTTAAACTTGAAATGTACTTTTCACACTTGTGTTTTAACATTTGAAACAGATTTTGTAATTTTGTGAATCAGAGCTTATTGGAAACAGTATTTGGACAAAGTAGGCCTACATGCTGTTGTGTATACGTGCTGCTATCTTGGCGCTGCTCAGAGACTGTGCTCATACTTAGTCATTCATATCTTATGCATGTACTGCAATGCTCAGGAAATGTATCCCATCATGCACCATCTCCCACTCATCTGTTGTTCTGGAGTGACTGATTCATTAAAGAACAGAGCTGAATCCAAACTTACAAACAAATAAACAGTCATTAATATATAACAACATTTCTGAAGGGCTCCAAAGCCGTGTTCTAATGCATTAAATTTTAAAAGGCTATCAAGCAGTATTGTGGTTGTTTCAGCAACTTTTCCTTGGACTCCTGTGCTACTGAATTTGATAATATTCCTTTGCAGTGAGATATTAACTAAAACCTAAAACCTTTTAGTATAGTAATTTGGCGACTCCCATCTCTCTGACACCATGTCAACAGGAATGTATTATTATAAACTTAACAAATGTAATATACATTGAAAATGTATTTGCATGAGTGCATAGGTCTGCAGGATTTGCACAAGCTAGTAGTATAGAGAAAAGGTGAACTCATGATGATTATGAAGTTATAATAATACATGTATTTGTGCAAAATTGCCTGTAGTGGTCCTGGGCTGATCTGTTTGTTTTCTTGTTTGCTTGTTTGCTTGTTTGATGGCTCTTCTTGTATGCCTATTTTTTTTCTTTATAACAAAGTAGTTTTGAGCTGTAACTAAAAACCTCCTACCAGTAGACCGCTCAAAAAATTCATCTGCCAGTCATGTCTGGATGTTGCTCTTTATAGAGCAGGGTCATTGATCAGTGCAGGTTAGACAGCATGGAGCCAATTAGGGCAATAGCTACCTTCTTGGTTGTTTTCCGCTCTTGGAAAACACCTAAATGGCCTGTTCTGCAGAAGGTAATAGGCCCCCGATTTCATCTGTCTGTTGTGCGCTGAGTCGCTTATTGACAAAGAGCTAGCAGTCTGTCTGTATTTAGGAGGAAAGCTCATTAAAGTGTTCCAAGGGCAATAGGGGATCAGGGTTAAGACAGGTGACTCCTTGATATGACTGTTGTTGTAGCTGTTGCTGTTGTTGTTTTCCTCTGTGCTGCTACTCCTTAAATTCACTGAAGGGTCAGGAAGAAATAAGACCATGGAGAAGGAAGGCTCATACTTTCAGTTCATTAGCAGAGTTCCTAAAACCGTATTTATAGAACTCCAAAATTGTCCATTAGACATTAGACATTATTACTGATATGGATGTACATAGAGTATGGGAATTATTTAAATAATTGGGTTCTGGCATTATTTTAAAATAATAAATAATCTGTAATGGAGATGGACTCCCCAGATGATGATTATCATGATGAAAATCTATAGTTTTTCGTGTGAATAATATTCCAAATACCATATCTTTAAACACAATTGATAGCATAAATTGTTTTATCATATGTCATTGAAGCATGTGAAATTAAATAAATCAAGTGTTAAGAAGGCTTTCACAAGAACTGCAAGGTATTAACAAGTAATAAATATGTTGTTGCCATCATGCATAACCTATGGAGGGTATGTAACGTAGTCCAAAATCCACACCGTCATTGCATTTACAAGACAAGGGGTTATAAAACACCCTCTGAGCAGCGCTACTTCTTCAAGGCAGCCTGGACGCTTTAGTGACTCAGTATCAGAAAGTGATACCAGGGGGGAGACAGGCCAACCGGGCCAGAGCTGGTTAGCATGCTAACTTCAGTAGGAGAAAAGAAGTGACAGAAGTGAGAAATAGAAGCAAAACAAGAGGGTTGCTTTCCACAGCTGGAGACAGCTCTTGATGAGTAAAAGAATGTTTATGCTGGACTAACATTTTTTCTTCTAGACTGGTAAGTAGACAGTTGTTAATGGCAAAACTTACAAATAGCTCTTTTAAACGCTTACATTTTCTTAAATATCAATTTTTCAAGGTCATCTGCAATGGCAGAAAGTATTGTCAAAGTCAAGTCAAGGTCAAAGCTCAACAGTCAGTGGCATTAACCAACCAAGACGCACAGGGAAAACTCTAGCCACAGTAGCTAGCTCACAAGCGTGCAGGTAAATGGGAGAATAAATTTAGTTGCACAAGCTTTAAGAATGTAAAATGATTGTGTGTTCGTGCTACAGTGTTTCTCTTCTCATATTTCACGGAGAAATTTAATACTAAAGCTGCCTCCCATGCTGAAATGTGGTTAAGAGGCATGCTGTATTTAAAAAATGGCCTTGGTTTTTGGCTCTATAGTGTCGCGTGTGCAGCTGAGAGTGTCTTGTTGGTGATGGAGCTGTTGGTGCCTATATGCGTTTTTGCCACAGGCTCCATGGTTAGGAGGTCCAGACAGGCTGCGAGTTTGGAGGCACACTATTACCTCCTGATTCATAGGTGTGGTAAGCGATCCCGACACAAAACGAGCCCTAGATGAAATAGAAATCAATCATTGCCCTTAACACACACATACAGTATAGAGACACACACACACACACACACACACACACACACACACACACACAAGTGCAGAATTTTCCGGCGCCCTTGAATGAATGAAAGCCCTGTTTTCTTTAGAGCAATAATAGAAAATAGAGTCAAGCTTCAGGGTATAGCTGAACAGATAGAGGTTGGTGGTTCTAAGCAGCAAGAACAACAACGACAACAGTGTCATTTTGAGGTACATCATAGATAGATAGATAGATACTTCATTACTCGCGAGTGAAATTCATAGGAGCACAGACAAATACAATCAGTGGAACACTTGGTTGTGCTTTTTTTGTGATGTCTAAATGCTTTAGGACCTTCCTTGACCATTTCAAAGGGTGCTTGTCTTGAATGCTCCACTTACATATTCACCCGGTAAGACTGATTCACATGTACTTCGGACTATTGTACAAAATGGTGGAAATTAGCCTCAGGTAATTGCACCACTGATGGCTGTAGTACGGTAAAGGCTGATGTCATTCAAGCATGTTGCTATTTTTTCATTTCACCTACTTTCTGACAGGATAAAATGGTGTAACCCCCTCTGGATGAACGCTGTAGGTTAGAGTCTGGGTCAGAACACATCTTGGTCATTTATTTGCTATGTAGAATATTCTCATTATAGAAAAAAGACTTTCTGCAGATAACGTATGTCACCTGTGTTTCCTGTCCTTGGTGTGATAACCCCTGCTTCTGAATTCTTCCCATGTCAGCAATCACATTGAGGGCCAATTGTCTGGTTTATAGAATGGTCACATCTGAAGTGTTTCCCTTCAAGTCAGACCTCATTTGCATCGAAAACAAGATTGTGAGTGTCACCATAGTAACAAGCCATCTCTAGATAGGTAAAAAAAAATAATATAAATTAAACCTGTCAAGAATTAAATGACCAATAATGTGCATCTGTACATGGGGAGGAGGATGTGATTTGTGTGTGTTGTTGTATGTAATGACTTTCCATTAATTGCACTTTTTTTCCCTACACTGTAAGTTGTTCAATTTTCACTCCTACATCTGCATTAAAGTAATTATGTTGCCTCTTTATTTGTTTTCGTGGTCTGTGTGTCCAAGGCTGTAAATCTTTTTAATGTCCAGTTTCCGTGGTGATTACAGGGGCAATTATCTGTACTTGCAGTCAAATATAGTAGAAAGAAAGGAGGTGGAGCAGAGGAGGCGACAAGCTGTCTGTCAGAGTGCAAATTCCAATGATGTGCTGTCATCCTTCTCTTGGGGTTTCTTAGAGTACAGGACAGTGCAAAGAAAATTATGATATTGATTTTTGAGGCCAGCCACATAGTAAACCAAGTGAAACCAGTGGATTATGTTATTTGGTTGGTTCTCCTGACTGTTAAAGCTCCAAACAACTGCATCTAGGGGAAGTAGAGATACACTAATACATTAGCTCATTTTCTCTGCTCTTTATCTAGGCTTTTTATACCAGAAATGTTCTGATGAAAGACTTTCATTTGGGTTCTTTTATTATATAGCCTACATCTTTAGTGTTCCCTCATTTAAGCCACTGGCCGTCTATTATCTGCTGACATTAAAATGATAAAACTCAAAGACGTTACAGATGACAAGTGCTGACCTTTCAATCTCCCACAATTCCCTGCGTCATCTATTTTTATCCCGGACCACTGGGGCTTGAAATTTTGTATCAATGGAAGAGGTGCAGTACAGCATTATGAATCAACAGGACTGTACATTCAAGTTTTTTTTCTTTTACTTTCCCTCCAGTCGTAGGGAAGTAACACTAATGTGGATGTGCCTTTATTCTGTCCTGTTTTGTTTGAACAGAGGGACATGAAAGAATGTACATCTTAGACAGCGTGCGCTGGCAGGCTTACATTGTGCTTCTTCATATCACTAACTCATTGTTTCTCTCTGTTAGCCGAGGAGACGTCACAGTTGGGACAAAAAGCATACACAGAGTGCAGCCATTTTGAGGAATGAGCTCCTGCCCTGTCGTGTGGATGGGTGTACTGTCCAGCGGTGATGCAGAGAGATGCAAACCGTTTGGCTTGTCCTCCTGTTTGCCGACATTGTGGATGTCATCTGTTTAGTTCAGTGTCCACAAATCGTCTAATCCTGCTTTGGCCTGCAGTGCTCAAATTGTTGTGATGTTGTATTTGTCAGTCTTTGGATAGTTTTGACTCGTGGCTTTACTGAGCTCATTCTCTTCACAGTGCTGAACTCAAACCCCTGAGCATAAACCTTAGCACATAAAACAATTTCACATATAACTCAATATTTCACTGCTATTTCTCAAATAAATGTGGCTTTACTCTTTATATGGAAAATGTACTCACAGTATCTGCTGTGCCACATGTGCAGATTTACTCTGCTGCTACACTGCTTCTGTAAATGACATTTGTGTGGCGACAACGTGCTCACAGTGATGACATGTATGGGTGTCATCCCGAGCAGATTGTATTCCAGGCTGTACCTGTGTCATCCCTAAACCAAACACATGGCAGCCTAGGTAAGCCCCTAACCTCGGGATCATAAAGTCCCATCTCAAATCACAATTTTCCTCTTTTTTTTTTTGTTGTCCTTTTTGTCATCTCATTTTGCAGTAATATATTTTGGAATATGGGTGATGAGTGTTACAGATATACAATAATGTTTGTATCATAATAACATTTGTGGCACTGGCTGTGGGGATTTCTTTGTAGCAGAGATGTATCACTGTAGTCACATGTCACTTGCTATGGCCCCTTTATTTCTATATGGTTCAGTAAGCATGACCTATACACATAAATAACACCTTTTTTTTTTTTACTCTTTTTAACAACCTTTTCTCATAGTGTTGTCAGATCTAGCTTTGTACCTGCGTGTGTGTGTGTGTGTGTGTGTGTGTGTGTGTGTGTCATTAGTATGTTAGGAGGCTTCCTATTCTTCCTCCCTCTTCCTTTTCGATGTGACCCAGTGTAGGTCTGTAACCCAGGGACACTGGGTAACTGTACCGGCATTAAAATAGCAAACATGGAGAACAGAGCGTGTTATGAGATTCACTCGTTTAACGTCTCCTTGGGTGAAGCTATAAATAGCACCTCACACTGGAATAGAGTTTTCCCCAGCGATGAGGACGAAAGCCGGAGGAACAGCTGCGCTAAAGCCAAGTCCTGTTAGATCAGCGGAGTCACATGGGCATGTTTCTGTCTGTCTCTCTCTTGTCTTTTCTTTCTGTCTCTCTCACTGTGTCTCTGGTCTCTCACTCTCACTTCCCATTTCTCTTGCTCCTTATCTGCCCCGCTGTCTGTCTTTCACCCACTTGTTTATCTCCCTGTCCTGCAGTATCTTTGTCTCTCTGTCACTGTTTTCCACCTCTCTGTCTGTCTGTCCTGTGTTTTCTCAGTGTCCTCTGTCTCTTGATGTCTTGTAATTTGTGTCTCTCTGTCATTATCTCTGCCCTCTGCTTTATTGTTCTGTCATTCTATCTTCTTGCCTCCCTCCGAATCTTCGTTTGACTGGGTGTCCTTCTTCATCTCCTTTAGCCTCTGTCTTCCTGTCCTGTAGACTTCTCACTGTCAGTCTTTCTCTGTGTTCTTTCCTGTACAATTTTTTATTCACCTCTCTCTTGCTCATTATTACCAGGCATCCCCTGTGTGTTCTGTTAATTGGTACAATCCTAATATTAACAGTGTTCATCTGTCATGTTATAAAAAGGTTTCTTGAACTAGGAAGATGAACTACATTACATTTTTAAATAGACATTTTAACAGGTGTTACATCACCACTTTTCATCGATATAAATTATCTATGATTTGCTAAATGTTGTATGTGCTGTAAAAGAGAGCTCAAATTTGCTCAGTTCCTTTGTCCCACCTCCCATATCACATTTGTATTTCTATTTATTCAGGTGAAAATTAATTTTGTCACTAACTTATTTGGTAAAGAAACATTACATTCACAATATGCCTATAACAAAATCAGTAACTGATTAAATACACATATAAAATGAGATCATCAATGCATGTCAAGGTCCATAGAAAAGACTGGTAAGGTAAATAAAAGCTAAAAAAAGGGACATGTGTAAATCTAACAAGAACCAGTGTAAATGCATACAATAATTCTATTTGTCGTATTATAGGTATTTAATGTACTCCAGAATACAAACAGTGCAGATTTACGTTAGCTTTGGTATTTCCTGACAGCAGACATTTTCAACTTCAATTAGCGTTTTATCCACGCTACAAATATTAATAGGAGCATATATAGAAAAACTTTTATACATTGATTGTGATTGAAAGATGAACTCCACCGTTATAGCACACAATGAGAATCGGCCAATCAGAAGAAAGTGGGCTTTTAGGGAGGCCTCATAAGGTGGCCAGAGCTAATATTGCATATTTCAGTTAGAGACTGAACTGAGCGTCTGCATAATGGGCTCTTTCAGATAAATGGATGGGACTTTTTTTGAACTGTGAATCATGCAAAACTACTCTAGTGTAGTCCCAGAATAAATATATAGAGCTGGAAAGGAGCATTATAGTGAGTAGAGTCCTGGTTGATTTTACCACATGAGTGGTGGCAACAGTGAGTGTGATTTAATACTACAGGAAACAGCTACTTTGTAAGAAATACAGCAGAAGAGCAGTTGATGTATCTTTTTATAGCAAAACTACACAAATTCCGTTTTTTTTGGAGGGACGTCTGTTAATAATAATTGCATCGGCAGTCTGTTTTCATGCTGTGCATGTCGCAAATAGTTTTTCACACAGCAGCAGGGCGCAGTAAGGTTGTTTACCTTGCCGAAAATTTGGAGTTGCGCAGCCTAACGCCTGCAGCCCTTCATTTAACAGCTCACTGTGGCTTCTCCCTCTTGCTCCTGTGTTCCCATGCAATATTTAAAACTCATCTGTGAGCAAAAAATGCTGAAAAGGGCCGTTGCCTTAATTTGTAGAAGCATTTTTGATGAACAAGTGACAGCACTAATCTAACAGTCTGCTTCACAACCTCATCTTTTGCTGGTTGAACATTTTTTGAACTTGCAGGAAATGTTTGGTTTGCATAAGCAGTAACTTGATACAGTTCTGATATGGCTGTGGAGGACTGAACTGGCTGATACCGATGAGATAAAAATGGTGCGTGTGTTAATGCTGAATTACATAAATGCATCATTCCCTGTGAATCCCTCCAGTCCACAATTTGAGTCCTGCAGAGACATGGCGGACTCTGCTACTAACAATGAAAACCCCTGTATAGAGAGGTAATTACTGAATGTATAAAGCTTGAATGGCTGATGGGGTTTAATTTTATGAGCATATTAGGTTGTAAACTAAAAAAAAGAAAAAAATGAGTTCACCGCCTTCTCATGCATGACTGTCTTCTACGTACTTCTGCATTAGTACACCATTTCCTTTGATATCATACTTATTTAAAAATCTTTCCTTCTTTCACCACATCATTTTGTCCCCTTTTGAGTTTGGTTATAAAATCATTTACCAACTCCTGCTGCTCCCTCTTTCCCCCTCTCCCTCTGCCTGTCTCCCCCTCTGCCTGCCTCTCTCTCAGTTTGACATCACAGGTGTGTATATATAGCCAGCAGATGGATTCTCCCATGGCAGGCTGCTTCAGTGCCTCTCTCTCTCTCTCTCTCTCTCTCTCTATTGGCTTAGGCCTACCGCCGGCCACTCAAATGAACTAGAAGCAATTGCTTGTTTACATTGTCTCTTCTGATCTGCCCGACCATCAGTTTGTGACTGCATCCATTATTCATGTGTTCTCCTCCACCACACACATGCTCGCATGCGCACACTGGAACACATCACAGCCACTGAATGCGGTCTTGCAGCCTCCATGCTCAGGTGTGTACCAGTGAGCACATTCCCAGATTAACCTGGTGTCTACACCGAGAGTATGCATTATGTTAAAACAAGTACAAAACAATTGACTCAAATTCTTCTTCATACTTGTATCTTGAAATCATTGTTACATTTAAAAGGAAAGTAATGTACAATACTATGCTTTAGTCTGTTTTCATGAAGACATTGTGGTTTGGTGTTTCCCTGATGTGTTGTAGCACTAGGAACCTGTCAGTCAGTTAGCAGTACTTACAACAAAATTACTCTGACAGGAATAACATTTACGACATGCTTGGAAACAAATCTGGAGTAAACGGTAGCGAGAAGCACTAGAAGCAGGCAATGTGAGCTGTGAGATGCAACTTGCGTGACTTACAGTAGTTCTAGTGTGATGTGGTGTGTTATGTGTGTGTGTATATGTGAGGCCCCCTGGCTGAGAAGTAGCTGCTGGGCATAGACTAGCACATACTACGCCACCACAACATGCCTGGAGTGCTATCGAGCAGGCACACAGCCAATCAGAGTGAAACCTTAGACATCACTGTGCACAGTGACCCGTATACGTACACACTTTGCTGAGTATTTGCAGCATGTGACAGGCGAGACTCATGCAGGGTACGTAGTCAAGTGAGTACCGAAGTATGGATGATGGGTGGTGCCGGTGGGTGGTTGGGAGAGAAGAGAGAATTTTAGTCATGCAGTCTTCACATTCAGTTATACATTCAGTTCAGTTATATATATGTGTGATATATATATATATATAAAATCATGCACAGCTTACCATGTCCTCCAGCTTCCAGCCAACAGGACTTCATATAAGGTTTTGTCATGAGCCTGAACTTTAAAATGTTGATTTTGTTTGAGCACAAAATACATTACGCGGCAATATTAACATATATATTTTTTTCAACTTAAAAACAAACTTAAATAGAAAATAAACTAATATAACTTGGTTTCTGTTTGATTGAAACAGCAGTCACAACAGAAAAGCTCTTGGCTTAAGCTAGAAATTGAACACAGGTTGTGGAAGGTAATTAACATCTGTTAGAGCAAACACAGCGTTCAACTTTGTACCAAGCAATATCGACATCCGGCTAATAGACTTTTCGAGCCGTGTCTTTCTCTTTCACCCTTTTCATTTCACTTTTGTTGTCAAATAATATTCTCACTTTTTCTGTGTGGGGGGTTAATGGGTTTGTCTCCCATATACACATTATAATTTAATACCAAAATCTTTGAGGATCCGCCTGCTTCCAGCTATAGTAGCTGTCATTTATAATCAGGTGCTGATTTTGTGTGACTTCCAAAGACAAAACTAAATGCTCAAATCTTACTCACGACAGGTGAGTCCCACCAACACAGAGCTACTTTATGAGTATATAAAGCATATGTAACTGAATTATCCACTGCAGTACTGAGAGGCCCAATGGCAGGAGCAGATAATGATCTTATGACCAAGTCAGGATTTTTTAAGGCCAGTTTATTGGCATTGTTATGGGGTTGGAATCAAATTAGGAAAATGGCAGCTGTGTCCATGCCATATCATTATGAAATGTAATCCAATTTGACCAGACAATCCTCTTGAAATGGACAGAGCACTCTCTTGGGCTCATCTGTAATAGTGCTGTTCTTTAGGACTGCAGAAATACTAAAGTTGCAGTCTGTTTTTTTTTGTGTTTTTTTTTTGTGTGTGTGTTGCATGTGGGCACATATTGGTCACCCTGGTGGTTGCTTGGCCTTTGGTTGCATCTCTTTGTTGCCCCACACAGTTACTGGAACGAAACGTGTCAGGCGTAAAAACAAAAAGAAACCCAGTGTAAATACCATTGATTTTTATTTGCATCTTCATTTTTGCATGTTATGGAGGTCATCCAAACAAACTGTAGCAATGTGACACGTATAGTACTGGGAAACAAGTTTCACTTTGTTGACACAGCACGTAATCTGCTTTGATGGCTACTTGTTGGTTATCACTGTGGACGTTGGAGGGACATTGTAAAATGCATTCCAAGTGCTACATATGTACCCTGCGGTAATACGAGCCTGCCTCCTTGGAAAGGAGCACTTGGCCTATGGTTTTATGAGGCTGAGGGTGACATAAACAAACCTCAACTCTGCATCTTTGTGCTAGTGTGTGTGTGTGATACATGTGACTGTAGGATTTTGTTACCTCCAAGGTTGTAGAACCCAGGGAAATCTACTCATTCCCTTTTTTCGCCATAAGGACAGGGAAGCTGAGCGCCTGCTTGTGTCAAATCAGGAGTGAGTGGACGGCTGGAGAGGAACAGCTGCATTCAGTGACTGTGCCAAGCAAAGCATGTCAATGAACTGCCGTGCAACTCTGCTCACTCAGTCGGACACAAGAGGGAACGTTGAAAGGCTTGAATGAGAACAATAGTCTTACGCTCTCTACCCTGAGGAACAATTAACTTACAGAGCCATATGGGCCAAATTGCATGAGCGAATGTGCATATACATTTTGTCGTTATCTAACACTCATGCATTCAAACACACACACATTCAGTATATAGCAGATGGATGCCATCATGGCGTGATGGCGGAAATCCGTGGTCTTTTTTTTCCCCTCGGAGGTTGTAGCTTGTCATGAATGTGGCCATGCATGAGCTGAGGCGTATGAAGCCTTACCTAGAAAGATGCTGTTTTACAGTAGTGCTCATATGATGAATTTATTTTAGCTTCTTGATGATATTCTTTTACATTTAAATTTACCTACAGCTGACATCTTCATCTCCTCACTGTTAAATGCCACTTCACATTTATGCCTTTTTTTCCCCCCTTTAGATTCTCCTTCTCCCTAAAGCAGACCATGGTCCTATTTTTATCTTGCTCTATTTCCTAATACAGATTATTATTTCCTCTTCCAGGAGGCTCAGAAGGTGATCAACCCCGCCAACAATCAGACAGCAGACAAGGCACTAAAGGGTCCTGATGAGAAGGAGGAGGCACCGGCCAGCGAGGTGGGATGGATGACTTCAGTCAAAGACTGGGCTGGTGTCATGATCTCCGCTCAGACACTCACCGGCAGAGTTCTGGTAGGTTTTCCTTGTTCCAGTAGAAATAAATATCTCAAACACCAAATCCACACACTCAATCACTCAACATTCAAATCCATGAGAACTTAATTTTGTTACACTAATCATTTGCCCCAACCCTCCTCAGGCAAACAGTCTGCAACTGGTTTTCACACCCAAGTTGGGTGTATCCACTGTTTAATCCACTGCCATGTACACATTTACTCACCTGTTGTATACAGGTCCCACCGGAGACATACTGTTGGGCAATTAATTTGATCCACACAGAAACTAGCGGCTGCTCAGTCCCCACTGGACCTCAGCTGGATATTTGGCTGGCACTGTCCAGCCCTCTCTCTGCTGCAATGGCCAATGTGCGGCACGCTGTAACTCACTCTGCTGAGCTGCTGCCAGCTGAACCGATGAATGTGTGTGTGTGTGTGTGTGTATTTGTGTGTGTTGGTGTGCATGCACATGCCTATGTGTATGTGAGTGGGAGATTTATCTGCCAAAGTACGAGAGGTAGCATATGTGGTGTTTGCGCAGTAGGTAAGAGGCTGTCACTGTGGCTTTTCTCTTGGTATGAATTACAGTCCCTCTCCCCTACTGACCCTCCTTCCTTCAGCTCCATCTCTCACTCTGCCCTCAGAATCTCTCCTGCACTCTGCTACTCTTTGCCAGATCTTCGTGTATCTGCAGTGGTTGAACTCTGCTGCTATTCAGCCTGTTCCCATATTGCTTTAGTTAGTTAGTTTGAGTTAGCTGCTGTTTGTGGTGCCTTGTAACTTGCATGACTTCAAGGATACATATCCCAAACGCACTGCTCTTAAAAAGGGCACGGGTTGTACAAACACATGGTGAACATTTGATTTAAAAGTTTCTCCTCTGTCCTGTGCTGCTTCATGGAACTGCATCACTCTAGCAGAATACATTATTAAAATTAAAAACTAAAAGCCTTTTCCACCAGCACCATCTCTCACGTGCTGCTTAGCAAGATGTCTGCCACTTAACTCCACTGAGTAGTTAGCTATGAGCAGCATGCTGCCTCTAACTGCAGCCATGTTCTCTTAGCTGCATGGATTATTAAAAAAGTACACGTGCATGATTAGAACTGGGGCCCATGCAAGTTATCCACATTGTTTCTATACTGGATAATATACAGTATATACTTGGGAAATGACCCTGACAACAGCCTGTCTGTGTCTTTATCAGGTTTGCGATTTTCTCATTTAGGGTCTTGACAACAGTCTGTAACTGATAATAAATTTCAGGTCTGGTTTGTGCAAGAAGAATGTGCATTAGTGTATCCGTCACTTTTCTAGATAGGAAACTGAAATTGAAAACATCTATTCTGCCTGGTCTAACTTTCCTTTTACATCTTAACTTGCATCAGAGTATTACCACCAGTATGTCTGTCTTGCACAGACATCCACTGTGCATCTGTGCATCTGAATGAGGCAGCAGTGGGAGTCAGGAGAGAGACAGATCCAAACTAAAACACTAACACTGTCATTGTTAATGTTTGCTGGAATGTGACAGTTTCTTCATGCCTGGTGAGAATAGCTGGGAGTTGAGAGGGATTCAGGTCTTTCATGGAGAAGATGAAGAATCCTGAAGGGAGCTGTCAATTTACTAAATGAGCCTCTCTTTCATCACTTTCCCACTCGCACAGTTCCTCTGGCATGGACACAGCTCCCTCTCCCTTTCATCTTCTGCTCTGACTGAGCGCTCCCAATCTGCCCTGTAAATATGTGTGTGTGTGTGTGTGTGTGTGTGTGTGTGTGTGTGTGTGTGTGTGTGTGTGTGAGAGTGAGAGAGGGAGAGAGAGAGAAAGACAGACACACCAAGAGAGAGACAGACAGGCATATGGAGAGTGAAACAGAGACTGGGTGTGAGAGTCAGTCAGAAATAAGGCAATGGTGCTTTAAAGGGGTTTCTAGGCATAGAGAGATCCCGGTCTATCACCCACTGTGATTTGTGCTACTTCTGGTGGGGTTGATCATTCTGGCCGCCAGGCTGTGTTTGCTTACGTGCACAGTCTAATGACATGCAGCACAATGTGTACTGAAGAATGCTCTGTGTAGGTGAATGAATGTGTGAAGCTCTTCATGTGGGTGGAATGTGTGTACATTTGTGAATACATGTATCTTAGCATATCTCCACATATAGATAGTTTGTGTATATGTCTAAGTATGCTAATGTGTATGTATATAATGTGTGTGTGTGTGTGTGTGTGTGTGTGTGTGGGTGGGTGATTTTGTGGGACTCTTGCTCTCCCATCAGAGCTTCACTGCAGATCAAAATTGCGATGAGTATCCGTGTACACAGAACCTGGCTGGTAACCATAGCAACTGCTGTGTAGTGGGGTGTCTGCCTAGGCAGAGCAGAGCAGAAATAACACACACACACACACACACACACACACACACACACACACACACACACACACACACACACACACACACAGAGGTGGGATTAAAGCTTGATGCAGGCTTCATTCTATCCAGGTGGAAGAGCCAAAGCAGATTGAGACAGATAACCTCTGGTAGGCATAGAGGCAGAGCCCTCTATCCCCGTTCATTTGTTTGCCTTGATGACTTCACTGCTAGTGAAAGATCAAGTGTACCCCCAGGCTTATTGAAATACCAGACAAATCTAAATCCATCTGTGGCAGCATCTTGGCCCAGGAGTCCCCCATATTGTTTCTCCACGCTGGGCTGAATTACCGGGGTGAGAAGAACAAGGCCTGTTTTGTTATTGGTGCCTAATGTGACTTTGCCAAACTACTTTGCTGTGATGAGAAAGGGATTAAATGAACACACATCCACCCACACCACATAACCATTAGGACCAGACATGTGCTGCATGAGAAACAGATCACTCTGCTCATTAGGGTTCCTGTTATAAAGAAGTCTGACTGCTGAGCCATAGGCTGCGAGAGTCGAAAGCTATTATGGCTCATGGCATTGCTCAGACCATGTAATAACAGTAAATACAGAGCAGCAGGTGCACACAGGCACTTGTGTGAATTTATGTGTATATATTTATGTGCCTTATGTGATTTCACAAGACAAAGGTGCCGATAATACATCGTTTCCTCAGACTGGTCATCTGTCAAAGTCCCCTGTCTTTGTGTGATCATAGCCTCTGTAAGCTGCAGGCATGAGCTCCTCCCAACCACCATCTCACACACACACACACACACACACACACACACACACACACACACACACACACACACACACACACACACACACACACACACACACACATACACAGAGTCATATATCCAATTTCGATTAGGCTCTGTGTCACCTTATGTGCCTTATAAAATACCAGGGGAAATGATTGATGCTAGCTGGAGCCACTGTTGCGCCTCTGTGTGGGTCCTCAGCTTTTTGTATAACCCATCACCTCTACAATATCACCTTATCAAATATTTATTACCTCATTCACACATGACCTGCATCCAGTGTAGTTCTCACTTGACACAAAGCTCAGGGTCAAAGTGAAAAACATGAACGGTAATGAACTTAAACGCAATCGAACACGATCCTCTGCTGGCATTGATAGGCAAAAACGTCCATCTGTGGGGACTTCCGCAGAGCAGAGAACAACTAAGTGACTAAGTGCCAGCTGCAGCTTAAGAAGGGGACTCGTCTCTCTTAGTCCCGTGAGACAGCTGTCCACATAAAGACACCGCATGTGGAACATAGGTGAAAGACAGAGCACCTCTGGTCTGGCAGCGGATGGCTCATCGGTCTCTTGACAACCGTATCACCCCAGTTGCTTAGTAGAGAAACCTCATTAAGCACTCAAGGGCACATTGTCCAAGGAAATGACTTGCTGGACAGCTGGAAATATGAGTCGGCTGAATTCTTGCGCCATTACCGCAGCATCTCCTGTAATTGATTCCTGCATTAATTCTATAGTAACAACGTATGTAATCCCATAATGTCCAACAAAAACAGCGAGGATTATAACCTCTGAATGTAGATATTCGCCCTATCTCTCTGTGCAGTGGATTTGCACGGCATGGTGGGTCCAGAAATAGGTCAGCCCTGCCATCTTTCTTAATGGGATCTTGGGTGGCAACCAGGGACCATCTGTTCGCATGGCCCGCTCCATAAACCCTATGGTCATCCCTCTGCCTACCCGTCCACCCACGCACTGCATGGCACTCTGCATATTGACCCCTATCATCTGCAAATACAACACATCTGTCTCGCTTTGCAGTAGAGTGACAGCACATGTGTTCTAACTGTAACTACTCCAACTGCATCTGTAGGAAATCCAGCGTGCTTCCTTTAAAAATCAAAAACAAAAACAGATTTTGCAGTAGCACCTCTGACGGGAGGCACACCTTTCTTTCTCACACTTTCTCCCCCTGTGATTACCCCTCATTTTCTCCATCCTGTACCTCATGTGTGAGAACAGTTGCTTACATTGTGTATGTGACTTGGCAGGTAAGAAGGGGAGATTGTGCAAAGTGTGCGAGGACACTGTGGGTACACTCCATTGTGTTTCCATGTGTCCTCAAACGTCCTGTTGTGGAGAAAATAAGTGTGAATGTGTTCTCTCCCCATGATGGCCTTCCTTCCTGCGCAGAGAACAGCTGTCATTTACAGTGTTCTACTTTTTAGACTGGCTTTGTTTATGTTGGTACGGTGTATGTGTGTGTGTCTTTACCTCTTTGTATGAGTACAGTTTTGTACTCACAGACCTTTGGGCTTACATAAACATATTTGTGTTTTTTACAGCAGCTGTTGGGTACCGCCAGAGTCTGTTTGCATCTCTGAGTTGTATGTGTCTGCCTGTATGTTTCTCTGTGCTATGTGTGCATGTGTGTGTACGTGTTCTTGTGTGTACGCATGAATGTGTAAATGCATGTCTGTGCGTGTTTGTTTGGGCTGCCTAATTACGCTTCCCTGTTGAGTGCGTGGAACTAATTTATTGCTGTCAGTAAACTCCTCAGCATGGATACAGCTGTCAGCGCGGCACCATCTCCTGCATCACGCGTCTCTGTGACAATAGTCTCATCCCTTGGCATAAAACTAACAGGAAGCATGGTGTTTTATCCACCCAGGGGGAGCAGTATGTGTAAGTGCTTCTAACGCTCAATGAGAAATCTTTACGATAAACACATCCACCCACACACATACAGGCGTATATGAAAGTAGAGCCTGAACTAGGACTGGGCTGAAATCGTTATCACACTATTATTTATGATATTTTTATATGTCAGTATATTCTGTTATATGGAAAAATATTCAAAATCATAGAAAATACTGTTTTAAGTCAATAAACTGTATTACCTTGCACAGAAAATCAATATCTTCATCTACATGAATCACAAACTTCAATAACCTTTTTAACTAAATGTTTAATAGTTTGCTAACCAATCATTTGGACAACAGAAATTTGGAGAACAAATGTCATGATATCATCCAATCAGCATAATATGACTCTGCTGTCAATAAATGACCATCTACCTTTGACCCATGAACAGTAATATGTGTCAATTGTCAATTCCCATGGTGTCAGTCAAATGTGTCTGTCTAAGAAAGCATCTGTCACATTGATGTGAGAAATAGGCAATCAATAGCTGCAGAGACTGTCTCTCTCCACACACGCTTCACAACCCAATTTCTCTTTAAATTAATAGCAGTGGACACGGACAAATCTATAAATTTTTCATCTCTCTGTTCAGCATTCGGCGACATGACACTTTGCTCCAGCAGTGTGTTGCTCCATAATGAAACTCAATTTCTGAGCCAGTTTGCAACTATTCTCTTCACTCAAACTCGGTGCCCTCTGAAACCTCCGGGCTGTCTCCTTGCCTCCCTCCTGTTTCTCCCAGTTGTTGAGTTTAGCTAACTGCAAAGCTTGTTCATTTGTCATTTGCCATAATTTATCAGTTCAGTCGATAGCAATCCAATTGGCATTGACTTAAATCCTCTGAACGGTGATGAATGGCTGTTTATGCCGGAGGGACCACGGGGAAGAAGCACTGCAGCAGGGAGGGTGAGGTGGAGGGAGCTAAAGGAGAGAGATGTGTACGGTGCCGGCCAAAGTCTTGAGGAGACAGTGCATTAATGAAAATGTTATGTTATTTTTGTAGGGTTTTTTTTGTAGATATTATAGTTAAATAATTATATTAAGTATATGATGTATGAATACATCTGTGTGTTCTCTTGTAAACCATTTAATACGATGATAAATGTTTGTTTATATATTTTTTTTATTGGTTTCCAGCTTTGATTTAGTGCTAAATGTCACTGGACTTAGTTGTGATTTTAGAATGTGTTCTCCATACCATGTCCACTGGTCAGCTGTGTGAAGTCAGCCCTGCTGGCTTGGATTTTCTGGGCTGCTGCCACATAAGAAACACAAGTCATGCATTGAGCGGTGGAGGAGTGAAGCAAGAGGAGGAGGAGGAGGAGGAGGGGGAGGAGGGGATGAGAAGGAAAGCAGGGTGTCATAGGAGGAAAGAAAAGCAACAGGGAGCCCTGCATCGTGATGTATCGTTTCGGCGGGTAGAAATTTACACGCTGCCTTCTCACTTGGCAAACAGACATAGTGCTGCACATCTGAGCATGCATATATAAATACAGGCACAGCGTACTGTATTATATTAACTGGAAAACATTCCGTTTTGAATTCTGTCAAGTAAGAGTAGATGAAGAGTGCAGGACGTGTGAAACAACTAGAGTTACAGCTAGAGCTCTTTGAAATATTCACCAGGGCTAAAAAAAAAAAAAAGAAAAAAAAAGTAGTTTGCACTATTCATCATACATCATGTAGTGAAGTTGTTGAACCTCTCCTCTGTTACATTTAACTGATTTGCATTCCACTTCTTTTAAATTTGCTGCACACTGGGGAGAGTTTTACATCTCTGAAAGGGTTGGTCTCAATTTGTCCTCATGAATGATTTTCCCTGCAGTCGCCCTTTAGGCCCGTCATAACTCTGATCCGTTCTGCTGGATGACTCATCATTGCTTGTTCTTTCTCTCCCCCCATCTATTAACCCATCCATTTGCCACCTGGGCCTCTGTTGCTAAAGAGCCGATGACCTGGACTCGCTCTCTCTCGCTGCAGCCCCCGTGTCCTTTGTCTGTCCCACCCTCCCTCAAACTGTTCTGTGGAGGAAAAGGTCAAGAGAGCAGACACAGGAGTGATGTTTCACTTAGCTGGGTACCCGGCCTTCTCCTTATTAGATCAAAGTCACCTGTAACTTACAAGGCGATTTGTCTGAGACGCTGTGGGGACAGTCAACGATCACTGGTTTCCCTTAGTCTGGGCCTATAAGACTCAGCACATTCATTTAAAAAAAAATTTCACAAATCAAATCACACCCCTGTAACTAAAATGTATGTTGTAAGTAAAAAGTTAAAGTATTGTATTTTATAATTTGTTTCAGAGAGTTTGTTTGTGTGAACAGCTCTGGTGGCATTGCCCTTGGAGTCTGTCGGAAGGAAATCCAAAATCACTTAGCTAATTACAACAAACCTGCCGTAGCTCTTACACAAGTAGTCCATGCTATTAGATAATTGAAATATGGCCCTCCTTGAGCAAGCAAGTGACTGCGGTAATGATATTCTGTTTACTTTTTACAATGTGATTATTTATGCTCTGCTGAAACCTCGGGCTGAGGAGTGACAGGGTAGTTAGAAATGAGATTACATTTAGAGTCACAAGCACATTAGGCTGCAGGCTAGAGACAGACACACAGACTGACAGACAGATAGATGCACACAGTCACAGAGCAAGCAGTCGACAGGGAAATAGGCAAATGGACAGGCAGAAAATTGCGTGCAGACAGATAGAGACCTAAGTAGCAGTCAGAGAGGATGCAGACATTCTCATGTTTGTCATTTGGAGCCCCCTGTCACCTCCGAGACAGCTCTGTCCCTGTCTCATCTTTGTCATGGCTGCCTGGTATCGTCTCGGGGTGGAGTGCTGAGTGACTCAGTGCCTCTGGGATGATGCACACCTAATGGATCAGAACTTTCAGCATCACATTGATCCAACCGCATCTAACACACCGCTGTCACTGCCAGGCTCATTTCTTAAAGCTTTTCCAAAAACAAAATTAGGGGGCAGGGGACGTTACCGAGATTAGAAAGAATCTAAATCCCTTTGGTTGTAATACAGCTGATTGAACAAGTGCTTTCTTTTATTTTCCCACTAATGCAGAAGTGCATTATTATGGAGACAGCTAATTAACTAGTCTCCTGCTGCACATTGAACACTTTAGCTATGTACCTGCAAATGTTAAAATAGATCCCTATAGATGCTAAATTGAGTGGTCCTTAGTTACAAGTGCAAGTTTTGTTTACTTTGTGTCTCAGTGCTCTCGCTGGCTCAGCTGGCAGCCAGCTTCGTACCAGCAGACCCACTGAGAAGCTTGAAGGCCAAAGGAGCATTTCTCTTATATCCCCAAAGCCCTTTTTTATTGTGAATTCAGTCGTAGGGTCCACAGTACGAGCGAAAGATAACTCAGTATCTGCTACTGAATGGTGGTAAATTGACCTGGGGGGTACCTGGAGGAAGAAACTAAATCCCCTCCACCTCCATAGGTGTCGCTCTCTAATGCGCTTTGTGCTCCAAACTCCGTGGAGTGGGCTAAGCATTAAGAGAATTTCCCCGTGGGCTCTGATAAAGTATCACATTATTAACATTCAACATTTTCTTGGTGTAGGCTTTATATGCTACATGTCAATTGCTCTGTGAAGCAGGAACTGCCTCCTCCTCTTCTCAGTCTGTCTCACCATCTATACATCAGCAGGTCTGAGTCACACAGAGAGAGATAGTGTGGGAGTGAAAGGATCAGTGGTGATGGGGCTGACTGCATCCCTACCTCTGCTTTATAGGGTGGACAGGTTATTATTGCAGCAGCATCAGTGGTGGAAGATAGATGATATGGTTCTACTCCTCCTAAAACTGACCTAAGAAGCAACAAAAAGGCAACTGTCACATAATGTTTTATATTGATGGGAAACACCTCCCTCCTGTGCTATGCAGAGCCTCACAAGGTTGAATGATTGAGTGCCAGCTTTCCATGTGTAGGCATTCCTGTATTATACGTTTCATATTTCAATCTTTTTTTTGACCGTCCCATGACTCCTGTGATAGCGTCCGACCCGGTCGTAGATATGGTCTCAGGTTCGTTACGAATATGCTGTTGTCACTCGTGTCATGTTTGTACTTCTAATTGCTTATCAACGCACTCAGCACAGTGGGGACCATCTGCTAAGCCAGGTTTCAGATCCGTTTACCCCCACTGGGCTTCTGTTTCCTGGGATGGGACAGCCACACAGTGTCCCTAAAAAAACACATCAACACCACCAGCTCGCCGCTCGCTGCTCACAGTTTCCATGAGATCATTAGGGGACGATCGCAGGTGATGTAACAGGCACAGGAAAGAAGGGAAGGAGAAATATTCCTGCATGAGAGCGTAGGTGAAAGTGAGATATGGATGGAAAGGGAATGAAAAAAATAAAAGCAAGAGGAAAATTCTTATTAGTATTGATCTGAATATAGATTTCACCATAGAGTTTTTAGAGGCTGAAATACATATTTGGAGCTCATTTTTTTCAATTTCAAAATACCTTGATCATCTTGTGATTTCTTTTCTGGCTGCCAAATGTTTTTAGACATTTCTTTTAAGCTTTGCCAGGCAAATATTCTAATAAAGTCTGGTCTTTCTTGTGAGTGAATCAGAGAGGTGGAGACATTTTTTGGCTTTGTTACTGAGGTTCTCTCACATTAGGAGCCATGGCAAGGTGCTAATTAAATGGTTTGTAGATCGGTCTCTGCCTCTGGCCCTAAATTGCATCAGTATTGACTTCAAAGCCCCAATGCATCAAAGAAGGACCAGAAGCAGTAGGACTTTGCTCTCTCCTCTCCTCTCCTCTCCTCTCCTCTCCTCTCCTCTCCTCTCCTCTCCTCTCCTCTCCTCTCCTCTCCTCTCCTCATTTCTTATCAGTATATACTGCATTCAAGGACACAGCTGCATTTAACTGTATGCACAGAAGCATGTACTTGCATGAGTAATGTGTACCATGTGTAGGCTATATGAGTGATTGTGTTGTCATTGTGATTATTATGTGATATGCACATGGCTAGACTTAATGTTGGGGGTCAGGCACAGTCAAAGTGAAGGTAAAGGGACAAATAATCCTTCAGGTTAAATCAATACTAATGAATGAAAAATACCTTGACTGGTGAAACAGCTGCAACCAAGCTGAGAGGTACTGTTATGTAACATGTTTATCACATAAAATACAGCAGTTAATGAGCTATAATAGTGTCAGTCACACATTTAGCTCACATGCATGAGTGCAGACACCCCTCCCTACTTTCAAAGAAATGCATTTATGCATTGCAAGATATTTCAGACAATATTCAAAATGACATGATCTGGTTCCTCCATTTACTTTAGTGTCTTTTGAAATAACATCACTGATAGATTGACTGTAACCCAGTTGGGGAGAGCTCCATCATGGGGCTGCTTGGATGAAGTAATGAAAACATAAAACTCCCTCTGACAGAGGGGCTAAAGGCCAGACCAACCGAGCCTCTGAAGACTGAGTGATGTCTTGGTTTTGTGATCCCTTTTATTACTTTGGTGCAGCTGTATATGTCTATCTGGCACATTGCATTCACAGTTATTCCCACAAGTGGCATATCACCGTGGCAACATCACATCTCGTATTCACAGGATTGAGTTTTGTGTCCACTGTCTGTTACTGTTTTTGTTTCATTCTCTCCTCCACCATCCCTGGATGCTTCCATTTTCATATCCACTTGTTCAATGAGCTTGAACGAGTCAGTTCAACCACATTGTAAATTACAGTAGTTTGGTTTTGGTTTGTATTACGGCGGCAGCAGATATCTCAGAGACTGATCATCTCAAGCTCCAAGTAAAACTATCTGCATGACAATTTTTTCCCCCAAGGAAAACAAGAGCATCACTTGTTTCAGCAAATACCGAGCATTCAAGAGATGGAATGTGCTAGTAGCAGTAGGAGTTATGACTTTTGTCACCTGGGAGCAAAGGAGGAAACAGTGTGACGTTATTAAAGAGGCACAAAGTCCATAAAGGGACAAGGTTGGAGTGGATGGGCACAGGAGACTGCTGATTGTTTCCCCTTGACCATCATTGGTCGACCAAGTTCCTGACGACCAAGTTCTCCTGACCCTAACAAAGTAGCAATTTTAACCCAAACCACAAACCTCTTTTCTTAAACCTAACCAAGTTGTTTTTGTTCCTAAACCTTACCAAACCTTAGCCAAAGCAATGTCAGATCATAAAAAACTTAAGGTACTGTATATTCTCTCCTAGGTTGGAGAACTTATGTAGACCGGGCGCAGTCATGGTTCCTATTTGAATTGACAGACACTTGCAACAGCACTACTCCAAACCCACTTGGATTTTCTTGTGAGACTCAGGAATGTATATATGCAGGTGCTTGAGATATGAGTGTACACAGGAGCTTTATGTGGCAGTTTCAATCATGCTAAAGTCTGGGCTTTGTAAGGGGAGGCGGGAGTCTTGGGACTCAGAATGGAGAGGTGGATTTTAAAAGGCTTGCGTCTGATATTAAACCTATAAAATCCTCAATCTCAGGGGAAGCGGCTGCCTTCCAGGCTGCAGGCAGCTGCTGCACTTTTCAGTGATTCGATATCCAACACAACAAAGTGCGTTGGATATCGAACACTGATATGGATGTCAGTCCTTGTCAATAATCAATCAAACAAACAGACTATCATCAGAGGAAAGGTGAGAGGTGGAACTGATGGACAATGAAGTGGAGTTTGGCTCAATGTCTTCTTAATGAGGGTCAGGGCTCCGTGAGAAACCGCACAAAAGGTTTATTGACTTGACCTCGTCTGCAGACATGTTTACATGAAATAATGAACTGACTAATGATGCACTTGCAAATTTCTTTGATTGTTTATTTGTGATTATGGAAGAAATGCAACGCTCTTCAGGACAGCTATTCAACATGTAAAACTATATTTAAATTAGACTGTAACTGAGAGAGTAAAAGCCTTTACTCTGTTTCTGTTGGAGTTGGATTAGCTATCTTTTTGCAAGGCCAACTATTAATTATCTACTCAATGAATAACTGTATGACTAAAGTGGAATTAATAATATATACCCCAAAAGGCAAAGGAACAGAAACCATTAGCAAATTATCCCTCCGTTCCTCTCCCCTGCCATATCTCAAAACGACAAAAGCATACTGAGGGCCTCGCAAGTAGTACTGAAATTGAATATAAAATATGTTGGTTTTGTTTTTAGCATTACGTGAGGAAGTTCAACTCTTTGCAGTCGTTTATGGGCCTGTTTGGTGATATCAGCTGCCAAAGTGTTTACTGTGACACCTCCATCCCTCCTGCTGATGGGCGAAGGTATCAAAGATGTTTTAAGGTCATCCATGGCAGGTTCCAGGCATCCACCCACCTTATTGACTGAGTTGGACAGCTGTGTGTAGGGCTTGATCTGATGTGGCGGAGAGCAAACAGGGGAGGGATACGCCGAGATGCTGCTGCTCTCCGCTTTACACATGGCCTGCCAACAAGCGCAGAATACTAATACTGCCTTTGCTTCTCTGCGGATCCTAGTCTCATCTTTCACCTTGCTGCGAGCGTGCATTCCACCTTATCAGGACTCGCTACATTGTTAGCGAGCGAAAGTGGGCTTTGACGCGGATGATAAACTTCTCATTAACTTTCAGGAAATTAAACTAAACCTTGATTTAATTAGATAAAGATCATGTCACCGCTGCGTCTCCTCTGAGATGGAACCTATGCGCCTGTGGGGGGGGGGTTTAAGGGAGGAAAAAGAAAACAGGATGTGTTGCAGCTATATCATTTTATCATTCAGATGGTAGTTGATCCATTTGCCTTATTGGGAGGGGGGAAAACTGAAGCTTTTAATTCCATATTCTGCAGGGTCTGGCTGTTCCTCTGGCAGCCAAATGCAGTATGACATTTTTTTGGCAAAGGATGAAAGGTCCTGCAGAAATGTGCAATATGCATCAGACAAAATAATCGCTCTGCATGCATTGTAATACAAATGGCGTTGGTGTGATAAAGTTTTGATATTATTAACTATGGCAGGGATGATTTATGCTAAGATTAAAGGTACATAATGGGATTGTGTGGCAGTAACCGGTGCCTGAACAACAGTTGTGTGACCTGAATACATTATGACCTGCAGACCACATGGAGAATAAACCACTTAAAGACAACCTTTTAGTATTCGTGTCGCGAACTTTCCTTTCTCCTCATTTTCCTACCGTAGATAGAGTGGTCTCATTTCTCATTGTCCTGATGGGAAATTGTACCAGTTATGGAAATGTCAAGCGGGCTATGGGTCGCTATGTGGTGCAATTACATTCTTAACAATAGTGAGATTAAAAATCAAGGAAGAAAATAAATTTGACAAATGTGTTTACAAATCCCAGTAAATTGAAAGATTGAGCAGAAATATTAATCATTATATTTACTATATGATTATGACTAACTTAGAAGATGCATTTAGAATGTGAAAGTGGGAATTACACTGCTGACCTTTTATTCTTTCAAACCACCTACTTGTTTCCTTAAAACTCCTGCTTCTGGTACTGTCTGTCAAACACTGCTTCTTCTATTAAACTACATTTATGCAGCCACACTGTCTGAGTTTGAATAAAACAGCTGCAAAGGCCTGAATCAATAGTAGCATGGGTGAGGGTGACAAGTCACAGTGCTCCTCGGCTCCACTTCACAAAAGCAGGAAAAATCCCTGCAGATTTGTGTTTCATTCATTGGTTAGTTTGTGAACAAACACCTGAGAGGAACAGCCCCACTCAGTGTCACGTTCTGAGTTTGAAAGGGTTCCCTGCAAGGCAGAAATCTGAGGAGAGGTCTTGTGATGGATGAAGTATTTTCTTTTTTATTGAAGCTTAATGGGATACAGAGAGGAGGAGAATACAGGATGTTTTGACAGGATCCAATCTGAGGACAGCGGGGGTGCATAAATTACCAGAAGCAGGGGCCTCAATCATAACAGTTATCTTAAACACCACACCAATACCACAAACTATATTTTAACTTCATGTTTACGTGATTTTTTTGCCTCAGCCTCATCGATCGAAATCTCAACGGTGAAAACGTTGAAAGTTCTTCTTTATCTCAGTCCAAAAGACAGTTCCTTCCTCACGTCGTCATAAGTCTGTTACTGGTGCCTGTCAGTTCTACATAAAGCCCACTCATGAGTCTGATTGTGTTGTAATGAGTCAGATTGGGCATCACCTCAGACATGATCCTGGCAACTATTGTTTTCAACTTGGCAATACTGTGCTAGATTGAGTCAGTTTTCAGTCCCCCTGTTGACATAATGTATGCAGAGTTATCAGTGACAAATCTTGCAAACACAGGCGCCGCTGTTATTGTGTTGACTCAGAAATACTTGACAATATATTAGTGTGACTGATTTTCCCAGAGAGGTTCATAACCAGAACACTTCCAAAACAACTGTAGCCTCCTCCTTCCACTAGAATGGGAAGTGCTGCAAAAAATAATATGCAAATTCATGTATGACCTGATGTGGCAAGTAGCTACTTTCCTCTGAAAATAGCAACACTACTGGCAAATTAGAGCAGAGGGAACCTATTGGTGGGTTCTTGAAACTGTTAAATGAAAAGGAAAGGCCTGTATAATTCACCTCGGAAGTAACAGTTTGCTCAGCTGGAGAATGATCAAGCTATTGCTCTTTCTGTTTGACCATTTCTGAGTAAGGCAGATCAATCATTGTTAAAGGCCCTGACAGTAACTGCAACAGTGTATTAAGGAGCTGGAAGCACCTTGGCTTTATGTAGGTGAGCCTGGAACCTGATAAATGTTCTGGAAAGTTGGATTAATGGAGAGACTTGTCCAACTAATGAATTTCTCCACTGAGATTTATTTATTTTTCTAATTACTTTCATAGGAGGGCTGAAATAGTGTGTAATGAATTCAGCTGAACAAAATTGACTCTTAAACTCTTCCTATAGTCACTTCCCTTCCTAATTATCCTCATAATATTTTTATTGCATGGCTGCTAGTTAAGCACATTTCATGTATTTATGGTATGTGCATGCCTTATAAAGCACTTCAGTCAAAATATACATCGGATAACTAGTGGTCTCGCTAACTGGCTGCAAAATTAAGTAGGAAAGTATTAAGGCTCGACTTGTATTGTGTTTTCCTTTGGCAGTAGAACCTTAAAATTGGTCCTGTGTGCTCTCCTCATCATGTTCCTCCTCCTTGCAGGACGCTGAGGCTCACTTGTGGGCTGTGGCAAACATACTGACACTTGGTGATTCTAGATGCCCTCAGGCTTGGGGCTAAGTTTGTGGACCTGTGTTATCCAGCAGTGAAAAGCCACAGTTTACCCAGAGTTCATCAGTCTGGGGTGTTATCTCACAGAGCGCCTCGCCTGAACTCCCACATTAAATCTTTAATACGCGGCTAACTTACCACTGAGTTAGCATCACTGTAACAGCTGAACAGTCGCATTTCACTAATAATAATGTTGCCCTCTAGCTACAGGACATATGCATAATGGACATTATGGTAACTCTGTGCAGTGGCAGCAGCTTTCTACATTCTGCAGATATACTGCGGTTTTCAAAAGGAACCATTTATAAGCTCATGTGGTGGATGTCGGGTGGAGAATGGATTGAAGAATTTTCCCCTCAAATGCTGTCAGTGGTTCTTTGCAGGCTGGTCACATGCATCCTCTCATCTTCTCTGCGCTAGCATAATCCCAGTAGGGGTCCTCCCTTCTATCGAATGGACAAATACACACACACAAAGGTTGATCACATGGAGAGGTTGAAGACATACAGACGTGATATACATGCACTCACACACCAAGAGGTGCAGACACGTGCACAGACGCGTACACGCTGTGGCATTTAAGCTCTTGCTGTGCCTTAGAGGACATGCTCTAATATTCTCCATCCCTCCACCCTTCTTTCTCTTCAGCCACTCTTTCTCCCTCTCTCTCTCTCTCTCTCTCGCTCCCATTCTGTCTCTGCCACAAGCCATTTTCTGCCACCTCTTAATGCTCCTCATGTCCCAGGGGGAGGGCTCTCTCTCTAATATTCTCTCATCCCTCCATCTCTTGTCATCATCACCTCCATCTTTTTTATCTCCTCTCTTTTTCTCTCCTTCTCTTTTGTCCTTTTAGTATCCTCTGCCAACATTCAAGGTCATGGTCACGCTGTAGGTGTCTAGGGAAGGCTGCCATTAGACACAGGATGCTGTAGAGGAAGGAAGAGTGACCTGTCCTTCTAGTATCTGGAGCGTACCTTACATCTCACATAACTCCACCTGTGATAGGATGGTTTAATTTGGCGCTGACACATGAAGTAGCAAAAAAAATCTTCCTTTCATGAATCAATGATGCCATAGAGAAACTTTTAGAGGAGATTTTTCAGACAGGTTGTCCTGTCTGTCTATTACAGATCCCCACAGGCCTCCACTTCATCTCCCACTGACAGATGCTCATTTTAGGAGCTGTCATCCTGTCAGACCTGAGAGGCTTTCCTTCATACTGACCCCCTCCCCGTCCTCTCCCCCGTCAATCACCGTTTCTGTTGCCTATACGTATGACAATATGTGGGCATCTGTATCATAAAGGCCACAAGGGTTAAATGGAGCCAGTTCCAGGGGTGCCGCATCAGTGGTCGTATTTTGATGTATGAGATTGCATTTCTTTTCAGTGGTAAAAAAACAAGGTGGACACCATTCTTGGAGTTATGTAAGATGAAATAATACACTGAATCTAAGGCCGGATGAGATTGTAGGTTTTGTTTTAAATTCAGTTGTTAAACAGACTAAAAAATATTCAAGAAGCTGAGCACCAGAGGATTTTGGCTTTAAAAAAAAAAAAAAAAAACTATCACAAAATATCATCACAGCTCTATTGTTGTTTAATGTAGAGTAGATCTGTGTGTTCAGGAATCAGAAAACGTGTGAATCCGAACGCATTAACTATGGCTGTCCACTCTCTTCTATGGAGAAATCTAGGGGCTGCTTGTAGAGGCTTGTCGCTGGTTTGCACCTGTCCTGCTGGCAATGCCCAAGTTCATTTTAAACCGAGTCAGCGCTCTGAAGGTGTTACATTTCACGCCACATTTGTATTTTCACGCATGAAAATCAGACATAGTCCCAGTAGTATCGCCTTTCAAGTTTTTCAATGTCTGATTCAAAGAAATGAAAGCTTTCACACCATCTTCGCTATAGACAAACAAAATTTGCCTTTTTCACTTTTAAGAGCTGTTAATGCATCGACTCAATGCATTTGCACTTTTCCAGACCCAACTTTTGTCATGGTCATCTGTGATATACAGTATCACATCATCTGTAACTAAAGAAGATAAACATACCCTTTAAAATTCTTAGAGCTTTACATTTCAATATTTTTCTGCTACCAAAAGAGATACACATTTTATACATTGTTTATTAAGCAAAGCCACTAACTTCAAGTTGAATGAGAAACAGATGTCCTAGAAATACATTTTGAAATACACCATCCTGCCATGTGTGTGCACCTTTGGATGAATGATAAAGATGATTCTTGAAGGACAGGTTAGCCTCCTTCTACCGATCCTCTATTCAGCCGCTCCGTACCCTAGAGACAGTCACCGCGTGACCTTGGATGGTAACACAAAAGGAGCCGGCTGTGGGAGGGTCGAGTAGGCGAAGATATGAGGAGAGAAAAGAGAGACAGGGCTTGTGTTGCAGTGTGCATCATTTAGAAGCTATAGTATTTTCCCTCCTCCACTGCGACCAGACAAATCAGATAGCAAAACTCAATTACCTTCTTTTACCGTTTTTTTTCTTAAAGAATAGGCGAGCATGTTTAGCAGATAGTGAAAAGAAATATAGTAGGCAGATGAATGTATAAGAGATGAGATGTATCAGGCCATCTGGACTTGTGTCTAAGTGCCAAGCATTACTATTATACTACTACAGTGGTGTTTTTAGACATTTCATTACAGGAGGCAAGTTGTTGTCGTACTTCATCAACAATTTCTCCCTCCCCCTTCTCCCTTTCTTACGTTCTTCCCCCATTAGACTTTACAAAAACTGACTGTGAGTCTACAGTGGATTTGGATGATAAAAACAACTCTGACACACACCAGTGCACAACTTACTCAGGCTTCAGCTTGTATCCTGCCTGTTTTCATCCTTTGCTCCTCTCATAATTTATGAATTGTATATTTGAAGTCTGGGTATAATTGGCCCTGTTCTGTTGACAGTCAGACTTATTGTATTCTGCTTGTCTATTTTATTTAACAATAAATAAATAAATAAATAGATAGTGACTGTTTCTATGACACATTTAATTAGGAGGGTGCAATTGTAGCAAAGGTTACAATTAGTGTCCATGTCATTGGAAAGTCTGCTGAGAGGCTAGCTATCACCAGACAGAGGCTCAGACAGTCTGAAGTGGACTTTCCAGTACTCTGATAGCCTGCGACTGGATTGTCTTTAGTCACGTTGCCTCTAAAATGTCACTAAAAAATATTTGTTTTTCTGACTTAAAAACATTTTCATCTTTTATTTGAATCTGGTTTCTCCTCTGTTCGTATTCTGAACACAAAAATGTGTATGGATGTATGGCTCCACCATTGACTTCACAAAGCTGTCCAAGTGTGGTGGTTTTTGTCTTCTTGCAAGAATACCCTGGCATGAATTGCTATGCTTGTGGTACATCTGTTCAGTCACATAGTGGGAATCAGTAGTCCGGGTTGAGTTATGAAGTGTGTGTGACCGGAATACAGAGTGTTTTTTTTCCTCACAGGATGTCAGATCATTCCCACACCTGCGTAGGGTAGAGCCCCCTGCCATTTGAGGGCGAGGGAAAGGGGAGATCACGATGCGTGCTGATGTATGGATGTATGCCATCAAAGTTTAACAGAGGTGTCATCTGTTGACATTCCCCCTGTGAGAAACTCACACTCTCACCTTGTGCAGTGACATGTGACTCTTTTTCCCTTTGTGTCTAAATCTGCATTGACACGCGGCCTGTGTCTGATAACCCTGGAGTCTTTGTTATGAAAGCAAACACTTGGAGTGGGTGCAAATGTCTGTGCAAACAGTGTGACGATTTGATGAGTGAAGGGAACGCTGGAAAGTTGTGTTTGTCTTCTGTTTCACTGACGTGAATTATTCTGAGGAAATCTGTATTGAATATGAATGAATATTTACTGACTGCAAGTTTTCTCGTTTTGTTTGAAGCCTGCTATAAAAGACGGATGTACTGTATATGTTTAGGGACTCAGAATTCAGATTTCGGGAAGCAGAAACAGTACACTGGTTTGGCCGGAGCTTTCCTTGGCTGCGGACCTCTGAAATCCTTTGTGGCTGAGGCATCAATCGGACATTTTGGAGCTCCTCTTTCTGGCTAACGCAGCGGGCCAGGCCGGATTAATGAACAAGCTTATCCTGATGCCACATGGTACTGATGGGCATTCTTGACTTCCCACTGAGGATTCCCACTCATGTAATCTTGGGGAACCCATTAGGATTCGTAGAAAGTATTTATTTCACTGTTTGACTAAAACAAAAACTGATATATTGTCATTTAGATTTTCTCTCATCTCTCACTTAACTAATCTGCCCACAAGGATGTTTGTTTTCCTGCCTTTGATGTCAACCTCTGGAAGCTCTGTAACAATAGCATGCAAATCAGCTCACAATTGGACGGCCTCATTAGCCCCAGGTTTTGGATTTCATTAATAATTTGCACAACTAGGCCTTTTATTATATAAATTAACTAAAATAGCTCGGATTAAAACGTCCTACTTTTTTCCATATACTTTGGTCCATGGCTTTATTGGAGATGAAATGTAAACAGTGGGGGTCCCTAATTGATTTGGAACCTGTAAGGCTTGTTTGTATGAATAATAAAATGTACAAAAGGTACTATACTCTTTATGACAGAGGATCCTGTTAACACAGGAAGCAGAAGTCCTTTACGTTTAAAAAATAGTCAATCAAACACAAATTGACCATAAACCAAACGTGCACTGTAAAAGATGTTTGTAATTGGAATAAGACTAGTCACATACAATCATACTAGATTATCCACCAGAGACAAGATTTTGACACCAATTCTGAATAGTCGTTTGACCTCACCAACAAAACAACTTGCCAACAAGGTTTTTTTTTATTGCATTTACTAATGAAGGGGAAGGTGGTGAGAGTTCTGTGTTACTACATCTGGAGAGACCCAGAATGATTGCACTAGGATTACTTTATTATATAGAGATTTTGCAATATATGGGTAGGTATCCTTTCATTATCTCATAAATGTCTCTTTTTTGCATCAAAGTACCTTGATGTTTCAGGTATATAATTCACTGGAATTTCCCATCTGATTCTTATCCTTAAATGGTTCTCTCCAATGGATTTCTATTGAATTTACTTAATCATGATATATCAGCATTGATATATTAAGTTACCAATACCATGATGATTTTAGTCATTGCTATCCACTTCTGAGGTGCAAATTCAGAGAGGTGTGCCTTTAATGTCTCTTGAAGATAAAAGTCTGTCCTCCATCTTGATAACTTTGGACTGAGATGTGGAGGAGACGGATGCCTCTGAGTCACCGCTCTCTTGACCTGGGTAGTCGGCCTTAATGTGAAGCGATTATACTGTACGTTGTCAGCCCACATCACCTGTCTGGGAGATTCTACTCTCTCCTTGATGCAGGGTGCACTTAAGGGACAGAGGAAGCCATTAGACAGGATCCCTGTTGGAGGAGGAAGTCGTGTGTGAAATTCTGGCTCAGTTTTCAGGGCACTTCCACAGGCGAGCCTCGATGAGCTCTCGAAAGTCTTTAGACTGCCAAATAAACTGAGACGGTCTGACGCACATGTGTGTTTATACATGTAAGTTAAGTTTTATTATGTGTTTACAATTCTGATGGCGTCATGTGAGAGCTGCCACCTTTAGTCCGCTTGCAGTCCTGGAACCTGAAACCCGCACACTATGCACACACACACACACACACACACACACACACACACACACACACACACAAACAAACATGCGCATGATTTGTCACTGGCTTCTTTTACACTCCCAGTCTTCCACTATGCCTGCTAAAGTGCACCTTGGAAAACATCTGACAGACTCAGCTTTACACTTTAAATATAGGAAGGGATACAATGAAATCCTACACGGGTATTAAGGAGAAAACATAGACATCACGTCCGATTGCTGCTCTGCAGACATGATGCCGGCATATTCCAGTTTGCTGCAAACAAACGTGACTCACCCATGCCATCTCATTACATGCGAATAATCAAATGTGCATATAAACAGCCTCATAAAGTCATTTACAGCTATTAGAGCTGCAGCAACTGCTGCTGAGTTTCTTTTTTTAATTTCTCACTTTGGTTTGCAGGCAGAGGGAAAGCCCCTCTCCCATTATCATTCTTGTAGGTTTCCCCTGCCTATTATTGCATTGGTCCTGATTCGGAGTGGCAGTTTCTCGGTTGGTTGTCTTCGGTAGAGTGTGGGTTTGAGGTTGACAGCTAACCCTCGTAGACATTGTGAGGGGAGAGAGTGTGTGAGAGAGGAAGAAAGTGTGGGGGTGGAGGGGTGGACGGGCTTTCACAGCTGAATAAGTGGGTCAGTTTAAGATGATGACGCTTCTTATCTCCTCAGCCCATCGCTGGGTGTTCACTGTTCACTGCTCAGCTTTTCAGCAACCAACCAATGCTCAGGCGTACTCCTCTCTGCCCCTTCCTCCTGTCCTGTGACCCTGCTCCTTCCACAAGCAGTAGAAACACAAAGTACGTCCAAGGAAAATTCAATGTAAATGCATCTATATTATACTGCATGTGTATATGTGTATAAATGCAGGCACACATTCATTTATGTAGTACGCTCAAAATGGTGCTTCTCCATGTTAGAGGGGCTGGCAGTGTTGAGTTTCACAGAGGAGGATCTCTCTTTCGTCTGTAGTCAAGGTTACTTAGATTGAAAACATTAAGAAATTATCAGACTCATGTTAAACATTTTAAAATGAGTGTCAAAAAAAGGTGAGGCGGAGCCAGGAATGTTCTCCCCTTTATTCCACTTTTTATTCTTCCTTGTCAAAACCTGGTGCCTGCATTACCCACAGTGCAACTTGACCACTCCCAGTTGGGTTGGAAATTTGAGTGTGTTATGCTCATAGTGGCTAATGTAGCCTTGAGCTGCTAGCCAAAAAAAAAAAAACAGAGATGAGGAGTGGGCTACAGAAGTGTAATAACCTCACATCTTCCCTACTCAACACTCCTTTCACCTTGAAAATGCTAACTCACTATTAGCATGCTATATCATCTTGTGGGAAAACACATATTTTAATCCCCATATAGACAACAGGGCAGTGTGTGGATGAGATAATGCCCTACAGTCAACTACTTTCTTTTCTTATCAGACCAGTGCCTTTCATTCAAAAAGCCCGATGTTATCCCCGAGTCTGAGCTTGAGGCTTCTGCCGATCTCCTTTGTGTGGAGCATCATCGATGTCTTTGGCTTGTAAGGTTATTCCGGCCCTGGACAACTCTGTGCTCAGGACTGCCATCGTCCTCCATTCAAGCGTCGAACCATTAAAAATGCAAGGGGGTGGGGGTGTTTACTTAATACCTCAGCCACAATGCATTGGATCAATCCAAAGGACCAGCACATGAAAGTAATCAAGCTCCCACCATCAATAATGAATGGCACAATCAGCAGGGACAGTGGGCTCCTATTGTGAGATGGCTGAATGGGAGAAAGGAGCGCAGGGGGAGGAACTATTGTGCACCGCTACGTTGGTCAGCTGTTACGAAGATGATGATTAAGGTGACAGCGGCAGTGATGATGGTGATGTGATCTCTAATGCTTGCAAGTGCACTTTGCTGGAGGGGATTATTGTGGCACATGGTGCTGTTTTTTTCCCCTAGGGCCTGGAACAAGAGGAAACTGACATTTTCTCTTAATGACTAATATTCACACACGTTGTCATATTTCTACATAAACAGCACAATTTTTTGTCTTTTTGTCAAATGATAAAGTTTTTTGAGTTATTGCTGCAAGAGCTTTATGTATTATAATTTTAATGTGATGCTGTAAGATTTTACATTATAGAAGTAAAACATTCACGTTCTGTGCCTCTGCTGAATTGTTGCAGTAGTCAGTGAAGTCTTCTGTCCATGTTAATGTTATGTCATTTAATCAAGAATCGTTGTGCATTTCTATTGCAGTTTTCTTAATAATAATAATAATAATAAAAAAAAAAATCTGTATACAGGATTAAATATCTTGTTTATATTCGGGAGTCAGGTATTGCTGCTAGTGCTGCACGCACTGCAAGTTGCCTTACTTCTCTTTACCTTAACAGTCATATATAGTCACTGAAACATTATACAGACCGCAGTCGAGTGGGGTCACTATCTTACACAATGCAAACTTTGGCTCGGCATAGTAGTGGAGGGGTTCACGTCAACACTTGATGACCGTGGTTCTGTCGAAGCACTTCCTCTCAACACCACATTGTTGCTGCTCTTCTGTACAGTTGAGCTCATAAATGTGTGTCCTTTCTTTGCTTCCTATGATTGTGCTGGCTTGACTTTACACTACCTGTATTCAGTAGGCTGAGTTTGCTGACATGAGGGTGAACATTTATTATTCAACACGTGCTTTTTGAAAACATCCACCATTCTGCAACATGGAGGGGGGCAGGTCTCTGTTTAATTACAGATGCTGTAACTAATGTTACCTATTGTGTCCACTCAAACTTAACACCGCGTTAGAGGATGTTTGCCACTCTGTGCATGAAGCTAATTTCTCTTTCATCTGTCTTTCTCTCCTCAGGTGGTGTTAGTCTTTGCGCTCAGCATCGGGGCCCTCGGAATATACTTTATAGACTCCTCAGAGTAAGTATCAGTTTCATAACATATCTTCTGAAAAAAACTGAAATTGAACACATGCTCCAGTAGCTATACTGATGATGGAATATAGAAATAATGAACTTTGCATGTTCGCATTTACACTGGCCTACATTCTGTATCTGAACGATAGGTGCACATGCATCCTTACTCATCTCCTCATGCTGCAATCTCTGAAATGCAAATGCACATATTCACACCCCCACAAGCATTCACAAGCAGTGTTGATGCACACACATACACTACACACGCAACACACACACACACACACACACACACACACACAAACACATCTGTAACTGAGGATTTGTCAATGGGAGGCCTGTCAGTTTCCATGGTAACAGAGATAGGCAGATATTGTATGTGTTCGGGAGCTTGTTCAGTGTGTGAGCAAATTAATATGTGTATTGTTAGTTTATGCGTATCCCTGGCTGGCAGTCACCCAGAGACAGATTGCAGGTCTGGCATGTCTTGAGTAACTACTGCAGTTACTTTCATGCCATCCACACCATTTTCTGAATTTTTTTTAAGTCTTGTGAGTTTCTCTCTGGTAGACTTAGGGGTCATTAGCTTTAAAAGTGTATAATCTCCTTTTAATATCAGATGATGACTAGGTAATTAAGTAATGACCTCAATCATTGTACCTTAAAGGTACACTGTGTTGTGCTCTTCACCTATCGAAAGGTTATAGTGCATCTGTAAGAGATGTCTTGAAATGAGATCTAGAATGACTGACCTGACACTAGAGCATGATTCCTCGACAGATAAAATGAACAGCCATTGTACAGCCATTGTACAGCCCCCCCCCCCCCCCCCCCCCCCTTTTTTGGAGTACCATGGTTCAGAGTGTGCTGGTTTTAAATTCAAGCAAAAGAGCTGATTTACTGTTTCCAATTATGTTTAGAAGTTGTTGCATGTGCCTCTGGCAATGAAATGACCCAAAATGTGTCGCCATGGCCTGCACACCGACTCTGACTGCGCGTTATTTCATGTGCCATTGATTTACCAAAATAAAGCCTCAAATATTTACTGTAGTGCCTGCGGTTTTGGAATGTTTACTACAAAGGAACCATAATCTATTGACCGTGATACTGTATGGTACCTTTTCATCATGTTCGTTCCTCTGGTGGCTGTTGTGCAGCATGTTATCTTTAAGTAACAGCTAGCTTCCTGTAGTTTGTTTTCACTTTAATACAATATCTGTGGACTGTGAAATTATGTCCCTGAGGGAACCGAGAGTCTAAAACAAGAATAGAGATGTCAAACTCTTAAAACAAGTAACTCTAAAATGCAATCCAGCTTGTACTGTCTTATCTTAGTAGCAGAGGGAAATTATTCCTGGAGTGAATCCAGTCGCCCATTTGTACCTCAGGATAAAAACCTTCACTTCCTCCTCCACATCTCTATCTCTTTATACATCCCTCTATCGCCCTCTCTTTGTGTTCCTCTCTGCCTCAGGCATATTTTAGCAAAAAAAAAAAAAAAAAAGGGGGTTTAGAGACAAATTTGCTTCTTATAAAAGATTATAATCCCCTTTTAATATTCACTTGATAACTAGCGAAAGTCAATCACTGGACATGTTGATGATCAGTAATCAATGAATCATTTAAAGCTCATAAAAACAGAAAAAAAATGGTTTTCACATGATCAACAGGCTAACTAACACTTGAGCGTGTTTCCTTGACAGTCAAGCAAACACTGACAAGATATCCACAGGACAACAAAGAGGAAGGCAGAAAGCATAAGGTTTGCAGAGATGTACCAAGCTGTAACATCACACCTGCAAAAAGGCAGAACAGTAAAAAGTTTGTTTGGCTTTGCAGCTGAGTTGTAGTTTGTCTCGCTGTAGTATTTCTCCATTATCTCTTGTGTGTTACAGTGGACGTGTATTTCTATGTGGGTCGTCTTCCCTGAAGCATTGCCCTGATCTCTTTGCGCTCCCATTAAGCTCTAAGGCCCTCTCCACCCTCATCACCGTGATTAGCTAAAGCTTTTCACTTGAGTGTGTCCTCTCAGGGGGACTACTGATCGACCCAGAGCAGGTTCAGCTGACTCTGGGGGCTTTGACATCCTGAACAGGGCCAGGCTCATGTTATGGCCATACTTTCACTGCAACAGCTGGAGCCTCTTATGGGTTCTACACCCGGTGTTACACATCTCACAGCCCGACCTGACTCGATTGTCCACTGAGAAAGACCTGTTTTTAGTCTCTGTCACAATCGATTTGCAGTAATATCTAATGACCAAAGATGTCTGAAGTTGCCAACCTCAAAATAAAACGTAAAGATGCGTCATATGAGGCCATCAAGGACAAATGGCTGCCAACTATCACTGTGAGAATATGTCATGTCCACACTAACTGTCTCAGGTGAACATTGCTATAGCCTAACAACAAAGCTTTACGCTCTGTCTTTGCATCTGTGAAGTCCATTCACTCCAGGAGCATGGACAAGGATACCAATATTGACATACAATATGCCCCCTTGCATGTGCATGCCTTCCTGATCTAGGAGGGGCATACACTACATGAATCAATATATGCCTCACATTCATACCCCCATACTCAAATGCTAAAAATGATCTACAAATGACCTTCTCTCCATTCAGCTTCCTTGCAACTAAATGTTAATGACTGAGGAAATCGATGAGCACGGATTTATAGGTCACCCTTTTAATGGTAGTAATTACTCTACCAAATACTGAGGATCTTATGGTACAGACTCATGAACTACTCAGGCCTAATAGTTTGCTTTCCCTCTTTCTCTTCAAAACTGCCGTTTTGGCCATCGGATGAAGTGAACATCATTCTGAAATTGTCTGTGAAAAAGGCAACAGTAATGGGAAGGATTATGGTTGAGTTCCTGTGGTAACAGCAAAAAGAGACATGTGGTGGAATAAGTGCATTTGGGTTGGACCTCAGGAGGCTGGAGCCGCACAATGGGTTTTTATGTCTACTTCACTGAAGCAGGGTAGCCCCTTGGGGCAAGGACACACACACACTTGCATATACGCAGTGGGCAAAATGCTGAAGAAAACATACCTGTCTGGTGGCCAGGCACCAGTCTCCCAGGAGCTGTTTTGTTTTTTACTTTCTGCAAGTGGGGCTTTCCTAGGGGAGCTCTGTTGGCCAATATCCTGCAGCAAAGAGTCACAGAAAAACACAGAAATGCCTTTTGTGGAAGCAGGTAGAGAGACTTTGAAAAGAAAGACTTTTTTAATTGGCTGCCCTCCCAGTTGAGCACAGAGATTACTAGTTGTTGACTTGGCAACTGAGTTGATGTTAAGAGGACTGTTTTTTTTTTTTTGAATGAATACGAATGAATCTGTAGCTTCACTGAGAATCACTGTCCATCTGCTTGTTTTCACAAAGTGGTTGTTTATCACAGTTCAGTACAACACATAATAATGTACAATAAAACACTGCCTTTTCTATCCCTCTGCAGCAGACTTCACTTGCCAAAATGATGCTATTTTGGTGAAATTTTCAATGGGAGGATACTGCGTACTCTCCCACCCACATCCGAATCTGCTTTAATACCTTGGCTCATCCCTCATCCTTCATCCCTTCTTTTTCCTCCTCTGTGCTCCCATGAAACAAATAAAGAGGAATGTAGGACAAAGTCTCTGCAGGCTGCTCTTAAAGGGATGCCCCTGTTCCTGCTCTACTTCTGTTTCTATTTTGCTCCTCTCTCAATCCGTCCCTGTCACACATACACACAATTATATGCACACACTTGCATAGTCACGTTAACTGGCAGAAGCACACACAAATAGACACACAAACACAATTTTGCGTCTGTCTAAGAGGCCTCATAAGCAGTGGCCTGGGCCTGTAACTCTATCATTAGTGTGCGATCAATGTCAGTACTGAAAAAAGAAACAGTGCCTAATGACTAATTAATGGGGTAAGGTGAGAAATATGGCTGAGCAGTGAGACAAGCTTGGCAGACTTTGTGGCGATGAAGGGTAGCCTATATAAGGAGCTCACCTCCTTGGGGTGTTGACAATACCTGGCTGGTATGTCTGGATGGAGTCAGAGAGCACCATGTAACCGTTAGAGGACTTAATTTGCAGTTGACACCATTCCCAAGTGGCCTCGGATTTAAATCCACAAACTGTGGCAGTAAGAAATGATTCATTTCCAAGTCAAATCTTCAGCAATTTTCTAAAATCCCTCCCACTAGGGACTAAATGCCATTTCATTACTTTCCCTCACATTTTTAGGCAGATTTTCTTATTCTAAATAAGTGACTCATTATCAACATTTGCTGTTAAAAAAAAAGAGTGAATATGAGTCCTGTGTAGCCCACATGTGGCAAAGCTCAACATTAGTGTGATGGTATCCCCTGTTAGGCTGTAAGTATTACGAGAGTGAGACTAATGAGAGTGAAGGTACCCATGGCTGTCACTCTATCTCTAAATGCAGATTCAGTGCATGAAACACTGATTGAAGTCTAATGAAAGAAATTAGCAGAGGGATGATTATGAGATGATTAGCCGAGTCGCTCCGCAATTTGATATTTTTTTTGTGGTATCGGTGTACACCGAATGGTCCTCTTTGTTTATCAAAGTCACCATGGCAATATAAAGGCCATTTGCCATTGCAGTTCCCTGGTATCCCACAGGGCCGAGCAGAAGGGCTATTTTTAGACCATTGCATGAACACAGCATGAGCCACATTCAAAACATTCAGTTAACTTAAACCCCAGATAAAACTGAAGTGATTGAAGTTCCTTCATGTTTTTTTTGTTTTTTTTATCTGTAGCCACAGTGTCAATTCATGTTAGCTCTTCCAGCTTCTGATCCACCCGGATTTTTGCATAATTACATAGATCGTAAATTGCGTCATTAGTTCCCATGAGCAGTACATGGATTGTGAACATTAGATAGTAGTTTAGCTCTTGAATCCCTGATAAAATCATGCAGATATCGCCTGTACTATCACACCATACTTCTATTGGTTGAGTTTGTGTTTGCACTATAAATTGAACAACAATGGAATTTTTGTTTGAGAGTTCAAATGACAGCTTTCACACCAAGAAACGAACTGATCCAAAAGAGGAAAAGCACTACAGTCCATTGGAACCAAACGTGTTAGTGTAGAAACCCTTAAGGAAATAAATTGATTAGTTTCCTAACATTCATGTTCAATTTCAAATCATTTACTTAAACTTTTACCATCTCAGTGCTGTGATTAACTCAAAGGCTGGCTTGAAAAAGGAAGTCATTACATTTAGATAAGAATTAAAAATGAAAGTAAGAATTTTTCAGTAGAATAAATGAATGTTTGAAATTTATCTAAAATTCTTGTGTCCTAAGGGATACATTTCCTTTCCTTATGAGTGGATTAGGAGTGGTTGCAATAATTACATGATTAATGACATTTATAAATTTGTTTTTTGTGCTGATTATGACTGGTTATTTTACATGAGGAGATCTAAAAACACTGATTAAGTGTCCTGAAATTAGAACAAATAAAAAAACCGGCACCGCCAACTTAATTCGCTTGACATTAATCAGTGTGCTGATAAGGACTTCCTCTTTTTGCATATGGCACATAACCACAGCTTTTATCTCTTAATTGGTTTGTGTTCAAGAGAGGAGTGATGTGATGTATGTAGTTGAGCCATTGTTCTGTATCACTGGCTTCCGAATAAATTAACCATACATTAGTCTAAAGTGTCATTACTCTCTTGCAAAGATGTCACTCCATTTTTTGATCTTGCTAGTGATGTGCTATTTCCACCCACAAACTACTCCTTTAGACTCTAAAATAAATAGCATCTTTGTGGAGGAAAAGCTTGAAGCTGGATGCAAGTCATTTGCATTCAGATGAAAAAAATGGAGCTCTCTATTTTTAGCCTCCCTGGAGAGGTTTTATTTGTCCATTGCCCTTGTAGGTGTTAAAGTATTTCTTATTTTAGTAATGGTGCCTTGACCTAAATCAGTCATTTAAGTCCTAACCTGGCCTTCTTTCAGCTTCACAGACCCCTCCCTGCTGCGTCCCTCACACGTACACACACAACCCTCAGGAGAAATAAGGCATGTAAGCCAGACAGTCAGTCATTGTGCTCGAATCACACTCTAAATGGGTTCACATTTTTCTGTTTGGGTTGTATATTGATTGTATGGGGCGACTTGAATACCAACAAATCAATGAGACTGAATCTGTAACTACCTTCCAAGATGCTTATGAGCCATAAGACCCTTCTGAGATGTGAATGACTCAGAGTTGTTGTGTTGCACTGGTGTTGTGTTGTTGCTATTGTTTGCTCAAGGAGTAAATTTCTGTTGCTCCTGCAGCTAGCCAAGGTCATGTGCAGGCTAACGAAAGGCTGGCTCCTGCTGACTGACTGAAGGTGTTGAGGGCTATTTTTAGAACATCATCACCAACATGCTCCTTTGCCCTTGTGAGCAAATGAGTTTTACCTCTCTGGTTGCGTTTTCCAGAGGCAGAGTTCCTGGTCAGAGGAGGTTAACGTGGGGAAGCATTTTATGTCCTGAAATAGACTTACATGCTCTGCAGCCTCCCCTCTGGCAAACACTGTTCTCCTGTGTGTGTCTACATGCAAGTGGGGGGTACACTTGTGTATGTTAGTGCTAGCTGTGCTAACAAGCAGAGTGGGGTTAGAGAAGGACTAGTGTGGTGCAGGCATTCACATAAGGAGACTACAGTTTATCACAGAAGCTCAGGAATCTCCAGGCAATTTCCACGTGTCCTAAAACTAGCGTCATGTGCTATTTGCAGTGAGACAAATTGTCTCCAGTACCTCTGGGAGCTTTGTCCCCTTTGCTTTTTACCATTACTTTCACATCTTCCTCTCTTCCCTTTCTCTCTAACAGTCATTGCCTCTCTTCCCTGCCTGTCTCTTCGGTCTCTCTGTCTCTCTTTCTTTCTAATTCTTAACTCTCTCCTCCTTTCTTTCTCCTCTCCCCTCTTCCTGTAAGGAAGGATGGCGCAACCCCAGGCTGTGCAGGGGCTTAAAGGAGTAATAAGAACTGTGGTGGGCAGATCTATTTTCTGCAGGACACTGGCAGCATGTGTCAAGGAATGCCTTGTGAATGTGGGAAGTGTGAAGTGACATTGAAACACCTGTACAGTGCAATGAAATCCAATACAGTATCCCTGCAATACATAATGCATACAAGGAGCTTATAATGCTTCATCTTTATACAGACTAGACCGGTGATGAGTGAACTGAGATAAACTGTGGTTGTGGGTGTGAAGTGGGATGTGCCACACCCCGGCATTGACACTGGACACATTGACTCCCGGTACTGGACACATGCTGCAGAATCATCTAGTCCAATTCCCGGGGGCACTGGACTGAATTTTTTAAGGCCATTGTTGAAGTGAAACCTACATTAATTCTTTTCTTTCTCCACCAACTCCTGTGGTGAAATTTCTTGGTCTTTAAATGCCCCTACTATGTTCATCAGGTAGTCGCAAACTGTCTGTTAGGTAAACACACAGTGTGTTTTATAGAGCTTTTTTTTGCTGTAGAAACAAGGTTGATGAGTGAACCAAAACCAAAACAGTAAAGTTGGGAGGAGTATGATGAGTAGAGCTCAGGGGAACTGCTGCGTCGAGTCATAATTCACTGTGGATTTGTCACCACGAGCGACATCTTTCACATTACACATAGCCATTTTTTTCCATTCTAATAAAATTATTTATTAGTGCGACTGTAGATTCAATCAAAGGAATACTTTATTTGGCAATATTGTTTTAATGTTAGATGGGAAAAGATCTGTTTGCTTTTTTTTGCTCCATCTATTTGCTCCTTTGTCAAGAAGTGTTTCTCTCGACCAATGATACCGTTAAACAATATGACTTGTGATATGTCGAGTAAATAGTTAATTCTTTCTTTACTTATCATTCCGTGTTGCCATTTTTATTTGGTTTGAAACATATTCAGCAGTTCCACATTTCTACGCTGTGGGAACCGCTCCCATCCTGTACTGATGAGCCATTGTGCTCCTGAGCTTAACAGAGAAACCGTAAGTCTGCCTGATGTGTCTTCCCCCTGATATAGTTAATGATAAGCTTTACTATAAAATGATGATTACAAAAATAACTAACTTAAAACTCTGAGTGTCGCAAAATTGAATGTACCTCTCAGCCCCTGCTGCGTGCTGCCATGCTCTCTCTGTTATTGAGAATACGTTGCGTCACATGACTGTAGTTGAGCGGTTATTCAGAATTAGGCCAGAGCTGGGCCCAAGGAGATATGCCACAGTGACCACTCCAAATGGTGTCTCCACTGTGCACCATCTGTGTGTGTATATGTACTCATATGTGCCTGTACATGTATTTGTATCGCTATTTCCGTATATGTGTGTGCATTCTCTTGCACAAAGGTCTGTAAGGATCACCTAAGGTTGCAGTTTCAAATCAGTTTTTGGAGTGGGGGCACATGAGCTGCAGTGTGTAGATGGGTGTGAGGCCTTGAGGCTGTATTGAGAGAAAAGGACATTTAATCACCCAAGGAGTGTTGTGTATGCCCAGGCTGTATGTATGATTCGTGACAGGTTTGTTTTAGCACGCTTGTTTAGTTGAATGCCAACAGAATCACGTGGAGATGCTGGTGGTGAGTAAACAATTTAGTATTTAGGCCAGATCAATGTAAAACTCCTTCGAGGGGTCAGGAGCGAATTATTGTTTAAAATCCGATGGCACTGTGTGAGAAATTGCCTTTCAACCAACTCAAAACACTTTTTAAAAAAAACAATTGGTGTATAAATAAGACTCATTCTAATCATCTTGGACCTGGGCCAGGGTTTTACATCTTCTTAGATCACCTGAGGATCCTGAGGATACACTCGAGACAGACCACACACTTCTAATTAGAAGTTAGATCATCCTCTCGGTGAAATGCATTTTGCCTGGCATGTCTGTACTCAGTCATACATTATAATGGATCATTCTGCGATAAAATGTTTGATCTTAACTGGGAGATGATTAAGCTTCGCTCCTCTCTACCTCTGGAGATTCTCATTACGCAGTAAACTCTATTCTGGATCTCACACTGTGCCCCTGTGGGCTCCAAGCATACAAATATATACTTCAATGTTTACGTTGAACTTATGGGACTTGTAGCGGTTTACTCTTGTAATAGCCTCATGTGTGTTCCCTCACCAGTCTATACATTCCCAAAGGTCACCTATAGCCAGCTATACCATAATGCATATTCATGTGTTTTTTCCACAGTAGGATTTCCTCATTACTGGGGAGCAAAATGCTATAGGCCCATGACTCAGTGAAGAATGGGGTGGGAACACAGGCTCTTATTGCTTTTGTTGAGAGCACCCACTTTCTAATGGTTGATCATCACAAGGTAAACATGAAGATGGATTATATGACAGACCACACAATTCATGGCTCATTTATCATCATCAGCTTTTTTTTTTTTTTAAAGCAGCACTCGGCCAGCTCCTGCACTGTTAAATGTGGAGTTTCTGTCATGGGAGGGAATATCTGTTGGAATATTTGCGTTTGACAAACGCTGAATAATTTATGTATGCTGAATGTACTGTCACATCAAAGCAGCTGTGCTTAACCACCAATTTCAGTTTATTATGCAGCTGTTTCATCTGAATGTGACTGACTCTACAGCGAGGTCTTTTATCTTGGTCTGTGACCCTCTAGGGTTCCCAGGAGGAAATGCAGGGTGTCATTGAAACTCAATGGCAAATCACTAAACTGGTATTATTAATACCAATACTGTTTTTAATCCCTCAATTTGATTACATGAACAAACAAACAAACAAACGATACAAGCAATAAAAAACTTAGATAATTACATTCCTACCAATGGCCCAGTATGTCCCAGTATTGGCCACCTGTGTGTTCATGGAAGGAAAGAGATGGAACACTCTTCTCTGCTTGATCAGTTCATTAGTGTTTAATCTTGTAATAATTTTTCTCTCTCTGTTTTTTCTTCTCCAGTCCTATAGAATCCTGCCAGAACTTCTACAAAGATTTCACGTTACAGATCGATATGGCCTTCAACGTCTTTTTCCTTCTTTACTTTGGCCTGCGGGTAAGCTGGAACATGGGCATGCAAGCTAACACACGCACACACAAGCATACAGCATCACTCATTCATGCATGTACACAATTACAGACATGTTCTTAAACGCACAGGCGCAAACAATATGCACGCGGCAATGTGGGCAGGCATCATTTTACATGCATTGCAATCTTACAATCATTCATTATTATGAACAACATTTTCTTTACATGATGAAGATTTTAAATTTGGAACTTTGGAAATTTGAGACATAACAGGTTCCTTGGACAACCAACCTCGCTTACACCCAAGGCGACACCCACCTAAGTCACCTACGGATACTCACACAGCATGCCTTCAGTTTAAACTGACACTGTTGTAATGTTGCTAGCATGGCTGTCATGCCAGAGCAGCATTCCAGTGGTGCAAACGCAAGCCTGACATCCCGAATGAATGAATAAATAAACTCATAAGCTGCTTACACCACCAACCATACGCATGACTCAGCAAGTATGGTGACGCTATTGTTGTTCTATAGAGAATTTCAGCAATGCCAGGGGAAAACGCAGCAATTGTCATTTTGAATGCCATCCCTGTTTTTGTTTTTTTTTGACAGTTTATAGCAGCCAATGATAAGCTGTGGTTCTGGCTGGAGGTCAACTCCGTGGTCGACTTCTTCACTGTTCCTCCCGTGTTTGTCTCTGTCTACTTAAACAGAAGCTGGCTCGGTAAGTCTGTATATCTTTTTCAGATGTTTCTTTCTATGTCGCTTTGACAATCTCCATTTCATGAACCCGTCCTTTTGTTCTGACTGTACAGCCTCGTCTCTTCTTGCTTTCTTTCTCCATTTTCCGTATTTTCTTCCTCAACTCCACCACCCTACCACCACCACCACCTTTTCTGTTTCTTTGCCCTCTATCTTCACATGTCACCCCTCCTTCTATCACTCCCTATCTCTCCCTCTGACTCCCGGTCCCCCCTCTGTCTCCCCATTACTGGGAGTGTGTCTCTTAGGCCCTCTTGCTTGGGGCTGCAGTCAACTTTTCCTCATCATTGAAAGTGACAGGGCTGAGTCCCTCTGATGTTTCAGGGAACACAGACACAGCAGAGTGGATGGGCTAATGGGAGTGAGAGTGACTCAGAATTGGGCTGTGGTTCTGTGAGTGTGAGTGTGTGTGTGCTTGTGCTTCAGACTCATTGGTAAATGCTGTGTTGAGGCATTGCACCTGGAATACCTCACAGCGGTCCATAACTGCCATCTAATGGGCTCATTCACACTCACATGAAAAATGCACACACAAGCATGTGTTATCCCCATATACATACACACACACACACACACACACACACTCTCTCTCTCTCTTGCATGAGCAGACTGGAAAACACCCTAACCTGTATTACATAACGACCTACTTTTCTCACTGCATTCAGAGTATTGTGGCCTAAATTACACTGCAGTAAAAAGACTTTCTTTGTAGCTGTGTTCTTTTTTGGTTGCAGTGATTCTCTACTTTTAAAACCATTCTATATGTCATTTCTTCATTTCAGAAACTAGGCTGAATACTAATCTAGCATTTATTTAACTATGACTTTGGACCACCAAGACTGATGAGTGACAATTTTAGGCTATTATATTAAATATAGTCAAAGGAGTTGAGGTTGTCGAAACAGGAAAAAAATACATTTGACGACACGTCACAGATGTGAATGATAAATTTAACGATGGCTGAATTCCATTTAGCTGCGTCAGTTTCAGCCTCCTGGTATTGTACATGCTGGTTCACTGTCACACTGTCATGGTTTACTGAGACATTTGAATACAACAGAACCATTGTTATTGTTATTAGTAACACCTATGCTTCCCCACTATGATCAGTCAGATTGCCTGCTGTGAAAAAGGCCTATAATAATAATAATCAGCAATAATAATTCATTTCTGAGGGGACTGGACAACAGTGTTAAAAAGAAGGGGCAGGAAATAGCGGCAGCGCAGTTTGATCATACATCTCTAGGTTAGCCAAACTTATTTCACAGAGAAAACAAAGGAGGTTGTTTGAAACTCCTATCACTGGCTATGCTTGTTTTAGTTATACTTTGAAATTAAAGATTAGAATATAGATTAGAGCTGCAACGATTAGTCAGTTAATCAATAAGTAGACCTACAGAAAATTAATGAATAACTCTTTTAATAATGGATGAATAGTTTCAGGTGTTTCTCAAGCAAAAATATCAAATATTCACTGGTTTCTATGTGCTTTATATTATTGTAGATTAAATATCTTTGGATGTAGCTGAACATAAATAACACTTCTGAAGACATCACCTTGGATTCTGAAAAATTGTGATGACTTTTTTTTTCATTACAAGGACCAAACAATTAATTGTTTGATTGAGACAACAATCAGCAGCTTATCATTAATGAGAATAATCATTAGTTGCAGCCCTAGTTTACATAATCCATCTCAACTGTTTGCTTGTTTACAACCTGTCTGATTGTTGGACTGCTCATTTCTTGTCCTGTTTGGACTTGCATGTTGTTGCAAAACTCCTAAATCTTAGCATTTACTTTGGTTAGAACATTATTATCACTGTCAGAGATTCGGGGAAGTGTAAGGGTCCTCCTTCTATCCTGCAGAGTATGTTCTTGCTTTGACATGCCCACCGGAATCACTCAATCTGTGAAGTAATTTGAAATTGTGAAAGTCTGATCACTGAGGTGATGAAGGTTTCTTAAGAAGCTCACATTGGCCCATGAATTTCACAGGGATAAAGCTGTGTAATGAATTAGATATGGCCAAGTCAAGTAATCTGGCTTCTGGTATTCATGATGTAAGGTGTCCTCATCTCATCCTGAGAATACTGTTGGTGTTAGGGCCTTGATGAGGATGATGAAAGACGGTGAAATGGGGGTCTGGCTGCTGCCTGACATTCTGCAGTGAATAATTACCTGTGATTATTAAATGTCCTGCATCTGGGGTGGATGTGGGGAGCAAAGACGTCTTTATATACAATACAGCTGCAGTGTTGTTGTGTATAAACAGCAGGGAAGACTGTGAATTCATTGCTTGTGAGAGATGCCCTAGATTCCTCTGCTACTAATTTGCATTTATTTTTATTATTATTATTTTGAAAGGGGAAGAATCTTGAGCACTATTTTTGCGAGGATGACATATCAACTGGCATCTCCTTCTTATATTAGATCTATTTATTTTTGCAGTGTTGGACATGTATAACCACAGTGCAGTATAGTAACAGGACTCCCAGTGACATGGCTTAAGTGTGTGTTTACTTGGTGGTGTGCTTTTCCATGTGTTAAAGGCTACATAAAGTGTTGCAAAGCCTCAGTTATAAAATTAACAGTGTGTAGATCTGCAGTTGAATACAGTGTGCCCTAACAGGCTGGTGATAGCTCCCAGAATACTAATTGGGCGCTGAAGTGTCTGTTAATATTCACCCTCTAGGAGTTAGGACAGGAATCACGATCAGCTGCTTATAGCCTGTATTAATATGGAAATTAGAACATACATGTTGTGACAGAAAAATAAGATCAATTAATTAGAGTAAATGTCTAGGAAAATCATAGTGACATTTTCCTGTTCTGCTTTCAGATGGTATCATCTGACATTCACTGATATATAAATAGCATTGACAATAAAGACGATTGCCTCCTTTCATGCTCTTCCTCCAGGAAGCTTGACATATGAGCCATAATGGTTTTCCTAATAATCAATAGACTAATCCATAATTGGTGCTACTTTCATTTAGTTAAGTGTATATATTGTCCCCCAACAGGCTTTGTTAGAGGAAGCCATGGTGGATGTTAAGAATGTGTATTGTGTGTGCGCCTCATTCCGAGTGGATTAGTTAATCTTTCCTTTACATTCACTGCTGGGAAACACACACCACAGCCCGTGTAATACATCATAATTACCTTTCATTTCACTCCTTCGCCAGTGGTCCTGCATGAGAAGACCATTGGAGATCCACTGGAGGTGTGCTAATAGGGTTTCTGCCCTGTGCTGTGTTGTATTTGCCCACTCTCCACAAGAGGAAGTCTATGCTGTGTACATTTCAAGTTATGTTCTCTCTGCCTCAACAAATTGGACATTGATTAAGAGGAGGAGAATGATGTGCGGCTAATGTAAGAGGGCATGCAGAGTTCTTCCTCGGAAAAAGGAATTAATCTCCTTTAACCACTTGAACTGAGCATTGCTCCTAAGAGAGTCCTAGGCAGTATGAGATTAGCATATGGCTGTTTGAAAGATGCTGGTAACGACTGTGACTACTGAACCCCAACTCTCAACACCCTTCCAACTTCATGCTTTCCTACTTACTCATTAAAAAGCACAGGGAATTGTAACATTGGTCTGGATTATTTCAGGAATATAACATTTTTGACAATAACATCATGTGTTTTTTCAATAATATATTTCTAGGTTGTGTTGTATTGGATTGATGTGTAATGTTTTCTGATTTTCTGGTAGCAACCTAAATGCTGTTGTTAAGCTGCACTGGCTTGGAGAATGTACAGTACAGTAGTAGCCTTCAGGCATGGCTTGGATTCTAACCTGCTACTGCCTCCTAGTGGTGCTTTAGTATATTGTTTGTTGATCCCATAGACGGTGGTTGATCCCTTGTGTTTTCCTGCTGAAAGAGGCTTACAGTACCTGACATGGGCATGAGTGCATCCGCCTTATATAGCCTTTCAGCCGCTGGCAGGAAGCCTCCATGTACATTCAGGGAAGGGAAACTAATTTGTGGGAAGTTTAAGCCTCTTTGTAGCCAGGCATTTCACGTGTTGCATTGCATTGCATGTTTGCATTATTATACAGGCGATGAGCTGAGTTATAATTCCCAGTATATGAAAAAATGTGCTATGAGCGTTAAGTATATACATTAATATGTGTGTGCCATCTATGCAGAATGAATGTCCAGTAAGAACAAGTGCTCTGTACACTAGCTCCGTGTGTGTGTGTGTGTGTGTGTGTGTGTGTGTGTGTGTGTGTGTGTGTGTGTGCGTGCATGGAAGTGTATAATCTAATCCTGGCTGGCTTGACTGTCAGTATTATCCCCGATGAACCATCCCAGACTGCTGATTGATAAAAGGTCCCAGTGGGTTGCTCTGCCAGAACATGTGACACACAGGCCGTGCTCTGGCTTGCAAAGCCTCAATGAAGTAAGAGCGGGCACAGACCAGAAAAACCTTTTTGAATGAGCATCTGGCCGCCTGACGTGTGTGTGTGTGTATGTGTGTGTGTGTGTGTGTGTGTGTGTGTGTGTGTGTGTGTGTGTGTGTGCGCGTGAGTGAGTGAGTGAGTGCGTGCGTGCATGTGTGCGTGCGTGCATTCATGTGTGTACGTGTGACAGGCTTTAGCATGTGTGGGGAAAGAGATTTTCTCATACATCAACACGTGTTCAAAGGACCAGAATTTCATTGAGACTTTTGCAGCATTATTTTTACTGCTGTGTTTGTGAGGACATTGTACTGACTTACAGCACATTGATTCCCTGTAGGCAAATAACTGCTTAGTGTTGTGAGACCAGACATTTGTCCCCAGATGGGAAGTGAGTCCCCAATGTGATCCCAGAGTGTTGCATTTACAAACACAAGTACACACACACAGATGTACACTATAAGCACAAACACAGATGCTTCACACTATATCAGAATTATACAGCCTTCCATTACTGCAATTTCTTTTTCTTACACCTAACAAATATGAAAAAAATATACAATTAACAATGCATGCACAACAGAAGACTTTTGCTGCAAAATATGAGCACACAAAACATACACACCCACAAAATGAATAAACATAAATGTAATTAATATTTTCCTATAATTTGATAAAAAAAATCGAAAATCATTTCCCAGTCCAAGAAAATTACTAGTGAAGGATGAACACTAGTCCTCCGTGTATCGTTTGTGTGTATGCTTTGCTTCCATTTCTATCACTTCTTTTCTCCTACTGAAGTTAGCATGCTAAGCAGCTAGCTCTGCTCTCATCACTTTCCTACAGCGAGTCACTGTAGCATCCAGTAGCGCTGCTCAGAGGTCATATTATAACCTCTTGTATTGCAAAGGCAACGGTTGCTGAAGCTCTTGGAAAGTGACGATCAACACCACCTGCTCCCCTGCCAGAAACCATGTTTGGCGGCTGAGGAAACATACATACAGTATAACCCCTTCAGCGTACTTTGTGACTTTCCTTGGCTGATTGTAACTACACAACTTACTGTACATGTTGTAGTGGCATCAATTTACTGACAATGTGTGGGCAAACCAGTCTGACCTCAAAGCTGGGGTATGCTTTAAACAAAATAGTTTGTATGACGCGTCTAAAGACAAAAGTTGGTATACTTGTTCTGAATCTTACAGAAGTTTTTCCCAGTGTAACGGAGTTGTTTGAATTTGTCCTGTGGAAACAGGACAACCTCAGGACACTCATTTTTAAGTCAGGATTATTTTTTTTGTTCTGCATTATTTTCATCTTTGATAATCCTTGGCAGGGTTCAGACTTTTTTTTTTTGAAAATAGGTTTAACACAGCTTTGTGTTGATGGGAACAAAGCTTCGGAAGGGTTAATAATAAAGCACTGAAAGGGGCATGAGAAAGGTAAATCTGTTTGGGTTGTCGGGATTAAAGGGAGTGTAACAAAAATGAAAAAAAAAACCCACCTATATTAGAGCTGAAATTTTGCTCACAGAGACACAATCCCTTGCAAGACTGACATGATTTGATAAACAATACAGATCTGTCTGTCTGTCTGTTTATAGCTTGAGTGTCTGCAGCGGTGACCAACGATTTAAAAGTATTCAGGTGTTTGCTGTACAAAGAACTTTAAAAGTTGGAATTTGCAGTATCAAGGAAGATTTACTTTTTACAGCAAAGTGGAGTCTTGCTTCCTTTCTAACTTTTACTAGGAATTATCTGTTTTTTGCTTTTGGAATACTAGGCTCTAGATCTATTGGATCACAGATTTTAATTCCCATCTATCAGAAGAGAAAGGAACTCCTCGGACAACAGTCAGTCTAAAACAATGATTCATCCCAAGCTTCTCATGTACCGGCGCACACACAGTGATGCTAATTTGGAGACCCTCCGAGAGACATGGAGGCGAAAGAAGTCCTGTGGGGATCTTTTTCAGAATGGGTACAGGGTGAGGCAGGTCCATCATGGACAAGAGGAAAAGGAAAGGCAGACAGGACTTCACCATTCAGTGTGGTCCTGTTTACGGATCTTCTGCAACTGGGGTAAGGGCATTAGTACCAGCATATAGTATACATGTGCATTATAGGAGGTGTGCTCAGAAGTTATGTAGTGAGAGGGATGGCCTAGTTAATCAAGCTATTGAAACTGACAATTTGACAGTCATAGTTGCTTGGTCTTGACAATTGTTTGGTGGAAAACATATGGCCACTGCCTTATATCTGTAGAGATCGTTCTCAGTAGGGATTCACATCACCTTTTGTCACACGAACTGACAACACATAGGCACAGACACAAGCACGCACACACACATTCCAACAGGATCAGGCGTGTTATGTAAAAAGACAATGAGGCAGGTGTCGCATTGTTCTATAATCCCTAGGCGAGCTGCTCTTGGATTCAGACTGAGGCTCATGTAAAGTAGGCCACATGATGTTCCTCCTAACTTGTTTGAATACATAAATAATTCCAACACATCATCTTGAGTTTTTTATGTATCATCTTTTTGTGTCTTACGAAATAAATTTTGCATTGAATGGTGCTGTGCTGTGTGAGTGCTGTAGAAAAACATTTGAACTGTACTGTTTCACTGAATTTCTCATACATGTTGTTTACACTCAGCTGCTGCTCTTCTGTTTCCCTGCTGCTGTTGTAAAGATATTTACACCTAATTTATGGATACATGTACACATGAATATGAAGCTATCATGAGATTACCATCAGTTTTTCTGTATGTATTTATTTGCCAATCTCTCTCTCTCTCTCTCTCTCTCTCTCTCTCTCTCTGTTATCTTTTTCTCACAGGTTTAAGATTCCTGAGAGCTCTAAGATTGATACAGTTCTCGGAAATCTTACAGTTTTTGAATATCTTGAAAACAAGGTAAGAATGAAGCTTTCCTCATTCACAGGAATTGCAAGTGGACGTGTTGTCCACTTGCAATAGTCTCTTCACTACTACCCTCCCAATAGCTATGTCTAACAACGAGACCGGTTTGAACCCTGTCCAGAAAGGTCAAGTTTCATTGTCAGAAACAGTATGTAGCAGCAGTCACTTATATTTTATAAGGTATCATAATTGTATTTTTAAATTAGGAAGGGTGTGTTTTATGGTGTGCTATAAACTCACACTGTATGTAAACAGAACACTGTGCACACACAAGACTATGAGAGCAAAGGTTTAGCGAGTGCCCCTCCTTTAGTACCATCACATACTTCATTCGAAGTTGAATTCAAGCTTTCAGTCCCATTCTGTGTGTCATTGGGCTTTTTATGATCCTTTTCATAATTTTTATAGAAGTTATAGTATTTTCCCTATTTTCTTTTTATTGATATGCCCACAAGTCCCATCTCAACAATCCTGGCTGTAACTGTAAGATCTCGGTCCTGCCATTACTTTCATGAGCTCACAAATCTCAGTTTTTCTGTCATTGTGGTCTGGATGTCTTTGAGAGTTTCATGGTTGTTCTTCTTCTGCCTAGCAATTCCATCAAGCTGGTGAACCTGTGTTCCATCTTCATAAGCACATGGCTCACAGCTGCTGGATTCATACATTTGGTGAGTGGACAGATGTGAAGGCTGGTGGGGTCTAGTGATTAACGAGCCAGTAAGGACGGTGAACTGACTGGTGCAATACAACTGTGACACCTGCTGCTTTTAATAGTGTACTTTGAATGAACTGATGAATTAATTGGAGGGAAGGATACTATAATGACTATTGTATTTATCCCACACTTCCAAGAAGGGATGAACAATCCAACTTTTTATCTCCCAGCACTGATTTCAGTATCTGCCAATACCTAGTACTGATCCAATAACAGTGCTCTGTTATTCCCAAATTTAACACTTGAACTGATTGGAATCATTTTTTTCAATGTGACGTGATTGCTGTGGCACTAAAACCGAGTTGACAGTTCACCATGACTGAATGTAACTGATGGCAGAAACACCAAACTGGATTTAATGTGGATCAGTTATGTTACAGCCAAGCTCGTTCTGCATGATAAGGTTAGTGCTGCCCTTGCCACTGATTGGTGCATCCCAACTATTCATTAATGAATAAAAGGTGGGTAAATTGAACTCCTGAAACATCTTGTGAATTTATATAAAAGATTTATTCAATATAATTAATAATATAAAAGCACAGGGTTGGCATCCTGGTGACCCAGCACCAGTATAACATTTCCCCAGTTCAAGCCTTGCCAGAGACCTTTATTATATGCCCCCTCTTTCCCAAGGTTACCTGCCATTATGTACTGTCAAACTCTCCAATAAAAAAAAATGTTATAAAGATAATTATTAATAAAAAAAACCAAACAACTTTGATTACAGTGTGCAGAGTGTCTTAAAATTTGTTTTAAGTACATCTATTATACATTTTGTATTTGTAGCTCTGCTCAACAGCTCATCAAGCATTGAACTGCTTTAACCACTAGATGGTAGCCTAACCTCAGTATGTAAATAATAGATGACTGAAATAGAGATGAATGCATGAGCACTTGTAGCTGGATTTAATCAAACTTGATGAAGTAGTTTCTTTATGCAAAACCCTGTTTACAAATTGGTGGTTGGAGTCAAGTGTAATTATCCTTCCCTCCCTCTCTGATTTCCATTTTAGGTGGAAAACTCAGGGGATCCTTGGGAAAACTTCCAAAATTCCCAGTCACTTTCCTACTGGGAATGTGTCTACTTGCTGATGGTGACTATGTCTACAGTGGGCTACGGGGATGTCTATGCAAAAACCACCTTGGGACGCCTGTTTATGGTCTTCTTCATCCTTGGTGGTTTGGTAAAATCAAGCTTTTTCTTTCTCCCTTACTCCTTTTATTCCCCTCCTAAAGTCCTGCCTGTTCCCATCTGTCACTCAAAATGATAGAAGAAATGATAAATTAATTTAAATATTTTGATTTTATGTGTATTGTGTAATATTTTATCATAGTGCTATAAAATGTTAGAACTATGTTGCCTGTACCAGTACATATTATTTCTTTGTCATAGTGTAGTTCTATCCTTCTGTTTAGCCTACTGTATCTTGTCTACTGTAGTTACAGTACTATGTGCACCTCTGTCACCTTCCCTTATGTGTCATTCCTGTATTTGTTTGATTAGAGTATAAGCCATTGTCTGATAATTTTGTTACTATTCTCTTAAAAGCAGTTGCGGTTTCAGGACACCCCTCCTCCCGTGTCTCTTCCCAAAATTCCAACAAACACAGGGGCAGAGAGATGAGGCTTAGGCCAGCCTGACTGTTACCATAGCAACAGCAGCCTCCCACTCCCTCCCTCTCACCTTCCTCTGATCTAGTGTCCTGTTGGGCTGCCACTAGTATAGTAACTTATACACAATCATGCATGGGTATACACACCTGTTAGCACTCTTACACACACATGCACACATACACATACACATACCAAAGACCTTGCCTCCTCCATCTTCTCTTACAAAAAATGGAGGATCTAGCCAAATCACAGTTGCTGTGTTCTGCATTTGGCCAGCTATCACTATGCACTGATGACCTGCAGCTGTGTGGATGTGTACCATGCTGTGGCCATGGTGATCGGTTGTGTGTTTTTCTCCGTGTTGAGAGCTCTGGAAGTCTTTAGGCTAGTACCTCAAGCTGCTTCCTATCAGCAGCAGTGGCTGAATAATGACTCCAGGCTGGAGATACTTTAAATCCAGGAATCATTTCAAACCCACGTCATTTCACATTATTCCTGGTAATGTATAGGTAAACTTTGCAAGCATGATTTAAGTGTGTATTTACAAGGGCAAGGGCATGTCTTTGTTTCTTATTGTAGATGTAAGCCTAGATGAGTAGTGTCAGTGAGCACCCCATTGTTAGATGGTAAACTTAAACACCACCCTCTCCTACGATAAATGGCTGTGAAAACTTGCAAAATGCATCCAGCTCATTTTCCAGCCCAACAAATGAGTCTTAATGTGTTTTGCAGCTGTGGACCATCAGGTGGGCCTATTCAAATCAACCTGCCACATCATCTGTGTTTGTTGGACAAAACATGGCACATAGGTTTTTATTCTATTCTCCCTCAACTTTTAGACCTTTGCTATCCATAAAGGTTTTGGGTGCTATTACAGACTGACTATTCATCAGCTGTGACAAAATTCTTGCCCACTCACTAAACCTGTTCCTGGACCTTTACCTTTAAAAACTGGGGCTATTTTTTTCTCAACAGCAAAAACAAGACTCTTTTTGGTATATGAAGATCTCTCTCATTCTTATCAAGTTCAGCAGACAATGAGAGAGCTTTTTTTCCCTTCATTTCCAAAATAATATTTTTCTCCCTTCAGAAATCTGGATTCACGCACCAGTTTCCCCACCACCCACTCTGCAGCGTAGTAGTCTCTTTTTTAGTCTCTTCTTCTGTCTTCTATCTTCTCCTTAGGCCATGTTTGCCAGCTACGTCCCTGAAATCATAGAGTTAATAGGAAACCGCAAGAAATATGGTGGTTCCTATAGTGCGGTTAATGGGAGAAAGTAAGTATTCCAGATGGTTCTGCTGTTTTTCTGTGTGCGGTAGAACCCTCTCTGCATGCCTTTTTCTTTTTTCTGTTCCATGCATGTAGGCCATGTTTGCTCGCTACGTGCCAGAAATTGCTGCTCTCATCCTTAATCGGAAGAAATACGGAGGGAGTTATAACTCGACACGAGGCAGAAAGTAAGTTGAAATCCAGACAAGGTGTGGTTGTGTGACTCAAGTGCACCCCCCCCCCCCCCCCCCGAAGTTTTGTAGTTACTGGGGGTTAGTTAACTTGACTTTTTAGAACAGTAAAGTTACATTATAGCATCAAGTCACACTGCGTGACTGGAGACCTTGGCCATTAGGACACACATGTCCATGCCCCTTTACTCTCTCTTTCACTCTGTCTGTCTGTCTGTCTGTCTCTCTCTCTCTCTCTCTTGCTATCTTTCTCTTCTTCTTTCTCTCCCTCTTTCTATATCTGCCTCTATCTGTCCTTCACTCAGAGCTTTCCTGAAGTCATTTGTGTGCCGTTCCTTTTCTTTCTTTGTCCTCCTTGAAACATCCTGTGTTGCGCTTTAATTTAATTTGGAAAATAGAGCTTTCATGACTACTACACTTTAGACTTGCAGTATACTAACCTGTGGTGCTTCTATCCAATACATCTGTGCTCAATGTCTTGTCCCATTACTGATTCTATTCAGATCCAGTCTCTCATTAATACAGCCTTGCCTATAGGGATGATTTTAGGATCATAATCCATCAAAATGAAAGAAAATAGTCATGAAACCCCTACTATCCGCTTTTAGGATTTTTTTACACAAGAAAATAGAAAGATCTAAACATCTGCAAGTGCATTATTATTGGTGGTCTTTTCAAGCATCATCAATCTCAATGACCATTGCAGGATACAATTTCTTTTCTTGTTTCATTTTGCTTGAGTTTGTTTTGCATGATTTATGGAATTACTTTTCTTTAACTGCATCACTCTGGCATGCTCTCTATTATAACCTGCTGTCTTGCGGCTTTTTCATCATTTTTGAAACTCTATGAAAAAGCCATCTACCTGTTGTCTGTCACCGCTAGCCCATCGCATCATCAATGCTTGACATGACTCTGGCCCTGATCTTCAGTCAGCTCCCACACCCTGAATGCTGGATGCCTCACTCCCATTGGAGGCTCTCAATTGCTTTTGGCTTGCTTTGCCTGCTTGGACCTTGGTGCTCGCCTGGTTCTCGTCTTTGTGTGGTGGTGGAGTTTGTCTCCGGAGGCTCCTGTTATTTATGTTTATGTGTAATGGGCCTCTCACAGCAGAGGTTCCAGTGCACTGTGAAGTATGTGTGACACTGTGGTTATTTTACTGTTTGTACAAGATTACCACAGTACTTATTGTGCAGTATTGTTCTCCTCCCCTCATGGCTCAAACCTTACTGAAATTCAGCACACAGATTCATTTTAATCCAAATGTGGTGTGTCCAGAACAGGGAGGGTCGACTCTTTCTTTTTCCTTCTTCCCTTTTCTTCTCATTTTCTTCCTGTGGCACTCAGCATCTACTGCTCGGCTGTCTTCTCTTTCTCGCTTTGTTTCTCTTTTCCAATCTTACTTCCCTCGGTTTCAGCAGGGTGGATTCCAGGGAGTCAGCAGTAGAATGAGGCATTGGAAAAAAGCCTTTGTTCGATAATGTTTGCCTGTCATTGGGACAAGATTGATGAAATGCTATGTTTGGCCAGTGACCTCAGCCCAGACTCACAGATGGGTGTTGAGAGAAACTCTTGTCAAAACTGAGGATAGTTTCTCCCACACACTTCATTTTCTCCTTCCACAGCCCCCCTTCCATCTCTCGTTCTGTTTAGACATGTAGTGCGAATATATCGTAACAATCAGAGGATACCCACCAAACACACAGGCTTAGTGTGGCACAGGGCTCTTCGCATAATCATTTAGATATGTATGTGTTTGGTGTTTACATAGATAGGACCTGACACAGACAAAACAGGTTTGTCATGTGGGTTTAGGATTGACATCAGGGTTCAGTCCAATATCATTTAGCAGCTGTCAACAGAAACAAAAATCTATCAGGGAAATGAGATTAGGAGATTACAAGTATCCGACTGATTGCAGCGCTAACAAACAATGAGGTCATGATATATTGAGAGGTATTTTAAATGTAACCCTTATTTGATCTCCCTGTCTGGCTGCTGTCATTTGAAACAGGCCTTGAAGGTTATTTGGAAGTCACATTGGATCCATACTGAATTTCAGTCTCATGCTAGTGTTGCTTATAGTACTCTGTGCAGCGTTGCGTACACCCGTGAGCACAGTGACAGCTCTCAGCTTGTGTATGCTGATATAATAATGACAAGTGTTGCGTTCTGTTGGCGCCCACACTGGACTCGAGGCTCTGTGGTTTCCATTATGGCTCTATGGTTTCCATTAGCCCCAACTTCAACAGAAGGGTTGGCACGGAAACTGGCTTCAACCCTGGCTGAACTCTGACATACACCTTTGAAAGTCGTCTGTAAGGGCTAGCAACTTGAGGCGTGCAGACGCAGAAACTCCCACATTATCAGGCATGAACACACACAATCTCTTACATAATGGTAAAATATACATCAGGCTGAGTTTACGAAGAATCTATATATTATTGCACTGTAAAAGCAGAGTGCACTGTATACTATATGTGCACACAATTTTGTTAAGTTGCAATGACTACACATGGCATTGTTGATTCTCAACATTACAGGAGAAGCAATTTCACTTTTTGCCTCAAAATTCCCTGACAGATAATATAAAAAAGGGAAAGCTAATCTATAAATGGAGACATTTGTACAATGATTCTTGCAGTAAATCCATCACTGACCTAAGGATTAGAGCAGTATTAAGTGAGTGACCTCTGTTGCTGATGTTTGAGCTCTTTTGTGTTTGTTCATTTTGTATTCTGTGCATCCCCAATGACATCCTGGGATGTTCCCTGACTGCATGTTTTGTGTGCACGCTCTGTAATATCCCTTTGCATTTAATGTGATTGTGTGCCACACTTTTTTTTTTTAGTTTCTGGGTTGTCAGGTATTCCTGTATAAACTCTGTGTCCTTGAAGTGCTTCATTTTTGGTTTTCCTTTTGAGTTCTTAGTTATTTCCACAACTTAAGCTGTATTGTACAATTAGGTTGACCAGAGGGGAGGTATTTTGTTCATGAAGCAATTATAAATGGTTGAATTGTCTATGATATCCTTTTCCTATATCCTATTTAACTAGCCAATGATCTCAGTATTGAATTTGATGCCACTATTGGCACATGGAAAGCTCAGCAGAGCCAGGCCAACTTCCTAAATACAGAGACTCTAATTAGTGGCTTGATCATGGGAGGAAAAAACGTTTGATACATAGGGAAGAACGTTTTCCTTTTCCTATAATATCGCCGATTCAGCGTGAAAGACAGCACCACATTCGCTTCTGTGGGCATGTGTGCACACATGCGTTTACCTGTGTACATGAATTTACAGATTCAGGTTTGTGCTTTTGTGTGTGTGTGTATCTGACATTCATAACTGAATGTTGAGCCCACACAAGCCAAATAATATGCCTTATAAATCTGTATATTACTTATACCCTTGGAGAAGGGCATCTGGATGCTGAGAATAGGAAAACATGACTGATGTTTTTCATCTCATGAAATGAGAGACGTCTTATGCCAAATACTGCTGGCTGCCCACAGACTTCTCAGCTCATCAGCTTGTAAGACCACACGGCCCTTTGCTCAACTCTGGCCAACCATGCAATCACTGCTGCTCGTTAGATACTCTTAAAGGACAGAGGCGACATCTGTGAAGACCATTATGTCCTGCAACATCCACAAACTGCCATTCCCTCAATATGTCTGTCACATTACTTTGCCAAGTCCACTTCAGTTCAGCCCTACCCAGTCCATCTGGTACAGGATAGGAGAACGCACAGTGATCTGGACTATGGTTCTCATCTAACATGAATATCTCTGTTTCCTTTAAACCTGCCAAACTGAGTCAGATTTCAGTAATGTTCTATACAATTTTAGACGTCAACAGTGAAAGGCTAATGCGTTAGCCAGAGCTTCCTTCTTCTATATAACAGCATGATAATGGATTGAGGTAAACCTGTCATAACAAATTGAGTTTGATGATAAGAACTTGAACAGTGAACAAATACGACCACTGCCTTTTTTTAATTTTAGGAAAGAGTAACTTAATATCTATAGTGTTGAGTGCGAAGCTGTCCAGTACCCAGGCACTCAAAACTAAAGTGGTTCAATTGTCTCCTGGCACATCCTTGTAAGTAGTGGAGAAGGCCATTGTCATTACACAGATTGCCTTACAGGTCTCCATAGGGTAATTAGGGTGTCTGCCGAGTGTCCACACTAATCCATGTCAATATAAGGGCTGGATTCCACCAAGCATGTTTGGATTTCTCACTTAGGGGTTTTGGCAATAAGACTTGGTGACATTTAACTTAAAGTCCGGAAGGGTAGTTCGGCTTACCACAGTGCAAATGAAGCGTATACTGCGGAGTGTCTTAAATCCGCTAGATTAGTGTGATTAAATTGCCTATCATAACCATGATACCGATTGCAGTGCTATTGAATACTGATACTTAGTACTATTTAGTTGTATTTTCCAAGCGTTTTTAATAGCAACAACAATACTACTTTATTTGAATATAACAATGCTGCAGTGATATTAAAAGAGTAAGATAAAACCTACTGCGTGTATTGAGCAAAAAGAATATTTCTCTCAGCTCTGGGACACTAAAACTTGACATTTACAGAAGCACCACAAGTTTTATTGTTGAGACAGTGAAGATTTTAATAAGACTTGGACAGTGACCATCCAAACTCACTGTGTCTTATTAAAATCTTATTAAAATGACCCTCATAGTTGATATAACTGTGAAGCTAACCTTTCAACTCGATCATTCTGGCCCACAGTGCAGGCAGAGGACAACCAGGGACACGCAACTTCAACCCAAAAATCCTTCTAATCTAACCGCGTACTTCCTTCATGTTGTAATCAGCTCTGTGCACCCTCTGACAGCTCTCTCAGCTGTAATGCACTACCGAATCCCGCCAGGGACCCGTCAAATACTCCGAGGTCCTGTTTAGAGTTTGTGTCAACCACAGGCCTCCAAATCACTTTGAAAGTTTTAGTAATGTTCTGTATAAAAGCACAAGCATATTGATGTACATGTCTTTGTCAACATCCATTCAACTCACAAAGGGGTGGTTTGGCTGAAGGGGTAGTTTTTATATTGAGAACGGATGACAGTCCAACCACTGTGGGCTGTGTGATTATATCTTGGATTTTCTAAAGTGGTTCAGAGTTGAGTGTTTGATTGCACTTGTCGTGCAGAATTTAACCACTTTCATTACATGGGGGAAAATATTCACTTTTATGGTAAAAAAGATATAATTCAGTTACTTGTTTGCTTTGAAACAACATTTCTTGACATGTATATAGATTTTTTTTTTTCAGTCTATATTTAAGTTAGATTTTAGTGTGCTTTGGTTTGACTGATTATCTTTGGGAGACATGCCAGTGTCTGGGGTGATTTATGTTGCCCACTCAAGATGATTTCTTCCCCCCTTCCAGGCATATTGTGGTCTGTGGTCATATTACCCTCGAAAGTGTCTCCAACTTCCTCAAAGACTTCCTACACAAGGACAGGGATGATGTCAATGTAGAAATTGTTTTTCTCCATAAGTAAGTTAACTTCTTCCTCCTCACCACATGTAGGTTAGCACTGAACACAATGCTTGAAACAATGCACAGTCGACCTGTATACATCAGTAATCCATACATGCGCCAATTCCTCTCCTCTTTTCTCTGTGTGCTAGTATTTCCCCTAATCTTGAGCTGGAAGCCTTGTTCAAACGCCATTTTACTCAAGTGGAGTTCTACCAGGGATCTGTTCTCAACCCTCACGATCTGGCCCGAGTGAAGGTACAGTCGGTGAAGTTGGTGACAGGACTCTTGGAGAAATGAACACATAAAATTATAGATTAAGTTTGACAGATTGAAGAGCAAAATTCCATTTAGTAAACCAGTAATTTTGAGGTTTTCCATTTTATTACTTTTATTTTATTTTTTTCACTTTTAGTGGGTATAGAGAGTAGAGCAAAATAGTGCAGGATGACAGTACATGGATATCCATCTCAGCTTTTATTTTTATTTCTTGACAAAAATGGATAGAGACAGAAGAGAGAAAAAAGGGAAAAGGCTGTGGCACATTCATGCATATTATGACTAAATGTACTGACACTGGCCACGGTTAAGTCCGCAAGTTTGTTTAATTTTATGAAAGAAGGACTTTGAATGAGTAATGTTAATATATCTCTTTCTTTGGCCCTTTACACACAGATCGAGTCAGCAGATGCCTGTTTAATCCTTGCCAACAAATACTGTGCAGATCCAGATGCTGAAGATGCCTCCAACATCATGAGGTACTGTATCATCTGGACTTTGAAATGAGTGACTAGATAAGGTGTTACATATTCAGTGTTCAATGTGTCTGCCTGTTTTTCCTCTAGGGTCATCTCAATCAAGAACTATCATCCCAAGATCAGAATAATCACACAGATGCTACAATATCATAACAAGGTAAAATACGCTTTGCTGTCCTGTGATATATAAGATTGCTTCACCTCATCTTGACTGTTCTCTATCCTCCCTCACAAGGCAGAAAGTTAAATGACAGGATAAACCACAACCCTGCCCGCATAACAGCTGGGCTGTGCATTTCAGTAGTTGGTTTCATCATTGGTTATTTAACAGCAACATGTGTCATACGAGTGTCCACTCACTCCATAGCCCACACTCTCCGTTGACTCATGAAGGATGGATATAACCTTCGTTTTTTTAAGTCAGAAAAAAAAAATAGATAATCACAATACAGGGGTTCCCTTCACTTATGTGCAGTAACTTTGTACATTTTTGAAAAATAACACCCTTCAAATATAGCATTTTTGTGTAATTGTTACAGTCATCGATGTTTGGACTGGAGCACCTTTTGACACTGAAAGCGACCTATGTTGGGTTTCTATGTAAACACTTGGCTGATAAAACGTAAATGCACTAGCAGTGGTAAATTAATGATTTATTGTATTATCAATTTCATTCAACAAATTCAAAATTACTAATAATTTAAAGGAAAAGCTCTATATGGAATACATACACTTCATTCATACACTTTGTTTGAAGGATTATGTCCTGGGCTTTTTCCACAGTTACCCCCTTGTTCATTCATTCACTCCTCCCTGTGTAATAGACACTCAATAGTTTTCTCAATAGTGAGCATCAAATTGAGATAACAGCCCAATGCCAATTTTTACCATCGATAAAATGCAACTCATTGCATTGTGGGATTGTTTGCATTGGGAATTTGAAGGCGCAATATTAGGGAATAAATAACCATTACCTTTACTAAGCCCCAACCCCAACCACAGAGGGGGGATTTAGGGAAAAATAATTTTAACAGGAGGGAAACACTACACACTGCTTTCCAGTCTTTGTGTTAAGCTAATCCGCTGCTTGCACAAGCTTGATATTTACTATCAATCTTCTCATTTAATGCTAACTCTCCGCTAAAAAAAAGGGTGTAATTCCTTAAATGTTGAACTATTCCTTTAAAAGCTATTATTGACGTAGGTTTCTGTGTCTTGTGACCTCCTCTGTCTGTATCGTGTGATGAAGGCCCATCTGCTGAACATTCCGAGCTGGAACTGGAAGGAGGGTGACGATGCTATCTGCCTGGCGGAGCTGAAGGCAGGCTTCATTGCCCAGAGCTGTCTGGCTCAGGGCCTGTCCACAATGCTAGCCAACCTATTCTCCATGAGGTCCTTCATTGAGGTAACACAGAGGACAAGATTAACTTGCCTTGTCTCAGTCACTCCTTCTGAACAGACTGAAGTAATATGGATGAATGAATCCCCACATTGCATTTTTGTAAATGAGATGATTTATTCTGAGATTGAAGGTGAGGTGAACATAAATTGATACAGTAAGTTCTTTGCTGACAGACGGACTAGATCCATCAGACACAGCACATTCCCGGGGAAATTTTGACGTCTTTGTCCAGAGAAAGACTTCTATTAGAGTGTTTTCAGTCCCGGCACATCATATTTTACTATGACATTTCATATGGAATCTGTTCAGTGTTTCTGTGGCTCAGAATTGAAGAGGTGCTTGCTTCTATCAAAGAACTGTTCTCATGTCATAAAGATGATGGATCAGCTTATAATGACCAGGCTGATGTTGTGCGGGGGAACATCTGCAGACCACATTGGACTGCTTGGATTGGAGGGGAAACAGTGTTGCTTTCTTCTTCCTTTTTTTAATCTTCACATGTGACATTTCCGTGCTTGTTTTTTGTCAGATTGAGGAGGACACATGGCAGAAGTATTACCTTGAAGGAGTGGCTAATGAGATGTACACAGAGTATTTGTCCAGTGCCTTTGTGGGCCTCTCCTTCCCCACTGTCTGTGAGTAAGTATCACTCTTTCCCCACTCAGCAAGCCCACTGTCAATGGTAGGTAGTTAACAATTCTGAAGTAAAGGGGAAAAAAAAGACAAAAGAGGGGCCGTGGGAATGTAAGAATGTGAATTTCAAAGGTGTTTGAACAGCAGTTATCTGCTCATATACTGCTCTCCTCTAATGAGTGCTCATTTTTTACAGGCTGTGCTATGTGAAGCTGAAGCTGTTGCTTATTGCCATCGAATACAAGTCTGAGCAGAGAGAGAGCAGGTTTGTTGAGTGGATCTTTCTTCCATTGTTATCAGGTACAACTGTGGTAACAGTGAACTACCGAGTGATTTACTTCTAATAAATATCAGATATTTTTTCCCCCAAATCCTCTTTGCAGCTTTGATCAAAGCTAATATTTGTATAACATTTGATGAGATTGATTTGGTGAACAATTGAATGCTGTACCATACCAATATGAGTTACGTTTTAAAGTGTATACAAAGGTTATTTTTTCCCCCTAAAACATTAAATACACCATATGTTACATACAACAAATATAGAAAGCACACAGAATGCATATACCTCTGCCATGGCTACACAGTTGTCTTAAATTTCTGTTTTGATAATAGTAAATATTCAGGAATGTTTTTTTTTATTTCCTGCATTTTATCATGCTGGGATTTGAGCAGAAAATGAGCAGAAAATCCTTATCACTCATTCTTTGGCCTCTTGTTCTAATTTTCCACAAAATTTGATTTGAAAATTTGACTGATTGAATATAACATAACATTCAGTTGTTTGTTTTTTTTGTTTATTTTGTCTCATTTCAGTTACACTGTGCTGAAACATTCATGCCTAAATAACCAATTTGCTGCACATTTGAGTTTCATGTCATGTGTTTCCTTAACTTAATTCTATTCTGTCCCTCTTCAGTCTGTATAATAACCACTAACTCTACATCAGTGTCAGTCTTATCACCAGTAACAACATGAAGTTCTATCTTTCAGTAATCTCAATTGCCAAATCCCACTCACCTTTTCCCTTTCACCTGTGTCAAATGTTTTTGTGTACTGACAAGGTCGCATAGCAAATGATGGCCATCTTGATATGATATGCTAATTTTTTCTTGAGGTCTTATTTCTTTTGAGCTTGTTAAGTTATTGAAAACAACTATACTTTAATACTATAATACATTATTACTTTTTCATAATGATTTTGATGATGCCACAAAAGGATCATTTTCCATTTGGCCATTTTCTTTTGAAAATGTACTGCCAAATTTTCAGTGCCAGTTTATTTGATTATGCCCTTGTTAAGATAAGCACAGTTAAAAATATATATTTTTTTAGTAAACAATCATTTTTAAGTGCAAGGACCTCAACATCGGGCAAGCATGACATACAGTGTGTGTACAGAGTTGTGCCACATGCTGCCATATAAGGCCTGCCTACGAAATTGGCCAAACAACATTAGTAACATCATATTCTCCTCTTCTTCTATGTTCATGATAACTGTTTGATTTGAGATTTTTTCTTGTTGTTTGCAGAAGCCGAAAGCGGTATGCCCTCTACCTTATCTTACTTCCAAAGTTCCACCCAATCTCCACCACTTTAAAGCTTCTGACTTTGGGAGTTTCCCTCAGGATATTTTTCCAAACACTATCGCACAGGCCTCTTTTTCGAACTCTTTTTTTATGGTGTCCCTTGTGCTTAATGCACTAACTTCTTTGCAGGCAGAGAGAGGATAGATAAATTGGACGTGTTTGTAGAAGTGCTGTTTCTTTGTCTTTGCTGTTGTCGGTGTACCAAGGCCAAACGCTCACCCTCTCCATATCTACCTCTTATTTGATCTTTTGATCATTTCAGTTTTGCCTTTACCAGTCCTTTGCTTAGTTTATTTCTCTCACTTTCAGTTCTTTTTCAGTGTCACTCAGTTGTTACCCTACTGTATGTTAGCTTTGCCAAGCTAATTATTCCACTCATGGTGTTTTCAAATCATTGCTAGAACAGTACTTCATGGTTCTTTGACTCAGGATCAGTGAGGAGTTTATATACGCATAACTTAGACCTCAGATGTGGTGTCGATGAGCACTGATAATCTGTTGTTCTACATTTTTGGATTTAATCTTGAAATAAACTGACTGATTATCTGCCATTGCTGTAGGCAGTAGCTGATATGATAGCATGTCTTTTTCTTCATGGTTTTAATACACCAGCAGCACCTTGCCAACCTTTGTTTTCTTTTCATCATTTCACACACTAGGAAAGGCATGGAGCTGTTGAATTTGGATAGCATTAAGTTTATCCAAACTGAAATTTAATAACCAATGTCTACAATGTTCACAAGTGCCCCACATTTCACTTTTGCATCCCATCACCCTCTCATGTTCTCAGTGCTAAATGTATATCCATCTGTGCATGTGTGTGTGTGTGTGTTTGTGTGATTACCTTGAGAGGGAGAGGTTGTAAACTGAGAGTGCGTGTGTGTGTGTGTGTGTGTGTGTGTGTGTGTGTGTGTGTGTGTGTGTGTGTGTGTGTGTGTGTGTCTCAGCCACTATGTACAGTCATGCTCGTGCGTCTCTCGAGTAGATGTTCTTAAGTGAGGTCACTTCCTGTCAGTTTGGTGTTTGAGAAACAATCCAACTGCACAGAAGTTACTGCAACCGTCTGCATCTACGTACCTGTCCCTATACCTGTACTGCAGTGGCTATGCCTTTCTGTTTGATTATTGTCCTCTTCATGCTGTTTGGTAACTGCATGCTATGACACTATCACATAAAGTGTTTGATGCTTGCCTTGTTGCTCACAATATGAGGTTTTGATGCTTTTTAAGTTTCTATTCACCAGTTTGCACCCGACTGAAGAAAAATGTCTTGGATAGATACACCTGTAAAATCTCAGATTTGGGCAACAATGTTTGTGGAACTGTCTTGATTTGATCTATTTCTTTCATTTGTTTTTGACTAAAGAGCATGCCAGGCGTGATGCCTGTTTACTTCTCTGGGGGCCATTCAATCTGAGTGAATGTTAGATGCTATTTTACTTCTTGCAGTGTGGAAAGAAAAATCTGATCTGCATGACTGGTGCAATTTGATCACATCCCGATATGTATATGGATTCAATTGCTCCCTTAATATTTTTGTTTATTTTCTCCAGTGTAATGTTTTCCAGAGCCCAGAGGAAAGATGTAGTGTGATAGATGTTTTCTTGGATGTACGACTTCACTTCTGCCTGAGTGTACACAGTTAACATACTCTTTCAAAATTAAACGTCACAAAAATTTGTGTCAATCTGGTGAGAAAGACGTCCTGTAGTTCTGTGATCCATATGATGAATATTATTGTCGCAAATCAACAAAAGTTTCAGTTTGAAATACAGAGAATTAGAAAAATAGGAATTAAAATTTCATCAGCTTTCATCTGGGCTCATATTTTAAAGGAGTGTGACCCTTAAAGATGTCTGGGTTCAATGTTTTTATTTCTTAGTTCACACTCACATCATTGATGATTGTTGCCCACAGGTAACCATTAATGACCAGGGTGTGTGTGCGTGTGTGTGAGTGTATATAATATGTGTGTGTAGTGTCTACTCTTTGTCTCAGTCTAATTAATGGGGAATGATACAGCCAGTCGCTTACAGTGCTTAGGGCATTAAACTGAGTCTCACTCATAATAAAATTTGTTTGAGTAATACATCCTGTGATATTTATTTTTTAGTGCAGCTGTTGTTCAGCAAGCAATAATACATTTAATTTTTTATTATATTTATTAAGTCAATATTGACCTTGCATGACATGCATTTTAATTATTTTCACACTATAATTCAATGGAGCAGAGTCACTGCTGATTTTTAAGGGACTCCAGCAATTGTATTTGTCCTGGAGGGTTCCCATCGACTATAGTAGAGTCACTGAGCAGAATGAGCCAAGTGTTGATGAGGAAAAGAGCTGTTCATTCCCTTGCATCCCACTGTCAAATACTAACCGAGATAATGACACTTACTGTACATTCTCTGTACTACAGCCATGTCTCAGTGGCCATCATAACATTTGTTTTTGACTAGATGACTGTATTTGAGTGCTGAGGCTAAAACCACTTCATGGCCATGATTTTAATTCTTTCTGCCTTTACTTGTGCCTCTCTGTCCCCCTTCTCACCCTGGGGCAATCCAATACCATTCTGTAAAGAAAAGAATTAAAATTCAGTCATACTGTTGTACATGCTGTCCATCCGTGTGAGTATCACATCAGCAAACTGCCCAAAGTTAAGAGGAGCAGGTGTGTTTATGATGACACATAGGACACAACACAACAGAGCAAACCAAGCACTCGATTAAGGGCTTCAACACGTGTGTACCATTCCTCTTGATTAGCAATGTTGTGTGCATGAACTGAGTGTTGTCCAGAAGTTAATGAGCATCATGTGTCTATTTCTCTGATTACCCAGCATCCTCATCAACCCGGGCAACCACGTCAAGATGCAGGAGGGAACACTGGGATTCTTTATCGCCAGTGATGCCAAAGAAGTGAAGAGGTAATCTGGCCATCCTGATCAACAAGCGGTCACGGGTTATGTAAAATGCACATGGATCATTGTAAGTGCTAAACATTGTTACTGTGTCACCTTTAGAGCTTTTTTCTACTGCAAAGCTTGTCATGATGACATCACAGACCCTAAGCGAATCAAGAAGTGTGGCTGCAAACGACGTGAGTAAAGCTGCGCCTTTATTTTGCCCCATCAACACCCTTCCGTCCCTGCCTCCCTCCTCCCCTTCCTGTCACTCCCACACCTACCTGTGGGTCTGTCTGTCTCATTATACTTAAGGCTTTACTAGTTTGTACACTAATGTTATACCTCTCATTGTGTCGTTGTTCTTCTGTACTGTGGCACTGTGTTTTTAAAGGTAATATACTGTTTGTTGTCACGCCATTATTCCCTTAGGAAAGTGTTTAATATGGGTCTTTTTTTAACTTTCATAACATCCATTATAGTATGATCATCAGTCAGTATCTGATTTGTTTTTTTCGCAGTTGAAATGTAGGTGTTGTCATCTATAAATGTGTTTTCTCTTTGGTTTAACCATTGGATCTCTACTTTATCTAAGCAAACGCAGACTGTATAGTATTGACTGGAAATTTACAGTCATAAAATTTAGTGGTACAGTAGATAGACAGATAATAGATAGACAATAATTGATAATAGATTTAGCTGATTGTAATAGTTGACAGCTATAAAGACTGACAAGAAATAATCTATTGTAAGATAAGGTCAGATACTGTAAATCCTGATATCTCATTGAAGTTTGGAACACTTTAAAACATTGTTTACAATAATGCATAGACAGAAACTCTGTACTACTACAGCATAAGACAGAATAGTGAGATTTTTAGTTTATAGTTTTTCTGCACAAGACCATGAGCTTATATTTAAAATATTAGTGGACAGGACTTACTGTTTTATATTGTTTTTACATATAAATGCTCTTGATGGGAGTATTTGAGAGTAATGAGCTCAGCCATGTGTTACCACGTTTCTTCAGGTCAAATGCTCCCATATTATGAATAGTCTAGCATAATCTAGACATAATGTGCTGTTAATTGTTAAATTCAAAACTGTTCACTATGGGCCAGTAAAATGCCCCATGAGCCGTTTTTTCCCTGTTTTTATGCAGGCATAACATCACCATTAAGGCAGGAACAGCACTTGAATGTAACCTGACCTATGTGCAGTAGTCACTTGTCAGGAAATGTTAGCTACTGGATAAGTAATTCAGGTGAATATCCCATATTTCCACAAAAGGTCACAGACAATTACAGTAGCGGTGAAGTAGAGACAAAACCTGGTTTTAAAAGAGATACCCACCATTTCCTTCTTTTGTCTGTGTCATCTCAATTATTCAGACATTTTTTGCTCTGCCAGCTCACTAGAATCAACAGGCTTTTCACACTCTAGTTTCATTTAGATAAACTGTTTACTTCTGTTTGCTTCCTTTATATTTTCATGTCTCAGACTCCGGTGATGGACGCAGCTTTATGTTTTATCCTATTACAGTAGTTTCCAACAAGAGAGTTGCATTTAGAAAGATGACAGTTCCATTACTGCAATGGAAGTCTGTCCTACAGTATGTTCTGTTCTATCATGTTTTGTTCTCTTTTGTTGTTTTTCCCATGTTTCTTTATGACCAGTGACACACTTTTGATGTATTTCCTCCCCTGCTGCCATTGGAAAACGCCACTTTATTTTAACTACTCACTGGTAGTGATTTATTGTGAGTAAAAAGAAAATGGGTGTCCTATTACCCAGGGTGCAGTGCAAGTGTTTTTTTTCCCCTCTTCAGCAAATAGTATACTGTATCTATGTTGCATGTACCAGTGTAGCTTCTGCATCCCTCTCCTTGCCTTTCATTTCTACACTGTGCTCAGACCAGACCAAAACCAAAACAGCAGAAATCCCACTCACACCAGCGTCAGTCCTCCTCCTCATTGGCCCAGTCAGCTTCTGCTCTGACTAGTTGGAAATAATTAAATAGACTGTGACTTAATTAAATGTGGCCGATGAGCTCTCAATTTTTCCTCACTATTTGATCATCAAACCAAACTCATATTTGGCATTTGAAAGCCAATCTGCCAAAAGTCTTATGTCATTAGCCATGATTACCCTCCTCATAGCGTCATGCTCCAAGAAAGTACAGAAGGAATGTCATAAAAATCTGAGATGTCATATAGTAATCATGGGTTTAGAAGAGCTAACACAAAGGGAAGAAAATGAACAAGAACCACTGAGATTTGAATTGATCTGCTTTCTGTCAAAGGAAGTTTTGTGTGTGGCTGTACTTTCAGAGAGCAGAAAATGTCCTTGTGGGAAGTTCTTCAAATCCTAACCAGCTAGGTTGCCAAAGCACAATCAAAACAATCTGGCCTCCCCTTTGCCCCAATTCTCTGTGATCTCAGCCCCTCTCTAAACTCTGGGTCCTCGCCCAGCTGGGGCTGAGGTTTCAGAGATCATCAGTTCCTTTCAGAATTTAAATGTCACCGTACCAGTCTTGTGCATATCAAATCTGGGTATTCCCCCCACCCTTATTTTATTTTTTATTTGTTTATTTTTTTTAACTCACTGCACTGGGTGAAAAGCCCACTAGTAATACAGTGTATTAATTGTCATACCATTAGATTGCCACTAGATGGTGGTGCCCTGCCAGGGTCAATATGACTATTTAAATGGTGATGTCTGTAGAGGAAACTCAAATCCCCTGAAACCTGTTCAGCAACAATGCAAGGACTAAGTGTGTGTGTTTGTGTGCATCGGGAGAATAAAATTTAATCAAATCCTGGGTTTGACAAGTTACTCATCCTGAGTTTCTTTCATCATTTCGTAGTCCTTAATGTTTTATGTCTGCAGGATCTGGTATAGTTGGGGTTTAGTGAGAGCTGTGTCTTCCATTCCAAGGGAAAAGTATTTGTCTTCTGCTCTCTTTTATAACTCTGCTGAAATAATCAACTGCACAGTGTGTTTGTTGAGCTAACAGTATCATTTTTCCTTGCACTCTTGCTGAATAAGGAAGCTTTAGGGGGATTTATCAGAACGGTGCTTTCTTTGGGACATCCTTTGCATTCAACATAGCGCCCTGATAGCTTCTGTTTGAGTATGTTGTGCCTTGTTGAATTATAGGAGATGGTGACTGATCAAACCCATGCAGACAGTTTATCAGGGCAGCCGTCATGTTGAATCTTCAATTAGGAATGCCCTGAAATGAACACCTTATAATCCTAGGCCAGAATCTGGGTATTTGTGAAGTCAGAAGTCAAAGACATTGTCTGTGTGTGTGTGTGTGTGTCTGTATGTCTTTGTGTATGTTCTCCATCGCTGCCCTTCCATGTGTCAGTAATCCACACTGTAACATACATATACTGTGGTCCGAATGCCCAAGCAAAAACTCTGAAGTTAAAAAATGTCAGCATGAACTGAAAGCCTCGCTGCACTTGTCTGCCATGCCCTCAAAACTGTTTCATCACTGTGAACAGTTATATCTGTACCTCCTTTTGTTGCTGAGACCAAAACTACATTTTCTGCATGCTTATTACATGCTCATAAAGCACATGTGCATGTTACAGGATGTAACAGTCCCTGATGCCTTCATTCCATGGGTAATGATCTGTGTTTCCCATTCTTTCCTTGGCCAGAGGCAGAAACATATTACTTCATTCAGGACCTTATTTTCCAATGTGACTCAGAGTCAAAGATGCTGAAAGCATCTCTGTAAAGGTGCCAGACAATATTAGTCTGCTGTCTGTTTGCACCTTGGCAATGAGAGAATGGGGACCAGGGACTGTGACTGCCCAGAGTCACAGCAATCTAGAGGATGCTGCTCTGGGAACTTTCACTCCTACTTCCCTTGGGGTTTAGAGCTTCACACACACACACGCACGCGCACACACACACGCACACACACACACACACACACACACACACACACACACACACACACACACACACACACACACACACACACACACACACACACACACACACAGAGACAGTAAGCAGATGCTTTACAGTGTTTTGGCTGCTGGCTGGCTTGTAGTTCAACAGTATGTGCTTTCACATCCAAACAAGGGAACCTAGTCTCCAAATTGCCAGTTTTATAAAGGGCAATAACTGAAAAGAAATATCAATGAAATAATTTGATACAACATCATCCTTGTAAATACAGTATATAGTAACAGTGATGATGCAGGCCCACTCTTTAGTAGTTGCAAACAAATGTTTTTGTGACCGGCAGTCCTTGAGCTCCCAGTGATTTAGATGTTACATGTGAGATTTGGCAAACAAACAGACAAACAATATAATACTCACTTCCCTAGTATAAATCAAAAGCTGAAATGTAATTGTGAAATGCATTCCCCCATTAATTTATTCCAATGAAGATGAATTTTGAAATGCCAGAGGACAGACTTTAATTAGTTGACTTATTGTCAAGTTTTAGTCGCTGGTATTATTGTGCTGGTGACAATAAAACAGCATGTTAGTACATGCAATGGCCCAAACAGTAACTGTTTAACCTCATTAATTAAAGATATATGGAGAATATAACTTGAAGATTGAAAATCAGCATTGCTTGTGCTTCTCAACCTTTAAATGTGATAATCCAATGTATTAAATGACTGAAACTTAAACAGCAGGCACACATACAACAAAACTGACTGAGTTATACAACTTGAGCTTTTCTGAAGTTTGCTATGAGCATTAGCATTAGCATATGTTACTGGGTATACCATACAAAGTGAGGCTGTACTCCTGAGTGTAGCCTGCTGAAGTGAGCAATGATGCATTTTAACACTATGTGCTAGTTCTTCTTTCAAAAGACAAATAGTCTCACTTTAAATTGACACTAAGAACTTACAAATACACAACATATGAATTCTAGTCACACTGTTCATGCACATTCACACATTGGAGTGAAGCTTCCCTTGGGAAGTAGAGCAGTGAAACTGCAGGTCTGAATCTAGCATGAATTGGCCAGTCTAGCCTGTAGAATAGTGTGATGCCTTGGACAGAGCCGCTACAGCTGCATGATGGGATACAGGTACGTGATCCACTCCTTTAGCCAAATGGATAGAGGATGTACAAATGTATGAAACATTGTATGAGGTTTGCTGCTGAAAACATTGCTCATGCCTCTCTTCCCTGAATGCCTCCCTTCCTCTCCCCTTTCTCCCCACCCCTCTTTCCCACTGGTATAGTTTTGCCTTTTGACCTGTTACAGCCTTAGCACACAGCTTGACCTCTCGAGACTATGCCAACATGAATAAGAAATAATGCGCTGACATATTGTATGTCGTTCTATTATTAATATTATAACCTTGATAACATGTACAAATTTTAGTGATGCTTTCTCCAATGAGAAAATTACAAAAAAGAAAATAATTTGACAGTTTGGTGAAATAAATTGAATTTTAGGTTTAAATAAATCTCTGCGCTTCCACCGTGTTAATTTAATTTGGGGCTCAAGTCTGTGGGAGCAGGTGGCTAAGGCTTGCACTTTCTGATGAAGTTACCTTCCGACTTCCCCTGGATGAATATTTCTCCTTTTGCCATTAACCTGCTGATTTTCCTCTCCTCTCATCCCAAAACATGACTGTAGCCAAGATGTCCGTCTACAAACGAATGAAACTGGCATGTTGTTTTGATTGCGGCCGTTCAGAGCAAGACTGCTCTTGCATGTCAGGCAGTGTACATAGTAACATGGACACCCTTCAGAGGGCCTACCCACTTTCCTCTGTCTCTGTTCATGATTGCGCAACCACTTTACGTGCCTGTAAGTTACACCGCTCAACACATGCTGTTACATGTCTGTGGTGTGTGCTCCATGTGTATTGTACCATACAGAGGTACCGTACGTGTACATGTGTATCTGTGATGTTGTCTACGTGGTGTGATCTGTCTACTGTGACTCCGTAGCTGTGGCTTATGTGGATTTATTTATTATAATTTTATTCATGAACAATTTTTATTCAGTAATTTCTTGTTTTTGTTTCTTTCATTGCTATCTATCTATCTATCTATCTATCTATCTATCTATCTATCTATCTATCTATCTATCTATGAATTTTCATCCCTTCTCATTTTTATTTGACTCTTGGTTTTATTTCATGAGTGTAATATGTGTGGTTTGTAAGTGGTGGTGTGGCTCTGTGGTGCTGCTGTACTGTACAGTACTGTAGGTGTTAGACATGTGGCTACCGCATGCTACATAAGTCATGCAGTTGTGTAATAATATCACTTTTGGAGCGTTGGTGTTAATATGTTTTCATGTGTTCAAGGTAAGATGTCTGTGTATACAAAAATGGAATATATTATTTTATTCCAAAGGTTTTATACTGCAATTTAATATCATTTGTTAAATTATGTCTTATATTTTTACTTTCAAGGCACGTACGTACCTCAGATTGACACTGTTTTCAGTTTCTTTTCAGTTAAAGCAACTTTGTATTTGTGAAAGAGGACTTGCATTCCTCTCTCCTGGAGAGAGGACTGCAAGTCCTATTTCACTTTCTTTTTTTTTTACTTTTGCTTTAACCTTGCTGAGCAACTGTTTCACTGAAGATCGTTTGTTGAAGATAAAAGAAAATCACATCTGTAATGGTGTTTTGAAAATTTCTAATAGTCTTGCCAAGCTTTATATCTGAGGAGCAGAGCACGGATATTAAAACATGTTTTTATTGGGGACACTGGTTCAGGAAAGGAACTATTTAGGCAATCCTTAAAGAAGATTCGCAATTCGTCGAAATTGTCTCAAGAAGTGTATCTCTTGCAGTCTTTAACAGTTTATGACACATATGTACACAAGGAGAAGGGAGGTGGATTAGGAGGAAGGAGAACAAAAATTAGAGGAGAGGAGAAAAAACACAAAATGAGAACTACAAAATAGTGATGTTGGCTTGATAAAGAAAAGGTAAGAGGACTATGGCTCCTGGAAGATCCCCCTCCTTTCCTTTTTCCTTTTGAGTGGATAGGAAATACTAAATTGTCTGTCAATTAGACATGGCAGCAGTAGGCCTAGCTATCAAAGCCTTGGGTTCAGATATACAGATCTGATTTCCTTCTCAACATTCTCCCACCGTCTGCCGACTCAGCCTAGATTAGTGTCAAACAAGCCATGATGAGTTTGGCTTGGCCTCTTGTAGTTCGGCCTGCGCTGATATCCCCCGATACCAATTACTGGCCATTACATGGTTACTGATCTCACTTCTCCCTCAACCCCCTGTAGGATTTCAGGAAAGCCTCCTCTGTCTTAGATTTCTTTCCCTTTTTGACTCTGACTTTGTCTGAACAAAGTGAGTTTAGTGAAGTAGTGCATTGGGCTTTGTCAGTCAGGGATTGTTGGATTTCCTCTCCCCATTTCCCGTCTTTTTTTCCACCAGACTGAGAGGATAAGACATCTTTATCCATGATGACTTCATGCTCTTGTACATCTGAGCCACATTTGTCTGGCCCTAGTACTTTGATAATTGATTTCCTGGATAGCACTCTTTAATTTAATGCACCCTGTGTTCTGATGCAAGTCGCATATAGACCACACAAATACACAGTTGGACACAGACACCTCTTTAAAGGTGACATAAACATAAACCTCATCATTGCTGTATAAACTTTAATGATGCAATATTTTAATGACTAGCCATTTCAAGGGGTCTAGTGAGTAATGTGATGTTTGATGAAATAGAAAATAAGCCTTTGCACAAACAGCAAACTGGGCAAATAAGCCAATTAATTAATGCAGTCTTCTGTTGCTAAGGATTATACATACAGTCATTTTGCAATTTAGTCAGATGTTGAATTACAGAAGTGAAAAAGTAAGATGAGACATAAGCTTAAGTTAGATGGGGAAACTTTTGCAGTCAGTTGAGTTGATTTCTTATGGGTAGTCAAAAATATTGTTCAAAGCATAAAGGAGGCTATAGATGTAAATATAGCATGGTACAAAAATGTAGTTCCTCTTGTGTGGTGTGTGTATGGTTTTCAACAATTTAAGTTTTGAAATATTATCTCAGAAATTATTCTGAGTAGTTTATCTGACTCAGAAGTTTGTTTTTGGTGTGAATATTAGTTACATGTGCTCTTTCTTTGTCACCTGACCATCATCGCAGTCAGCCAGCTTCCCTCAGTGAGAAAAGCTAGACACATGACAGGGCTTATATAAAGGAGAGGCTGATGCTTCTATGAAGCTGGCCTATGGACAAGGGTAGGGGACCCCGAGCTCAGGGGACGCTTTCGGCTAGTCCACAACCCTCTGGGTTGTGTGTGTGTGTGCATGCATGCGCACATCTTGTGTGTGTGACAACATGCACTTCTATCTCTGTGTCTGTGCATGTGTGTATGTGCATCTCATTGCTGGGGACCTTATCTGTCCTGACACGGAAATTATGTTTGCATTTTCATTTTCCCAGCCCTGCTGGTCCGTCACCAAACTTGCCCTGACAGCTCCTGTCCACCAGGCAGGCTTGGTCCCCCCCCCCTACCCTCTGTCCTATGCCGCCTGGCTACGCCCCAGATGCTAGCCAGTTAGTCTGCCGCCTCTGCAGCGCAGGCAGATTGCTAGAGACAGATGCCAGGGCCACTGTAGGTCCCTGTTTGAGGATCTGTGTCATAGGCCAGCCCTGGGCCCTCACTGTGACCTTTACTGCTGGAAGAGACTCGGAAAGAGTGGGGAGTGTCAGCAGCTCGGAGCTCAGTTCAAGTGCCCACTGAATCAGTGCTTACATTGGTACCAGTCTTCAGTACCTCTTCAGTCATGGTCAAAAACTGAAAAATAGATTCCCAGATAATTAATAATGCTGGCATATGTGTCTGTCAGCCCTTTAAAAACATGGGATTTAAAGGTGTAGCATTGACCCCCCCACCCCCACCCCCACCCCCACTTTTTTTTTTTTTTTTTTTAATTTCCACTTGTGCAAGAGATCTGGACTGCATGTAATGATCATGCAGTCTGTGTCTGTTAGCTCGGCTGTTTTGAGTAGCGAGTGTCTGCTGTCTGTGTTTTGGACGTCTACATGTACTCAAGTATGTAGTTGTTGTCTTTGTTTCCCATGGTGGCTTCTTTTGTTCTGTCTACAGACCTCACAATATAAATGAAATGTAGAAATGTATGAAGTCAGATTATTTAATGAATGAAAAATATAGCTCATTTGGAAAAAAAAATGTAATAATCAGCCTTTAGACTGTCATTACGTCTGATTACAGGTTTAGCACACTTTCCTTAAAGCATGGCTCACACTGAGAATGGACACTTCATTTCATTCACCTGTCTGCCTTTTTTGTTAAATCATCAACCACCATTATTTTATTTATTTATACCTTTTTTTAATATTTGGTTTATGCCCTTGCCCATGCCTTTCACTATATATAGTTACATTTGATTTCATTTCCATCCACTAATCTTACGTTAATGTCTCTATTTCCTAATGTGTCTGTTACATTACATCCTTTCTCCCTCTGTGTGACCTGCCACTTGTCTTTGCATTCTCCTCAGCCAAATATAAGTATAATGGATATGTCAGATCACGTAAGTGTGTTTCTCTGTCCTTCTCCATTCTGCTCCAGCTCTGTGTGTAGACTGTAGACCCCTCACTATGTCATGTAACATAATTAGTACCGATGCTTTGCTTTAGTATTTTCTTTGTTGTCCCTCATTCCTTTAGAATATACTGATGTTGTCTTGTGTCTAATATAGAGACAAAATGTGAACATAAACTCACTGTTTAACCAGAGTTAAATTCAATGTCTAACTTAGACAGACTGTTTTTTTTAACTCATTATCATTAAATCATTTCAACATATATTGACAAGAAATTAAAGTAGTTCCTGGTATTTTTAACAACTGAAAGAAATAACTTGTGTTTTGATAATACCATGTAGTTCCATGAACTATTCTTTTTGTATTGTGCTGCATGTAGCAGCAGATGGCGCTACAACACCAGGGAACAGTGGAAGTCAAAAAGAGGCTGGCGTTCGATTCAAAGCTGATTGCAATTTAGGTAATTCTTTGGTAAATAATTGTTAAATGCATTCCTTTTACTCTACTGGTTAAGAATAAATTTTAGTTTGGAAATGTTATTTGTCACCTCTAACATTTTATTTGTATATTTTTATGTAATGTTTTTGTTCCTATGAAACACTTAGACATTTTTTTTGTTTCCTCTTTGAAATAGTGCCTCTTTAGCAAAACTAAAAGGAATTGCAATAATTATAATACCAGTTTCATTTTTAACTGTAACAACTCAACAGTTGCATGGCCTACAAAAGCTATTTCATGCAGTTGCAATGCAGATGAAGAACAAAGCTTGTTCACGCAGCAAACACTGTCAAAGCAAAGCCAGCTTAGCTCACATACAAAAGTAAACATTTTTAGTTGTTATTCCTCTGCCTCATCATCCAGTTTACATTGGGTCATGGCGATCTGATAAGGCTTGCATGCAGGGCAGTACCGTCATGTGATTAGCATTTCAGGAAGGGACAGTTGCCGTCTGGGTTGTTCAGGATGCACAGTGGACCTGCCAGGGCGGGTGAGTGCTCTCTAACGCTGCACGTGTTTGACAAGGGCCAGATGAATCCAGGAGCTATCGGTGGCGCCCCGTAAATCAAGGAGGCAGCTGACGGCTGGGATAAACGTCTGTTTATCGCCCGGGGCCACCCAAGCATGCTCTCTCCTCCAAACAACCAACCAACCACCCTTCCACCAAAGGGAGGAAAAGGGCTCCGCCTCTCCCAGTCAACTTTACAACCAGATATTTTACTCATCTCCCTCTGTTGTCTTCCTGCAGTGTGCCATGACCCCGTCAGTACATACAAACATACGGGTTGACTCTGTAGTCTGTCGGATTGTGTGCGTGTGTTTGTGTGTGTGTGTGTGTGTGTGTGTGTGTGTGTGTGTGGTGGGATGGCTGAGTGAACATCAGGTGTATGTGTACGTATTTATTCTCATATTAGACACAGAGGGTTGTCACTGGACATTCTGTGATTACTGTCAAAGTTATAGCAAAAAATCAACATGTAAATTTACTGTTTAAAAATAGGATGACTGCATTTTAGTCAGGAATTAAACCACATTTCAAAATGTATCCCATAAATGTTTCATGGTTAAAGTATTTTTGAATTAGTAATATTATTAATTATTACTGATAGTCTTATATTTGTTGAAATAGCAGTACTGTGCCGCACGTTATGCTTGAAATGACACAATGTCTGATTTGATTTGACTGGCTTTAGCCAAGCCGTGTCTCTGCTTTGTTCTACCAGAAAGTGAAACACAACTGAGAAATAAAACTGAGAGGCTTCTAATTAATTCATGTTCGTCACAAATGCAAAGTAAATGTCGCTGTGAACATTTCAGTTAGAGCGTGTGCCAAGTAGATAAGAGATATTAAATAAAAATGAAGGTTCAACACCAGTTTTAGAAAAAATAATAAAGGATTCCTTGTGGCATTGTGGCAGGAATTTTTGGCTTTCAGAAATTAATCACAACTGGAATTAGAAAAAGTGCAATGTTTTTTAACAGAAACAAGTGTTTGATTCTTATACAGTTTATTAAATAATTATTACATATTTATTTTAAGTGAACCTCTCTTATTTACAGACATGTATTGGCTTTTTAATATCCTACAGTAAAATGATGAATTATGTTTTGTGGGAGTAATTTCCTCTGAAATCTCTGATAAAAAAAAAAAGTTAAAACAAATATGGCACAAAATAACAATATTTAATTTTAATTTAACTATATTTTAATTACTAACTAATTTATTAGCATTAATACAGGCTTTCTCACACTTTTTATTCTCCATTGTTTGACAGTAATGGATGAAGTTAGACCATCTTTTCAAAACCGATCAGTTAAAACCGCCGGCTGCACCTCCAACTCCATCACCTCAAATGCCTTCCTTCCCAACACCCTGCACCCCAACCAGGAGCCCCTGGTCAACCCGGGCAAAATCAACATCCCCCTTGTTAATAACCGTAAAGGAAGCCTGCTCCCCATGGGGCCAGGGCCTGGGGCTGACCCCTCGCAACTGCGCCTCAGTATCTCAGGCCCAGGAGACGTGGCGGCCAGATCCCTGGCTGAGAGCCGGCTGAACCGGGCCCGCAGTCTGCCGGTGAAATACCGCTACCACCCCAGTAATGCCATGCTGCTCAGTCACAGTAGGCACTGTAGGTTGCCCCCTTAGCGGGATGCATCAGTCAGTAACCGCGCCTGTCCCGTCCCTTCATTTTGTCTTGTTTGCTGCATGACGGTTGACTCTGCCGGAGCTGCTGCTGTTGTTGCCCCTGCTGCTTTGCACGGATTTGCCCGCTAGTGCAGTGGCTGCTACTGTCTGGGTGACTTCCAAACTGAGGAGTGCTAAAAGCTGTGAATTTAGAACTGACTCAAAAGAGCTGCTTATCGGTTTGTATTTTCAGAAATGCTGCACGAATTGTGAGCTCTGAGGATACCGACATTTGGAGAGGAAATAGAAACCTTAGTTTTTAATCATATATTGTAAAAGCTTTTATTACCCAGTGGCTGGAAAGTATTTGATTTTATTGTGGGTATAAGTGAGAAGCGTTACGTTTGTACCGTTAACAAATTAATCTTAAACCAAGAGGAGTGTGTCAAACAATATGGCAAGTAATGCATATTTCTGATGTGGTATTTTCAAAGTACATTAGAGAGAGAATAATTTGTAAAGTGGAAAGTGCTTGTGATATTAACTATTCCGAATGCCCAATTGCATAAAGGAAATGTCACAGAATGACATTTTATCAGAAGGCAAAGTCATATTTCTTATCTTTTATTAGCAGAATTAGGTGACAGCCTAGAATGGGTGCTCAGACAATAATGAAATTCTGCATGCTTGGAATAGTCACGGCTTGTGGCGTGCACATTGATTTGCACTAATATCATGCTGTGTTATTGATTTCTAACCAAAGGACTAATACAGGTTTGAAGTGACGGTGCACTTGGCATTTGCGCTGAGAGAGTGCAGAGTGGATAAGAGTATCTGGGTGCCTGTCTGAAAGCTCTTGAAACTCACAGACAGTAGTGAAGATCAGACCACTGTTAGCTTGACTGAAATCTTCAGACAATTGGGACTGGCCTCACTCCGGCTGCTCTGTCTTGTCCTCTCTGTCTGAGTGGGACTTAAGCAAAGTTTGAAAAACAGTGGGTTTTTTTTTTGGTTTTTTTTTTACTGTTTCTCAACACTGCAAAGCATAGCTGACAGAAAACTGAACTTAAGTCTGATCAAAATAATCTCTGTTGTTGCTTATAGCTCACTAAGGCGTCAAACACAAAAATGGAATCTTTAATCTGAAATAAATCATTTATTTTTCAGTTAAACTTTTAAAACTAGACCTGACCTTCGTCTACTGGAGGGTGATGTGCATTTACTAGCTGCTTTCGATATTCATAGTCCACTAATTCATACTCTGTTAGCGTGCCCTGTCCTTCATGATGTGTGTTGAGTGCAAAATGATCTCTTGGCATGGAGGTAGACCTGTAGAAGAGCCATTGCTGTAGTATGAACTGGAATGATGGGGTGGGGTTCCGGTAGTTTTGTTAAATAAAAAAAAACTACCCTCTCAAGATCCATCTCCATAACCTTTATTTATCTCATTGTCATTGCTTTTGCCCGTGCCCAACTGACAATGACAGTTTGTACCATCTCATGGCAGTTAATGGTGTAAGTAAGCATGGTCACTCTGATGCAGACTGCTAGAGGTCCAACCACCTGCACTATTTATTGGGTTTACTGAACAGATGCAGTATAGTGTGTTACTGACAGCCCTGTAAAAGCACAACTTAGAAAAGCCAAAATATGGGGGTTTTGGGATGTGAGCCTTCCGTGACATTTTCAGGTCATAAATTGGTTTTTCTCCGTGGTTTTCTCCTGCCTTTCTCAGATTTACCATTGTCCGTTACTAATGCTTTCTCTATATTTTCTCAATTTGACACTGAGTTATTAATTTTCCTTTTCTTCTGTTCAGTTTTTTTGTTTGCAATGATTGATTGATTGTTGGCTGTTTTTTTTCATGTCAGGTCCAGCACACTTTCCTAAACATCTGTATCTATTCTGACATTCTCTGCATGTGTTTGCAGTCGAAGATGAGCATCCATCAACTCTCTCGCCCAAAAAAAAGCAGCGCAACGGAGGGATGCGAAACTCACCCAACTGCTCGCCCAAGATGATGAGGTAAGAGACGCTGATTTTATTCTCTTTCCATCGTTCAAATGGGGAGTGAGAGGAAGTCAGATACGAGGAGGGAGGAAGGGATGGAGGGATGCGTGCGAGAGATACTTAAGAGGCGGATGCTGCTGATGGTGAGATGGTGGGAGTTTGGATGGATGGGAGGGGGCGAATTAAGGATGGCAGAAGAAGGAGGTAAGAAACTACGTGAGAGAAAGAGAGAGGAGAAGTGCCCTGTTAGGCTCTGGCTGTTTAGGATGGCATGCTGTCAGCTGTTAATGACAGAGCTGAAATAATATTTCTGTCATGAAAAGCGGCTGTGAGGAGCCGTTTGAAAACTCCTCTGGCTTTAAAGTCCCAGCTGTCACCTCCTTCGGTCTGGTCCACATGTACTCCTTAAACAATGCTGGCACTAATGACACCAGCAACCAATCAGAGGGACCTGCATGGTTACTTTGCCCTCAGGCTACTCCTCTATTGTGGGAACCCCTGTGAGTACTGTTTCTGGTACTTAAGGCCATATGCGAGATGTATCATCACAATCAAATATGAATTCAAATATTACCTTCCTTTTATCCTGTCCCGTGGAATTAAATTGCTGTTAATTGATTTTGAAAGATAAAAGGGGTAGGTTTTTGTGCTCCTCTGGCTGCGAGGCGGGGTTAACAACACGACAGCGTGGAAAATACAGGGAGGCCGAGCTGTGCGCACTGGGACGGCAGGATAAAGGCATGGTGGTGGAGATCTAACAGGACAGGAACACTCATAGCTACGCTGCCTGTCTCTTAATGAGAGTGAGTGTTATGGTCATCATCTTTATGACTTTACTGTAGGAAAATCTAAAGAGAGAGCTGTGTGGTTTTTGTCACACACACACATACACACACACACACACTTGTCACTGTTAGTATTTACGCAGTCTAGCTGCACTGCAGTAGAAAGTCCTGTAGGAAAATAAATAACTCCAATCTATGTGGAATTTAGTGCATGAATGTTCAGTTTCTGCAACTAAGTGTACTATACAAATGCACTTTAATTTCTATCATTTAACTTTTTGATTTCTGTTTTCACAGGGTATCTGTTATTGTTTTTTAGTTGTTATTGTGCTGTGGTGTATTTTCCTTACATTCTAAGTGGAGTTCTTTGTATGTTGGTCCTGCTAGCTTCCCTTAGGCAGCATTCCTCCTACTGCACTGGCATGCCTATGTGATTTTGTCCAGTGCTTGTCGGCCTCCCCCTCGGTTCTCCACAAAACAAGCACTTAATAAGCCTTCACACTTGCCAAACCATTAGCCCAACACGGAGTCATACCCTTCAGTCTAGTTTGCAACAGAGCATCATTTTAGATGCCCTTGCTCAGAGGGAGAAAAACGGATACAAAAACAACTAGACATTGGCATATTTCCAGCTAACTGCTTGTTTAAAAGCCTGTTTAGTTTGCCCAACTTAAAGCACAAAACCTTTTCTTCTCTTCCTTTTTTGCTTAGGAGATGGTCCCCGTTCGCCATGTAATATATGCATCTCTGCTTTGATCTCACAGTGATAATAATTCTTGTGAGTTATTTACTCAGTTTTGAAAACGCTTCAAAGCGGTGTCAAAGTTTTCTCTGCTTTAGGGGTGCTTCTGTATTCTGCTGGCTCTTGGGTACTGGGATGACAGGTCCTCTGTTATAGGTGTAGATTTTTTTTCCAAGTCTTCGCCCTCAGCAAAACATCAAATTACCCATCACAGTCCATAGCCCCCCTTCACAGCTGCCCCCGCCAACATATAACACCATATATATTAAACAGTTGTGCTTTACAAGGTGTATTTTATGCACAATGAAAAGTGATTGTTTGAGGTAGCCTTAGGGATGCTTCATTCTACAAGCAAGGAGGGGGAAAACACAGTAGAGAGCTGGCAAGAGAGCGAGCGTACGTATCAAGTATGATTTTTACAGGACTTGCAGCCCAAAGGCCTTTGTAAATAAATAATGATCAACAGATTGGCTGTGGGCTTTTGAAAAGCATGCCTTTGTCAGTTTGCATGATGGGGAAAATTTTCAAAGCAAGAGGCTGCCTTCGTAGTCTGGCAGAGAGGGATTGGGGGAGCACGCCCATCCCCAGTTTGTGACTGCAGAGTGATACACTGGAATAACTCAACTCTGTTTGAAATATATACGGGGGGGTGGGGGCTGGAGTGAGACATGCTTTAAGGGAAATATTTGTCCTATATAAAAGTGCATCTGATAAAATACTGTATTTCACCCAGGGAAAATATTTGCTTTGCAATCTGATGCACTGTAAATTTATTTACTTTAGAAATTTAGTGAGGAAATTCTAATAAAAGATATACTTTCCAAATAATACATACAAATTAATTACATATTCTTGCTATTTATTTAGAAATTTATATATATATATATATTTGTAAACACTATGGTGACATTTAATCTCAGCTTGTATCCTAGCTGACCTAGCCCCATCATGGCTGTGTTATTAATTTCCCAGTCTCCAACCCGATGTGTCACTGTGCTAACGAGCTGCATTGCCACCATGGCATTAACACCATTTCCACAAACCTTTTTGACGGGTCATGACTGACGACATGCATCCAATCGCAGAAGATGTCATCCGCAGCTGATATCCCTTGGGCGTGGCACTGTGGCACAGACGTCATGTCTGCTCTCCCTGAGCCTTGTGGTAGGTTCAACCCGAGGCAGGGAGAAGGCAGAGGGAGGAGGAGGTGTGTGGAGCCTGTGACAGGCTGCCAGTCACACCGCTGACAGCTCTGTGAAAGATAGCTGTCTTGGCAGAGAGAGGTGGAGCGGCAGCCCGCCTGCATGCGCCAGTCAGCCCCTGTGTGGAGGCGAGCAGAGCTGAGCAGATTGAAGTGATGGGGGCTCCGTGGAGTTGATTGGCGCGACACGCAGCTCTGGATGAAAGATTCAGGCTGAGTGTAAAAACACTAAATGCTGTCAGTGTTATTATCACCTGCACTAACTGATAGAGGGAAGAAGGGGGAAAGAGAGGTAGAGAGAGAGGCTGGCTAATTGACAGTTTTTTTTTTTTTTTTTTTTTACTTTTACTTTTCCTGCGATGGCATGCAACCCAAATGCAGGCTGAAGGAAGAGACGACATCAAAGCCTTGTCAATGAATGACAGTGTTGATAGAGGATAGAGAGAGAGTGATGCTGAGAGAGATGTATGTCAAATTCTTGAGATGTTTTCTCCCATATTACTCAAATGTCTGTCTTTCTGCAGTTCTCTGTTTTTGGAGTTGGTACAGTGCTGCTTCAACCAAGGTTTTTATTATTTGGGTTGAATTGTAAATAAATTACATTTGCATTGCTGCTGAGCAAACAATCCCCACAGAAGAACAGCACTAAATTTTTGCAGTTTATTTTGACTCAGTGTTTTGGGTGAAATTTTCTGGATTTCCTTCAGAGGAACTGTGAGAACACGTCTTGTAGGATAAGTGCACGAACAAGAGAGGCAGTATAACAGGACTGACAGGGGCCCTTTCATGGTCAGTGTTACACCGGATAAAACTCAGCAGCCCACTGCCGTGGATTAGTCTGTTTGGTTGTGACATGCTGTTGAAACATTAATGTCCATCAGGCAAAATGTGATTGGGCAAATTCCTGAAATATTTAAAGTGTGAGCCTGTTGGAGCGTTTACTATTTGCGCCGCATGGCGTCAGGAACTGGAGGAGAGGGTAAAAGCTGGTAATTGGCCTTGTGTTGTCATGCCATTCAGTCAGTAGCACTCAAGTCTTGCTATTCTCCTCTGCACTACTACAAGCACCAGGGTCTTTTAGTTTTCTGATAGCTTGACACCAAGGACAAGAAGGAATGGAGGAATGATGTGGTATTTATGGGTTGCAGTTAAAAAGTTTAACACTTTGAGAACACGATGGACTTTTAAGAAGTTGTATGAATACACAGCCTGTATCTAAAAATACCCTGGTGGTCTTTTACCACTTCAACCACAAGGCTGCAGTCATTTCATAAAGTGATCAAACATACATATATCATTCTGTTTTCTCAGTCGTCACGACCCCCTTCTAATTCCTGGAAATGAACAAATTGAGAACATGGACATGAACGTGAAGAGGTATGATTCGACAGGGATGTTTCACTGGTGCCCATCAAAGGATATCGAAAAAGTCATCCTGGTGAGTGGGGCGAGAGCTTTGTTACTGCAGTCTACTAAAATATAATAGAATATACACACACAAAAAAATGAGTAAGTTAAAGTGAGTAGGTCTCCCCTCAATATTGTAGCAACACAGTCACATACTAATATGTATTGAAATTTCTCTCAATGCCTCTCTGTTGTTTCAAGGTGAGTTTATTGTTTTTTTTTTATATATATATATATATCCTCCAAGGATCTATGAACAGCATTTCAGCTCTCCACGCATGGGTATGCTCGGATGTTTTAACAAGGCAGTTTGTAAGCATTTAGGTTAGTGCGTAATAATTTGTTTGGGCAGGGTTAACCATGTCCAAATTAAATTTAAAACAGAAGACACAGTCACCTTGTCTGACCAATACATCAGCGACCCTTTTGCTATTGAAAGATCTAACTAAGACTTTAATTCTTCCTTAGTTCATGGGAGGCTGAAGAAAAGTTGGGTCACCAAAGAATGTTTTAGATATGTAGATAATTGTCAGAAATATTTAATCCACCAGATTTGGCAACCAGCTGAGAGTAAGAGCCAGTTTGCAGCAGCAGCCCCTTGATGCTCTTAGTTTTACCAATGTGTCCAATAAACAAAGACACAGTTTTAGTTTCAAACCAGCTGGTATCATAGTAGCGTTTAGTTTCCTTAACGTACACCCAAAGTTGCAATAAAATGCACATCAAGCTGGCGTGCTGGGCGACAGATCTTGAAAGCAGAGCATTGCATTGTTCTTTTTTGACATGAACTTCATACAATAGAAGAGCTTTGTTTATACCTCTCTGATTTATGACAGGGTGCTATTCATACATACTGTATGTGCCTAAAATCTTACAAACTGCATTTCATTTCTCAGCCTGATTGAATCAGCTGCCCTTTGAAAAAGACAAGTTTTGTTTTTGTTCTGTAAAAATCCTATTTCTGATGATCCAACAAACTGCTTATAAACAGAATAGTAGTTAACCAAACTTTTTTATGTAAATGTCACAGTCTGTAAATAGAATGTTTTAATGATGGAGTAAATATATATGTTTCAACTGAATACTTGGTTAACAAACTATTTAACATGGGTTTATAACAGTTTAAAACACACTTTTGAAGACTGTTAAAACTAGAATTTTTTTTACCTCATGCACATTACCCAGTTTTCTGATAACTAGCTTTCATTTCTATTCTGTAATTCTGTGTTTGTCTCTGTGTGTCTCCTCCTCTCTTCTGTCTGCACTCCTTCTCATCCCTTTCTCTTTGCTCTTCTCCCCCTCCCCTGTGTCCCTCTGTTCCCTGCAGACCCGGAGTGAAGCCTCCATGACAGTGCTGAGCGGCCATGTAGTGGTCTGTATATTTGGGGATGTCACGTCCGCTTTGGTGGGGCTGCGAAACTTGGTGATGCCTTTAAGAGCCAGCAACTTCCATTACCACGAGTTAAAGCCTATAGTTTTTGTGGGCTCGCTGGATTACCTGCGCAGAGAGTGGGAAACTTTACACAACTTCCCCAAGGTCTCCATCTTACCTGTGAGTGCACCAGTTCACTGCCATAGGAGACAATTCTTAACCAGAATCTCTGTTCAACTAACAAGGCGTTGACATTTTGAGTCACATGCACATTGAAATCCTGAAAGGGATTGTCAGTTTGATTTGATCACACATTACTCAATTGAATGATCACTCCATGAAGGCTCAGTCAACCCCCTTCATCCAGAGCAGTGACACATCCTGCATATCCAAAATGGAGTTTATGTGTGTTGCAGCTGCAGTGCCCATCACAGATGGCGTAGCTTGCTGCCTTAGAGCTTGTTAGGCCTGGCTTGACTGATGATCAGAGGAGAATCCCAAACACAGCCCTCAGCACAAGCTAGCCTTTAGATTAGTCCATGTCTCTGATTCTCCAGTGCCCAGTTAGATCAGTAGAATGTCATCGCCTCAAAACAAGAATACTTGTTAACTAATTTCCCAAAGCTCCACTCTGCTCACTTCTTAAATTTGTTTTTCTCTCCCCGATGTCTGTCTTTTCTCTATGTTTTGCCTTCTCCCTCTCTGTTTTGCTCTTTCTCTCTGTTCTCCTCTCCCTGAAGGGTACACCATTAAGTCGGGCAGATTTAAGGGCTGTCAACATCAACCTCTGCGACATGTGTGTAATACTGTCAGCCAATCAGAACAATATCGAAGATGCCTCACTGCAGGATAAGGAATGCATCTTGGCATCACTCAACATCAAATCTATGCAGTTTGATGACAGCATCGGGGTCTTACAGGCTAATTCCCAAGGTAAGGATCGTCCTATTAGACTCCATGTGCACTGCTGCCCAAAGGGGACAGGTTGTGGCAGGGAGGGAAGACAGTAGTCGAAGATGGAAAAAAAAAGAGGGGGGTGGGGGGTCACAGGAGGGAAGGATGTTGCTTGTCAAGAACAGAGTCTGCTAAGTGCTCTTAATTGAAGTACTCTGCAAGTTTGTTGTAAATGGCGGACATTACTGTAAATCCTGAAGACGTGCACATGTTTCATCAAGTCTTTGAAGAGTGTTTACTCCACATAATTTTCTGATGATTTCACTCTTCTCCCTGGTAATTACATGCTGCTAAACCTCCTTGATAATACTTTTTAATGATGTAATCAACATGACTGTGTCATTTGATGTTGTTCCCCCTGATCTGGTGTCTGGCAGATCGTCTGGAACAGATTGTTGATGTTTGCAGACAAACACACGAACCTGGCATCCCATCAGGCCTCATCATCATTAAGCAGCTAGTACAAATCACCAGGCAGGCCAATTCAGCTGCTCCTCATTAGTCACAACAAAACAGCGACACATGCACGCACACACCTCCGTGTTTGAATGCCTGTGCATATGTGTTTGCAGACATAACACACAAACAGACATTCATGCCGATGCAATCTATCCACACGCATCCACAAACAGGTAGTCCTCAGTTTATGATTAGCTTGAAAGGCATGACATGCCTTGAGCTCTGTACTATTTAGTGCCACCACAGTGACTGTTGTAAATACAAATCAAAGTTGAAGGTCCAAGAGGCCATTACTTTTTAGTGCAGAGCACTTCCACATGTTTTAGGAGAATGCCAATGCTGTTATTTCTCCAGCCTTGAGTGAATGATGTGCTGTCGATAGCGGTGCCACCGAGGAACAACAAGCAGGGGTAAATCTGAGAGCATGCAGCACTGGGGAGCCGTATTCACAGAAAGCCACCTCAGTATGAAGCCCACTAGCCTATATCCTCTCCCAAGGTCGATGGATGGAGCCTATTGTCATCAATAATTGGGTCTTACATCAACCAACCATTTCAGTGATAAATACTTCACTTTAGAAAACACACATACACTCCACTGTGACATGCAGTCATGCATACACAAGAAAACACACACACATATCCAAACACTGCTATTGTATCATAGGTATTGCTTTGGGGATTCCTTCCTCCCTGAATGCTCCCATTCAGAGGCTGTCTGTGGAATTTAAAACAAGAAGGTGCAAATGAATAAATAAACATGCGCTTTCCTGGGGGAGAGCTTCTCACGGCTGCTGTAGCATGTAGTCAACCACAGAGCATAGCTGTGCCCGGGGGGCTACAGGGATAAGGGGGTACGTAACCCAGATCTCACTTGTCTATTGTACATTGTAGCTGAACAGAAGAGGTTACAGCGTCACAGTAGCAACAGCCAGAGGAGGAGACGTTGTGTGTGATCAGGCTGCTTTTCAAACTCTAACTCATCATTTACTGCCCAAAATAGACAAGGCAGTTTAGAAAATGTAACAGTATATAACAGATTTTGAAATCTAAATAGAAAAAACAGAAATAACTGATGATGATTATTCAGTCAGCATAATTGATTGTTGTCTGGTTCTGTCTTAGAAAGACATACAGCTCTCTGTTTGGAGCTCACTTGCTCACATTGAAACTTTAGAGCTGTTTGTAACCTAACAGGTTTTGAAAGAAGCTCAGCAGCAGGCCTCATGTATCCCTGTTCTCACCAACAATCACTTTCTGCTGTACACACTGCGCAGAACGGAAGCTGTTCTGCTGCAGATCCGTGCTGCCTCCGTGTTCACTATGTTGCAATAAGAGCAGTGTTTAAGAGGCAGTATCCAAACACTGGCTGTCACTCTCCAGTGGAGTAAACCTCATCCTTTATGGACATCGACAAAATGATGTTTTCACTGTCTGAGCTTGTGCTCCCTGGTTGACTCAAAGTGTCAAACCTCTGCTATTTCCAAGTTCAATAATTGGTATAACAAGAGTTATGATTATCCATGCTTCAGTTCAGTGTGTGCTTCCTGCTGCGTACTAAACCATTTGGTGTCTTCTCTGTTGCAAAGGGCTGGAAGATCTCTTTTGTAATGTAAGCAACTCATTGAGTTTCCTGACAGGAAAGGCACACATACACACACACACACACACACACACACACACACACACACACACACAGACTCTCTCACTCACTCACACACACACACACACACACACACACACACACACACACACACACACACACACACACATACATACACATGGAGAATTTGCAATCCTTTTAAAAACTTTGTGACCTGAATATATTCCCTGCATTATGTTTCCTTGGTGGTGGCACTATAAGCTGGCATTTTGCTGTAGTCAGCACTAAATGATGGATGTCAAAACACAGTTGATGCATTATGCATATAGCATTACAGATTTAAGGTGTTTACTTGTCACTTTGAGGAAATGCAAAAATGTGAAGTCATGTGAATTCATAGTCCTGTCACTTGCACTTGTGTTTCATGGTTCTGAGCCACGCCATTTCCGATAAAAGGTTTTCAAGATCCACTTCACCAATTTTATCGTAACAAAATGAACAACATATAAAATTTATGTCTCCCCGTTGATGGAGGGATGTGAATGCTAAATATGTCTTAGCTGACCCTTAAAAGCACAGTATCCATATTGCAGTTTTTAGGCAGGCGCCTAGTTCACTTAGCCCTCTCCTCCTTTTTTTTTCTGTCAATCCACACATTTGAATGACACAGAAAGCGCACATCAAGAACTTCATGCTGACTGAGCTGACATGCACTATATCGAATGGTGTTGATACAGAGTTCCAGGTTATGTCCTTATGCTTATGATACTTCTGTGGAAAAGCACCCTCACATGACATGCATATTTTTACTTGGACAGTATTTTTCTTCACACAGAAAATAATGCAGTCAACAATACTGCCCAACAAAGCCAAAAAAAGGACATTTAAAAAAAAAAGTTAAGACTGGGTCTGACTTTTTGATTTTTGTTTTCCCATATCATCATTTTATGCCATATAAACGTGGAAACAGTATGTCAAATTTGAAGTAGGCTAAAAACCAGAGTATAATAACTGAACTCTCTCACAGAAAAAAGGGCCAACTGGCTGATAGCTAAGAGGGGCACTATACTACTATCTGTTTTAAGCTAGCTCATGACATAGCCACGGCTAGCTTTGGCTTAACCTAAAATTAACAACCTTTCCCAAGCTCTCATCTTGAAAAATATGAATTTTGACGAGTTAACTAACCTCTCCAGTTAGTGATTCCACATTACAAAATGAAGCAATAGCCGAATCCAATCATGATGGAGAAAAATATCTCACATGGTTTGGCATGGTTATCCTGAAATACAATATTTAAATGTTTTAAATTGTAGATTATTTAATTAAAATGATTTCAACATAAATAATAGTATATGAACTGGCAGGAACACAGAAAGTAAAGGCATAGGTTTGGTCATATGTACATGAAACCTTTAGAAAATGGAACAATATCATATATAGACATATATGTCTAGCTAGTAGAAACATGTATTATAGTATGTCTGTTTATTTGATTGCTACATATAGTTATATATATATATATATATATAACTTTAAATTATATAAATAGTATAGTAAGTCATGAAAAGGTTAAAAAACATCATACTAAATAGTAAAGCATAAAAACGTCAAAAAACTTCATATTATAGTAAGAACATAAAAACATCATAGTATAGTACCCCATGCAGGTATGGAGAGAAAATCAACACTGAAAGATCCCAGGATCAGGAACAAACGTAATAGTATAGGAAGGCATAGAAACATCAAAAAATGTCACAGTAAAATAAAGCAAAATGTCAAAAAACGTCATATTATAGTAAGGCATAAAATGTAAAAAAACGTTATAGTATAGTAAGGCATAAAAACGTCATATTATTTTAAGGCATAAAAATGTCAAAAAACGTCATAGTATAGTAAGGCAAAAAAAGGCAAAAAACGTCATATTATATTAAGGCATAAAAATGTCAAAAAAACGTCATAGTATAGTAAGACATAAAAATTCAAAAAACATCATATTATTTTAAGGCATAAAAAAATCAAAAAACGTCATATTATAGTAAGGCATAAAATGTCAAAAAATGTCATAGTACTTTAAGGCATAAAAACGTCAAAAAAAATGTCATAGTATAATAAAGCATGACATGTCATAATATAATAAGGCAGAAAAACCGACAAAAAATGGCAGGAATGGGTTTGAACCCACAACCTTCTGACTTTTAGGCACCTGTTCTAAACATTCTCCTACAGTGTAGCCCCATTATAGTTTCCTCATTGTAGTCACCAATGAAAATTTCATAAGGCATTAAAAACAATACGGTATAGTAAGGCATAAAATGTAAAGAAAACATCATATTATAGTAAGGCATAAAAACGTCATAGTGTAGTAAGGCATAAATTGTAAAAAAAATTCATATTATTTTAAGGCATAAAAATGTAAAAAAACGTCATAGTATAGTAAGGAATAAAAACGTCACAATATAGCTAGGCATAAAAAGTCAAATAAAGGTCATATTATTTTAAGGCATAAAAACATCAAAAAACTTCATAGTATTGTAAGGCATAAAACGTCACAGTATAGTAAGGCATAAAATGTCAAAAAACGTCATATTATTTTAAGGCATAAAATGTCAAAAAACGTCATATTATTTTAAAGCATAAAAACATAAAAAAACGTCACAGTATAGTAAGACATGAAAAACGTCACAGTATAGTAAGGCATAAAATGTCAAAAAACGTCATATTATTTTAAGGCAAAAAACAAACATCAAAAAACGTCATAGTATAGTAAGGCATAAAAAACGTCACAGTATAGTAAGGCAAAAAAACGTCAAAAAAAGTCATAGTATAGTAAGGCATAAAATGTCAAAAAAACGTCATATTATTTTAAGGCATAAAAACGTCAAAAAAAGTCATAATATAGTAAGGCATAAAATGTCAAAAAACGTCATATTATTTTAAAGCATAAAAACATCAAAAAACGTCACAGTATAGTAAGGCATGAAAAACGTCACAGTATAGTAAGGCATGAAATGTCAAAAAACGTCATATTATTTTAAAGCATAAAAACATCAAAAAACGTCACAGTATAGTAAGGCATGAAAAACGTCACAGTATAGTAAGGCATGAAATGTCAAAAAACGTCATATTATTTTAAGGCATAAAAACTTCAAAAAACGTTATAGTATATTAAGGCATAAAAATGTCATATTATTTTAAGACATAAAAATTAAAAAAACGTCATATTATTTTAAGGCATAAAAAAATCAAAAAACATCATATTATAGTAAGGCATAAAATGTCAAAAAATGTCATAGTAGTATAATAAAGCATGACATGTCATAATATAATAAGGCATAAAAACCAACAAAAAATGTCAGGAATGGGTTTGAACCCACAACCTTCTGAGGCTTCATAAAAACGTCACGGTATAGTTAGGCATAAAAAGTCAAATAAACGTCATATTATTTTAAGGCATAAAAACATCAAAAAACTTCATAGTATTGTAAGGCATAAAAAACGTCACAGTATAGTAAGAAATAAAATGTCAAAAAACGTCATATTATTTTAAGGCATAAAAACATCAAAAAACTTCATAGTATTGTAAGGCATGAAATCTCACAGTATAGTAAACCATAAAATGTCAAAAAACGTCATAGTACAGTATGGCATAAAAACGTCATAGTATAGAAAGGCATAAAAAGTCAAAAAACATATTATTTTAAGGCACAAAAACATCAAAAAACGTTATAGTATAGTAAGGCATAAAAAGGTCACAGTATAGTTAGGCATAAAAAGTCAAAAAAACGTCATATTATTTTAAGGCAAAAAACGTCAAAAAATGTCATAGTATAGTATGACACAAAATGTCAAAAAACGTCATATTTTTTTAAGGCATAAAAACATCAAAAAAAGTCATAGTATAGTAAGGAATACAAACGTTACAATATAGTAAGGCAATAAATGTCATATTATATTAAGGCATAAAAATGTCAAAAAACGTCATAGTATATTAAGGCATAAAAACGTCACAGTATAGTAAGGCATAAAATGGCAAAAAAGGTCATATTATTTTAAGGCATAAAAACATAAAAACGTCACAGTATAGTAAGGCATAAAATGTCAAAAAACGTCATATTATTTTAAGGAATAAAAAGGTCAAAAAACGTCATAGTATAGTATGGCATAAAAACGTCACAGTATAGTAAGGCATAAAATGTCAAAAAACTTCATATTATATTAAGGCATAAAAATGTCAAAAAACGTCATAGTATAATAAGGCATAAAAACGTCACAGTATAGTAAGGCATAAAATGTCAAAAAACGTCATATTATTTTAAGGCATAAAAAGGTAAAAAAAAGTCATAGTATAGTATGGCATAAAATGTCAAAAAACATTATATTATTTTAAGGCTTAAAAACGTCACAAAAACGTTATAGTATAGTAAGGCATAAAGATGTCACAGTATAGTAAGGCATAAAATGTCAAAAAACGTCATATTATTGTAAGGCATAAAACATCACAGTATAGTATGGCATAAAATGTCAAAAAACGTCATATTATTTTAAGGCATAAAATGTCAAAAAACATCATATTATATTAAGGCATAAAAATGTCAAAAAACGTCATAGTATAGTAAGGCATAAAAACGTCAAAGTATAGTAAGGCATAAAATGGAAAAAAACGTCATATTATTTTAAGGCATAAAAAGGTAAAAAAAAGTCATAGTATAGTAAGGCATAAAAGGTAAAAAAAAGTCATAGTATAGTATGGCATAAAATGTCAAAAAACGTCATATTATTTTAAGGCATAAAAATTCAAAAAACGTCATTGTATGGTATGGCATAAAATGTCAAAAAACATTATATTATTTTAAGGAGTAAAAACGTCAAAAAACATCATAGTATAGTATGGCATAAAAATTCAAAAAGCGTCATAGTATGGTATGGCATAAAATGTCAAAAAACATTATATTATTTTAAGGCGTAAAAACGTCAAAAAACGTCATAGTATAGTATGGCATAAAAAAGTCACAGTATAGTAAGGCATAAAATGGCAAAAAACGTCATGTTATTTTAAGGCATAAAAACGTCAAAAAATGTCATAGTATAGTATGGCACAAAATGGCAAAAAACGTCATATTATTTTAAGGCATAAAAACGTCAAAAAATGTCATAGTATAGTATGGCACAAAATGGCAAAAAACGTCATATTATTTTAAGGCATAAAAACGTCAAAAAATGTCATAGTATATTATGGCATAAAATGTCAACAAACGTCATATTTTTTTAAGGCATAAAAACATAAAAAAAGTCATAGTATTGTAAGGCATAAAACGTCACAGTATAGTAAGGCATAAAATGGCAAAAAAGGTCATATTATTGTAAGGCATAAAAACGTCACAGTATAGTAAGGCATAAAATGTCAAAACACGTCATATTATTTTAAGGCATAAAATGTCAAAAAACGTCATATTATTTTAAGGAATAAAACATCAAAAAACGTCATAGTATAGTATGGCATAAAAACGTCACAGTATAGTAAGGCATAAAATGTCAAAAAACTTCATATTATATTAAGGCATAAAAATGTCAAAAAACGTCATAGTATAATAAGGCATAAAAACGTCACAGTATAGTAAGGCATAAAATGTCAAAAAACGTCATATTATATTAAGGCATAAAAACGTCACAGTATAGTAAGGCATAAAATGGAAAAAAACGTCATATTATTTTAAGGCATAAAAAGGTAAAAAAAAGTCATAGTATAGTATGGCATAAAATGTCAAAAAACGTCATATTATTTTAAGGCATTAAAACATCGAAAAACGTCATAGTATTGTATGGCACAAAATGTCAAAAAACGTCATATTTTTTATTTTTTTTTAAAGTATATTTTTTTGGGCTTTTGTGCCTTTATTGGACAGGATAGTGGAGAGAGACAGGAAATGGAGAGGCAGAGAGAGGGGGAATGACATGCAGTAAAGGCCGTCCGATGCGGGACTCGAACCGGGGCCAACTGCAGCAAGGACTGTAGCCTCTACACATGGGGCACCTGCTTAGACCACTACGCCACACGACGCCCCACGTCATATTTTTTTTAAGTCATAAAAACATCAAAAAACATCATAGTATAGTAAGGCATAAAAAACGTCACAGTATAGTAAGGCATAAAATGTCAACATTCAACAACACGTCATATTATAGTAGGGCATAAAAATGTCAAAAAACGTCATAGTATTGTAAGGCATAAAACATCACAGTATAGTAAGGCATAAAATGTCAAAAAACGTCATATTATTTTAAGGCATAAAAAGGTCAAAAAAAGTCATAGTATATTATGGCATAAAATGTCAAAAAACGTCATATTATTTTAAGGCATTAAAACATCAAAAAACGTCATAGTATTGTATGGCATAAAAACGTCACAGTATAGTAAGGCATAAAAAGTCAAAAAACGTCATATTATTTTAATGCATAAAAACATAAAAAAAAGGTCAAAGTATAGTATGGCATAAAAACGTCACAGTATAGTAAGGCATAAAATGTCAAAAAACGTCATATTATATTAAGGCATAAAAACGTCAAAAAACATCATAGTATAGTAAGGCATAAAAAACGTCACAGTATAGTAAGGCGTAAAATGTCAACAAACGTCATGTTATAGTAGGGCATAAAAATGTCAGAAAACGTCATAATATTGTAAGGCATAAAATATCACAGTATAGTAATGCATAAAATGTCAAAAAACGTCATATTATTTTAAGGCATTAAAACATCAAAAAACGTCATAGTATAGTATGGCACAAAATGTCAAAAAACGTCATATTATTTTAAGTCATAAAAACATCAAAAAACATCATAGTATAGTAAGGCATAAAAAACGTCACAGTATAGTAAGGCATAAAATGTCAACAAACGTCATATTATATTAAGGCATAAAAATGTCAAAAAACGTCATAGTATTGTAAGGCATAAAACATAACAGTATAGTAAGGCATAAAATGTCAAAAAACGTCATATTATTTTAAGGCATAAAAACGTAAAAAAATGTCATAGTATAGTATGGCATAAAATGTCAAAAAACATCATATTATTTTAAGGTATAAACACATCAAAAAACGTCATAGTATAGTAAGGCATAAAAACGTCACACTATAGAAGGCATAAAAATTCAAAAAACGTCATATTGTAGTAAGGCATAAAAATGTCAAAAAACGTCATAGTATAGTAAGGCATAAAAACGTCACAGTATAGTAAGGCATAAAAATAAAAAAAAACGTCATATTATAGTAAGGCATAAAAACGTCGAAAAACGTCACAGTATAGTAAGGCATAAAATGTCAAAAAACGTCATATTATTTTAAGGCATAAAAACATCAAAAAAAGTCATAGTATAGTATGGCATAAAAACGTCACAGTATAGTAAGGCATAAAATATCAAAAAACGTCATATTATATTAAGGCATAAAAATGTCAAAAAACGTCATAGTATTGTAAGGCATAAAACATCACAATATAGTATGGCATAAAATGGCAAAAAAGGTCATATTATTTTAAGGCATAAAAACATTAAAAAAAAGTCATAGTATAGTATGGCATAAAATGGCAAAAAAGGTCATATTATTTTAAGGCATAAAAACATAAAAAAAAAGTCATAGTATAGTATGGCATAAAAATGTCAAAAAACGTCATAGTATAGTAAGGCATAAAAACGTCACAGTATAGTAAGGCATAAAATGTCAAAAAACGTCATATTATTTTGAGGCATAAAAACATCAAAAAACGTCATAGTATAGTAAGGCATAAAAACGTCACAGTATAGTAAGGCATAAAATGTCAAAAAACGTCATATTATATTAAGGCATAAAAATGTCAAAAAACGTCATAGTATAGTATGGCATAAAATATCAAAAAACGCCATATTATTTTAAGGCATAAAAACATCAAAAAAAGTCATAGTATAGTATGGCATAAAATGTCAAAAAACGTCATATTATTTCAAGGCGTAAAAACGTCAAAAAACGTCTTATTATTTTAAGGCATAAAAACAGTAGTAATAATAATAGTTTCCTCATCATATTGACCAATGAAAACATCATAAGGCACTAAAAACGTTACGGTATAGTAAGGCATAAAATGTCAAAAAACATCTTAATATAGTAAGGCATAAAAAGTCAAAAAACGTCATATTATTTTAAGGCATAAAAAGGTCAAAAAATTCATAGTATATTATGGCATAAAATGTCAAAAAACGTCATATTATTTTAAGGCATTAAAACATCAAAAAACGTCATAGTATAGTATGGCACAAAATGTCAAAAAACGTCATATTTTTTTTTTTTTTAAAGTATATTTTTTGGGGCTTTTGTGCCTTTATTGGACAGGATAGTGGAGAGAGACAGGAAATGGGGAGGCAGAGAGAGGGGGAATGACATGCAGTAAAGGCCGTCCGATGCGGGACTCGAACCGGGGCCAACTGCAGCAAGGACTGTAGCCTCTACACATGGGGCACCTGCTTAGACCACTACGCCACACGACGCCCCACGTCATATTTTTTTTAAGTCATAAAAACATCAAAAAACATCATAGTATAGTAAGGCATAAAAAACGTCACAGTATAGTAAGGCATAAAATGTCAACATTCAACAACACGTCATATTATAGTAGGGCATAAAAATGTCAAAAAACGTCATAGTATTGTAAGGCATAAAACATCACAGTATAGTAAGGCATAAAATGTCAAAAAACGTCATATTATTTTAAGGCATAAAAAGGTCAAAAAAAGTCATAGTATATTATGGCATAAAATGTCAAAAAACGTCATATTATTTTAAGGCATTAAAACATCAAAAAACGTCATAGTATTGTATGGCATAAAAACGTCACAGTATAGTAAGGCATAAAATGTCAAAAAACGAAATATTATATTAAGGCATAAAAATGTCAAAAAACGTCATAGTATTATAAGGCATAAAATGGCAAAAAACGTCATATTATTTTAAGGCATAAAAACATCAAAAAACTTCATAGTATTGTAAGGCATAAAACGTCACAGTATAGTAAGGCATAAAAATTCAAAAAACGTCATATTATAGTAAGGCATAAAAACGTCGAAAAACGTCATAGTATAGTATGGCATAAAATATCAAAAAACGCCATATTATTTTAAGGTATAAAAACATCAAAAAAAGTCATAGTATAGTATGGCATAAAATGTCAAAAAACGTCATATTATTTTAAGGCGTAAAAACGTCAAAAAATGTCATAGTATTGTAAGGCATAAAAACATCACAGTATAGTAAGGCATAAAAATTCAAAAAACGTCATATCATAGTAATGCATAAAAATGTCAAAAAACATCATAGTATAGTAAGGCATAAAAACGTCACAGTATACTAAGGCATAAAATGTAAAAAAACTTCATATTATATGAAGGCATAAAAATGTCAAAAAACGTCATAGTATTGTAAGGCATAAAACATCACAGTATAGTAAGGCATAAAATGTCAAAAAACGTCATATTATATTAAGGCATAAAAATGTCAAAAAATCTCATAGTATAATAAAGCATGACATGTCATAATGTATTAAGGCATAAAAACCGCCAAAAAAAGTCAGGCCTCGATTTGAACCCATGACCTTTTGACTCTTAGGCACCAGTTCTAACCACTCTCCTACGGTGTAGCACCATAATGGTTTCCTCATTGTGGTAACGTATGAAAATGTAATAAGGCATTAAAAACATTATGGTATATTAAGGCATAAAATGTCAAAACACGTCATATTATTGTAAGGCATAAAAACATCATAGTATAATAAAACATGACGTCATAATATAATAAGGTATAAAAACTGACAAAAAAAATGGCAGGACTGGGTTTGAACCCAAAATCTCTGACTCTTAGGCACCTGTTCTAACCATTCTCCTACAGTGTAGCCATAAGGCATCGAAAACGTTACGGTATAGTAAGGCATAAAATGTCAAAAAACGTCACAGTATAGTGAGGCATAAAAAGTCAAAAAACTTCATATTATTTTAAGGCATAAAAACATCAAAAAAGGTCATAGTATAGTAAGGCATAAAAACGTCACAGTATAGTAAGGCATAAAATGTCAAAAAACGTCATATTATATTAAGGCTTAAAAATGTCAAAAAACGTCATAGTATTGTAAGGCATAAAACATCACAGTATAGTAAGGCACAAAATGTCAAAAAACGTCATATTATTTTAAGGCATAAAAACGTCAAAAAAAGTCATAGTATAGTATTGCATAAAATGTCAAAAAACGTCATTATTTTAAGGCATAAAAACATCAAAAAACGTCATATTATAGTAAGGCATAAAAATGTCAAAAAACGTCATAGTATAGTAAAGCATAAAAACGTCACAGTATAGTAAGGCATAAAAATTCAAAAAATGTCATATTATAAGTAAGGCATATAAATGTCAAAAAACGTCATAGTATAGTCAGGCATAAAATGTTCAAAAAATTATATTATTTTAAGGCGTAAAAACGTCATATTATATTAAGGCATAAAATGTTAAAAAACGTCATATTATTTTAAGGCATAAAAACGTCAAAAAACGTCATAGTTTAGTAAGGCATAAAAACGTCACAGTATAGTAAACCATAAAATGTCAAAAAACGTCATAGTACAGTATGGCATAAAAACTTCATAGTATAGAAAGGCATAAAAAGTCAAAAAACATTATTTTAAGGCACAAAAACATCAAAAAAAGGCATAAAAAGGTCACAGTATAGTTAGGCATAAAAAGTCAAAAAAACGTCATATTATTTTAAGGCATAAAAACGTCAAAAAATGTCATAGTATAGTATGACACAAAATGTCAAAAAACGTCATATTTTTTTAAGGCATAAAAACATCAAAAAAAGTCATAGTATAGTAAGGAATAAAAACGTTACAATATAGTAAGGCAAAAAATGTCATATTATATTAAGGCATAAAAATGTCAAAAAACATCATAGTATATTAAGGCATAAAAACGTCACAGTATAGTAAGGCATAAAATGTCAAAAAAGGTCATATTATTTTAAGGCATAAAAACATAAAAACGTCACAGTATAGTAAGGCATAAAATGTCAAAAAACGTCATATTATTTTAAGGAATAAAAAGGTCAAAAAACGTCATAGTATAGTATGGCATAAAAACGTCACAGTATAGTAAGGCATAAAATGTCAAAAAACGTCATATTATATTAAGGCATAAAAATGTCAAAAAACGTCATAGTATTGTAAGGCATAAAACATAACAGTATAGTAAGGCATAAAATGTCAAAAAACGTCATATTATTTTAAGGCATAAAAACGTAAAAAAATGTCATAGTATAGTATGGCATAAAATGTCAAAAAACGTCATATTATTTTAAGGTATAAACACATCAAAAAACGTCATAGTATAGTAAGGCATAAAAACGTCACACTATAGAAGGCATAAAAATTCAAAAAACGTCATATTGTAGTAAGGCATAAAAATGTCAAAAAACGTCATAGTATAGTAAGGCATAAAAACGTCACAGTATAGTAAGGCATAAAAATTAAAAAAACCGTCATATTATAGTAAGGCATAAAAACGTCGAAAAACGTCACAGTATAGTAAGGCATAAAATGTCAAAAAACGTCATATTATTTTAAGGCATAAAAACATCAAAAAAAGTCATAGTATAGTATGGCATAAAAACGTCACAGTATAGTAAGGCATAAAATATCAAAAAACGTCATATTATATTAAGGCATAAAAATGTCAAAAAACGTCATAGTATTGTAAGGCATAAAACATCACAATATAGTATGGCATAAAATGGCAAAAAAGGTCATATTATTTTAAGGCATAAAAACATAAAAAAAATGTCATAGTATAGTATGGCATAAAATGGCAAAAAAGGTCATATTATTTTAAGGCATAAAAACATCAAAAAAAAGTCATAGTATAGTATGGCATAAAAATGTCAAAAAACGTCATAGTATAGTAAGGCATAAAAACGTCACAGTATAGTAAGGCATAAAATGTCAAAAAACGTCATTATTTTGAGGCATAAAAACATCAAAAAACGTCATAGTATAGTAAGGCATAAAAACGTCACAGTATAGTAAGGCATAAAATGTCAAAAAACGTCATATTATATTAAGGCATAAAAATGTCAAAAAACGTCATAGTATAGTATGGCATAAAATATCAAAAAACGCCATATTATTTTAAGGCATAAAAACATCAAAAAAAGTCATAGTATAGTATGGCATAAAATGTCAAAAAACGTCATATTATTTCAAGGCGTAAAAACGTCAAAAAACGTCTTATTATTTTAAGGCATAAAAACAGTAGTAATAATAATAGTTTCCTCATCATATTGACCAATGAAAACATCATAAGGCACTAAAAACGTTACGGTATAGTAAGGCATAAAATGTCAAAAAACATCTTAATATAGTAAGGCATAAAAAGTCAAAAAACGTCATATTATTTTAAGGCATGAAAATGTCAAAAAATGTCATTGTCCAATAAAGCAAGACATGTCATAATATAATAAGGCATAAAAACCGACAAAAAGCGGCAGGACTGGATTTGAACCCACAACCTTCCGACTCTTAGGCACTTGTTTTAACCACCCTGCTATGGTGTAGCACGATAATGTCATCCTCATTGTGGTAACATATGAACGTCATGAGGCATGAAAACGTCACAGTATAGTAAGGCATAAAAATTAAAAAAACGTCATATTATAGTAAGGCATAAAAACTTCAAAAAACGTCATAGTATAGTATGGCATAAAATATCAAAAAACGCCATATTATTTTAAGGCATAAAAACATAAAAAAAAGTCATAGTATAGTATGGCATAAAATGTCAAAAAACGTCATATTATTTTAAGGCATTAAACCATCAAAAAACTTCATAGTTTTGTAAGGCACAAAACGTCACAGTATAGTAAGGCATAAAATGTCAAAAAACGTCATATTATTTTGAGGCATAAAAACATCAAAAAACGTCATAGTATAGTAAGGCATAAAAACGTCACAGTATAGTAAGGCATAAAATGTCAAAAAACATCTTATTATATTAAGGCATAAAAACGTCAAAAAACGTCATAGTATAGTATGGCATAAAATATCAAAAAACGCCATATTATTTTAAGGCATAAAAACATCAAAAAAAGTCATAGTATAGTATGGCATAAAATGTCAAAAAACGTCATATTATTTCAAGGCGTAAAAACGTCAAAAAACGTCTTATTATTTTAAGGCATAAAAACAGTAGTAATAATAATAGTTTCCTCATCATATTGACCAATGAAAACATCATAAGGCACTAAAAACGTTACGGTATAGTAAGGCATAAAATGTCAAAAAACATCTTAATATAGTAAGGCATAAAAAGTCAAAAAACGTCATATTATTTTAAGGCATGAAAATGTCAAAAAATGTCATTGTCCAATAAAGCAAGACATGTCATAATATAATAAGGCATAAAAACCGACAAAAAGCGGCAGGACTGGATTTGAACCCACAACCTTCCGACTCTTAGGCACTTGTTTTAACCACTCTCCTATGGTGTAGCACGATAATTTCATCCTCATTGTGGTAACATATGAACGTCATGAGGCATAAAAACGTCACAGTATAGTAAGGCATAAAAATAAAAAAAACGTCATATTATAGTAAGTCATAAAAACGTCAAAAAACGTCATAGTATAGTATGGCATAAAATATCAAAAAACGCCATATTATTTTAAGGCATAAAAACATCAAAAAAAGTCATAGTATAGTATGGCATAAAATGTCAAAAAACGTCATATTATTTTAAGGCATTAAACCATCAAAAAACTTCATAGTATTATAAGGCATAAAACGTCAGTATAGTAAGGCATAAAATGTCAAAAAACGTCATAGTATAGTAAGGCATAAAATGTCAAAAAACATTATATTATTTTAAGGCGTAAAATGTCAAAAAACGTCATATTATTTCAAGGCATAAAAACAGTAGTAATAAAAATAGGTTCCTCATCGTAGTGACCAATGAAAACGTCATAAGGCACTAAAAACGTTACGGTATAATAAGGCATAAAATGTCAAAAAACATCTTATTATAGTAAGGCATAAAAAGTCAAAAAACGTCATATTATTTTAAGGCATGAAAATGTCATTGTCCAATAAAGCAAGACATGTCATAATATAATAAGGCATAAAAACCGACAAAAAATGGCAGGACTGGATTTGAACTTTCTGACTCTTAGGCACCTGTTTTAACCACTCTCCTATGGTGTAGCACCATAACATTTTCCTCATTGTGGTAATCTATGAACGTCATAAGGCATTAAAAACTTTAAGGTATAGTAAGTCCTAAAATGTCAAAAAACGTCTTATTATTTCAGGGTATAAAAACGTAATAGTATAATAAAGCATGACATGTCATAATATAATAAGGCATAAAAACCGACAAAAAATGGAAGGATTGGGTTTGAACCCACAACCTTGTGACTCGTAGGCACCTGTGCTAACCATTCTCCTACAGTGTAGCCCCATTACAATTTCCTCATTGTAGTTAGCAATGAAAACGTCATAAGGCATTAAAAATGTTATGGTATGGTAAGGCGTAAAATGTCAAAAAAAGTCATATTATATTGAGGCATAAAAATATCAAAAAAAGTCATAGTATTGTAAGGCATAATACGTCACAGTATAGTAAGGCATAAAATGTAAAAAAACATTATATTATTTTAAGGCTTAAAAATTTCAAAAAACGTCATAGTATTTTAAGGCATGAAAACGTCGAAAATTGTCATAGTATTTTGAGGCATGAAAATGTAGAAAAATGTCTTAGTATAATAAAGCATGACATGTCATGGTATTTTAAGGCATGAAAACGTCAAAAAATGTCATAGTATAATAAAGCATGACATGTCATAATAAAATAAGGCATAAAAATGTCAAAAAATGTCATAGTATAGTAAGGCATAAAAACGTCATAGTATAGTAAGGCATAAAATGTCAAAAAATATTATATTATTTTAAGGCATGAAAACGTCAAACGTCATAGTACCGTAAGGCATAAAATGTAAAAAAAAAAGGTCATATTATTTAAAGGCAGAAAAACATCAAAAATCGTCATAGTATCGTAATGCATAAAAAAGTCACAGTATAGTAAGGAATAAAATGTCAAAAACGTCATAGTAAAGTAAGGCATAAAAACGTCATAGTATAGTAATGCATAAAAACGTCATTGTATAGTAAGGCATAAAATGTCAAAAAACGCCATAGTATAGTAAGGCATAAAACATCAAAAAACGTTATAGTATAATAATGCATAAAAACGTGAAAAAATGTCATAGTTTAATAAGGCATAAAAACGTCACAGTATAGTAAGGCATGAAAACGTCAAAAAACGTCATTGTATAGTAAGGCATTAAAACGTCATAATATAGTAATGTATAAAAATTCAAAAAACGTCACATTATTTTAAGGCATAAAAACGTCAAAAAACGTCATAGTATAGCAAGGCATAAAAATGTCACATTATAGTAAGGCATAAAATGTCAAAAAAACATCATATTATTTTAAGGCATAAAACCGTCAAAAAACTCCATAGTATATTAAGGCATGAAAACGTCATAATTCAGTAAGGCATAAAATCTCAAAAAACGTCATAGTATAGTAAGACATAAAAACGTCATAATATAGTAATGTATAAAAATTCAGAAAACGTCACATTTTTTAAGGCATGAAAACGTCAAAAAACTTCATAGTATAGTAAGGCATAAAAATGTCACAGTATAGTAAGGCATAAAATGTCAAAAAAACATCATATTATTTTAAGGCATGAAAATGTCAAAAAATGTCATAGTATAATAAAGCATGGCATGTCATAATATAATAAGGCATAAAATCGTCAAAATACGTCATAGTATAGTAAGGGATAAAAACGTCATAGTATAGTAAGGCATAAAATGTCAAAAAACATTATATTATTTTAAGGCATGAAAACGTCAAACGTCATAGTACTGTAAGGCATAAAATGTAAAAAAAAAGGTCATATTATTTAAAGGCAGAAAAACATAAAAAAAAACGTCATAGTATAGTAAGGGATAAAAAAGTCACAGTATAGTAAGGAATAAAATGTCAAAAACGTCATAGTATAGTAAGGCATAAAAACTTCATAGAATAGTAAGGCTTAAAATGTCAAAAAACGCCATAGTATAGTAAGGCATAAAACGTCAAAAAACATCATAGTATAGTAAGGCATAAAAACATCATAGTATAGTAAGGCATAAAAACGTGATATTATAGTAAGGCATAAAATGTCAAAAAACGTCATAGTATAGTAATGCATAAAAACGTCATAGTATAGTAAGGCATAAAATGTCAAAAAAGACCATAAAAACTTCAAAAAACGTCATAGTATAGTAAGGCATAAAAACGTGTTATTATAGTAAGGCATAAAACGTCAAAATACGTCATAGTATAGTAAGGCATAAAAACGTGATATTATAGTAAGGCATAAAATGTCAAAAAACGTCATAGTATAGTAATGCATAAAAACGTCATAGTATAGTAAGGCATAAAATGTCAAAAAACATTATATTATTTTAAGGCATGAAAACGTCAAACGTCATAGTACTGTAAGGCATAAAATGTAAAAAAAAAAGGTCATATTATTTAAAGGCAGAAAAACATCAAAAAACGTTATAGTATAATAATGCATAAAAACGTGAAAAAATGTCATAGTTTAATAAGGCATAAAAACGTCACAGTATAGTAAGGCATGAAAACGTCAAAAAACGTCATTGTATAGTAAGGCATTAAAACGTCATAATATAGTAATGTATAAAAATTCAAAAAACGTCACATTATTTTAAGGCATAAAAACGTCAAAAAACGTCATAGTATAGCAAGGCATAAAAATGTCACATTATAGTAAGGCATAAAATGTCAAAAAAACATCATATTATTTTAAGGCATAAAACCGTCAAAAAACTCCATAGTATATTAAGGCATGAAAACGTCATAATTCAGTAAGGCATAAAATCTCAAAAAACGTCATAGTATAGTAAGACATAAAAACGTCATAATATAGTAATGTATAAAAATTCAGAAAACGTCACATTTTTTAAGGCATGAAAACGTCAAAAAACTTCATAGTATAGTAAGGCATAAAAATGTCACAGTATAGTAAGGCATAAAATGTCAAAAAAACATCATATTATTTTAAGGCATGAAAATGTCAAAAAATGTCATAGTATAATAAAGCATGGCATGTCATAATATAATAAGGCATAAAATCGTCAAAATACGTCATAGTATAGTAAGGGATAAAAACGTCATAGTATAGTAAGGCATAAAATGTCAAAAAACATTATATTATTTTAAGGCATGAAAACGTCAAACGTCATAGTACTGTAAGGCATAAAATGTAAAAAAAAAGGTCATATTATTTAAAGGCAGAAAAACATAAAAAAAAACGTCATAGTATAGTAAGGGATAAAAAAGTCACAGTATAGTAAGGAATAAAATGTCAAAAACGTCATAGTATAGTAAGGCATAAAAACTTCATAGAATAGTAAGGCTTAAAATGTCAAAAAACGCCATAGTATAGTAAGGCATAAAACGTCAAAAAACATCATAGTATAGTAAGGCATAAAAACATCATAGTATAGTAAGGCATAAAAACGTGATATTATAGTAAGGCATAAAATGTCAAAAAACGTCATAGTATAGTAATGCATAAAAACGTCATAGTATAGTAAGGCATAAAATGTCAAAAAAGACCATAAAAACTTCAAAAAACGTCATAGTATAGTAAGGCATAAAAACGTGTTATTATAGTAAGGCATAAAACGTCAAAATACGTCATAGTATAGTAAGGCATAAAAACGTGATATTATAGTAAGGCATAAAATGTCAAAAAACGTCATAGTATAGTAATGCATAAAAACGTCATAGTATAGTAAGGCATAAAATGTCAAAAAACATTATATTATTTTAAGGCATGAAAACGTCAAACGTCATAGTACTGTAAGGCATAAAATGTAAAAAAAAAAGGTCATATTATTTAAAGGCAGAAAAACATCAAAAAACGTCATAGTATAGTAAGGGATAAAAAAGTCACAGTATAGTAAGGAATAAAATGTCAAAAACGTCATAGTATAGTAAGGCATAAAAACGTCATAGAATAGTAAGGCTTAAAATGTCAAAAAACGCCATTGTATAGTAAGGCATAAAACGTCAAAAAACGTCATAGTATAGTAAGGCATAAAAACATCATAGTATAGTAAGGCATAAAAACGTGATATTATAGTAAGGCATTAAATGTCAAAAAACGTCATAGTATAGTAATGCATAAAATGTCAAAAAAGACCATAAAACGTCAAAAAACGTCATAGTATAATAAGGCATAAAAACGTCAAAAAACGTCATAGTATAGTAAGGCATAAAAACGTGTTATTATAGTAAGGCATAAAACGTCAAAATACGTCATAGTATAGTAAGGCATAAAAACGTGTTATTATAGTAAACCATAAAACGTCAAAAAACGTCATAGTATAATAAGGCATAAAAACGTCAAAACACGTCATAGTATAGTAAGGCATAAAAACGTGTTATTATAGTAAGGCATAAAACGTCAAAATACGTCATAGTATAGTAAGGCATAAAAACGTGTTATTATAGTAAGGCATAAAACGTCAAAATACATCACAGTATAGTAAGGTATAAAAACGTGATATTATAGTAAGGCATAAAACCTCAAAAAACGTTAGATTATATTAATGCATAAAAACGTCAAAAAACGTCATATTATAGTAAGGCATAAAACCTCAAAAAACATTATATTATATTAATGCATAAAAACGTCAAAAAACGTCATATTATAGTAAGGCATAAAACTTAATAGAATAGTGGTATAAAAATTTTTAAAAAGTAATTTTATATCAAGGCATAAAACGTCAGAACACCTCACAGTATAGTGAGGTATAAAAATGTCGCAGAACGTCTTAGTATCGTAAGGTATGAAATGTCATAATATAGTAAGTCATAAAATGTCAAAAAATGTCATGTAAGGCATAAAAACATCAAAAAACATCAGTCAGTTGTCATTTGACATTTTTATGGTGACGTTAGTTATCATTGTGATATTCTCAAATGATGTGAGCTTTCAAATGGCCCCCGCCCTTTCAGTCAATCAAATGCTAGGATGTCTAAATCAGTTAGTCTTCGAAATGTAGCATCTTGGAGGGGAAATTGGAATTATCTAATATCACTTCACTCCAAACAAGTTCACTCAAATATTAGTAGGGAAAGTTCTGTCCTCCTAAAATATGGCTGGGGACATATCCCTACTGTCTATATACAGACCTACCCTCTTGACAGATACAGAGATACAGCCATGGGCACTTGCATGTTTTAATGAGTCTCAAACATCATGAAAGGAAGACATTATAACTCTTCCCCCATTTTATACCCTTTAAAAGGTTGTCTTCATTTGTAGGGCGAAGGAAATCTCTTAATGACACCCTGTTGTATCTTTTTATCTGTATTTCCTGTGGTGTTCAGGTTTCACGCCTCCTGGAATGGACAGGTCATCTCCAGACAGCAGTCCAGTACATGGCTTTGTTCGCCAGGCTTCCGTCACCACCGGATCCAACATCCCCATCATCACAGAACTAGGTAAAACTGTTTCCACCTACCTCGAATGCAAAAGTTGCATGTCATACCCAATTACCTCAGATCAACTCATTATTCATTTGCAGACATGGACACATAGAGCTGATAATCCAAGACTTAAACATCATGCTGCTACCAAAAGTTCCAACTAATTCAAGGTCAAATGGACTTGAGGAATGCGTGGTGTGGAATTTTTGTTCACTTTCATGTTGTTGGTAGCTTTGCCCAACTCAAGTTCATATTCGTATGTGAATTATTGATTCTGGCTAGTATTTGTCAAGTGGTGATAATGTTAGTTGCAAGGCCTAGAACACATCTTTGCGCTGAAGACAATGTGGACTACTGTCACTTGAACCTGTCACAGGGGCATTTTTAGGACTATAGCTGCATCTCATGCAATTTGTCCACTAATGCACAAGAGAAACCGGGCCTGATGGAGAGGGTGAGAGAGGGAGAAAAGGAAAGAGAGTGAAAAGGTTGAGGGAAAAAAACTGCCTTGGTTGCAAAATGGGTCCATTTATTAATAACAATGGCAGGGGCTGTATTCCCACTGGTGGTGGGGACTCATGAAACTTTCAGATCTCTAAGGGGCCTTCTAAAGCACTAGAGACTGGCTACTCTGTCTCCCCTGACCCAATTAGGGAGCAATGGAGCATGAGACCAGCTAAGAAAAGGCCAGGAAGAGAAAGGAGCTACCTAATGTTACTTGTAACCAGGCCAGCCATTACCTGCAGAGGGGCTCTCCTATTAGACCACCGACTGCATAGGCAGTTATCAAAACTAGATGCTTTCCATAATGGAGTCACTGTTTTCTGGCCTGGACTCAAACACTAGAAGCTCTAGTGTTGTGCCTCTGCACGCTCTTAGCTAACGAATTTCACAGCTACAGCAACACTAGATGTGATAACATTGTCTTTTAGGAAAGGAAGGAGTAAGAGCATAGAGAGGAGAGAGTGGCTGCATGTCTCACTGGAACCATATTCTGTAATTACATTGTCATATGTTCAGTTTACAGTGCCAGGAGCAGATTAAAGTCAAGTTGAAACATAAAAACACACCTCATCTGAGTTGCATGATCGATTTTGTTTGCGTGGCGTGCAAAGTAGGTGTGTTTATGGATAAGACCTTGTTTATCCCTTTCACTGTCTTACCATGAAATAATTTATTGTTGTGGTAGAGGTATAGCACAGTGACAGCTCTGGCTTTGTGTCTGTTGTGCACTCTAATCCAGGGTGCTTTACTTTTAGATACCGGACAACCATGAATGTCTTGGAGTAAATCTGGAGTTGACACGAGTAGTCTGAGACAGCGAAATGCCTTTATTGCAGTCTTTGAAACTGTTTCAATAACGACACCGTTTCTCCCCCTCTCTGCACTGTCTCATCGCCATTAGCTAAAACTGGCAAACTACTGCCATTGGTTTCACTCAGTCAGGAAAAAAAAAGTGGAACCAACATACAAATGATAACAGAGCTGGGTAAGCTGAGCCTTTGTCCTCTGCTGCCGTTCGTTCCCTCGCTCCACCGCTCTGCTCCTCATCAGCTTGTCTTGATTTATCTGGCTGCAGTCAAGGCCCTCGTTGCTCCCATGGCTTCACTTTGAACACATTTTTATTCTTCGTTCTGGTTGAAATTGACTGTCTTGTTTTGGCCCCTTTTTAATGATTTTTTTTTCTTTTTTCTTTTTGGGGTATTTTTTTTTCCTCCAGTTGCGTTTGCAGAGCATCACTAGGCCTTTGATCATGCTCAGTCTGTCCTTGTGGCTGTTTTCATAGCAACCCCCCCCCTCACCCTGTCCCCCACCCCTCACCACCCCTTCCCTCCTCCTCCAAACACACACACACTCACACACACACATACGTATCCACCCCCACACCCCCTCCAATTCACTCTTTTGGCCCAGGCCCGTTTGCATCAGCCCCTTGTCTCCTTGACTGACATTTTTGTTCCACAGCGCACAGGAAGCCTGGGAAGAAATCAGATTTCAAAAACAAAAAACTTAAGATCAAACAATCTTTTAAGCTGTTTATTTATTTTTTAAATTCATTTTCAAGTTTCTTTTTTTCTCCTCCAGACCATATCTCTGAAGCTCAGATAGCGGTGGAGTCAAACAAAAACTTGCCTGATGCTCATTTTTTTTAAGTAACGCTGGTTTATAGACCCTTCAGTGCCCACAGCTGCTAGAAATACAGTCTAAGGAAAAAGACACACATGAAAAATACAAAAAATATCCTTGTTATCTCATTTTTGGGTTCATGCCATTTAGTTCATTTAGTAGATCTGATTCATTATTATTCATAAGATTAAAAAGTGTATTGTTACCTGGCTTTAATTCTTTCAGGGTACAGGTAAATATTTGAGATGAGATGTGATAAACACATTCATCAAGTAAAACTGAAAGACAAGCATGTCTTTATAAGTGCATGTTTTTTTCATGTGACATAGTAGTCATTGTTGAAGTCTCACTTTTTACAATATATAACAAATACATTAAAAAAAACTATGCTATGTGGTGTTTTTTTCTGATAAAATATTCATATTTTATCCTTTACTCAAGCTACACAGTCCACAGAAAGGTTATTTTCTCTTGATTGAGAATTTGTCTCTTTGTGTGTGCTACATTATATGCAATATATATGTAGTTTTGTACTGCAGTAATTTAAAAACAGATCAACATACAGAGGTCCTGAGGTACTAATGTAGAACAGATGTATGACCAATTCAAGATTGGAGACTTCTACAATGGTTATCACTGTGTGTGCATAATACAATTAAATATTTTCTCCTGAAATTGTGGTTTGTCTAAATGTATGAAATGCACCCTGCATGTGATATACAGTGAATTTAATATTACAAATACTGTAAATATTATTATATAAATATATATTAGATAAATACTTTTTTTTACCTTCCAAACAATTATTCAGTACATGGACAGAAAAACAACAAATTACAGATAACATGTTTATGTTTAATCTGACAGAGAGGTAAATCAGTCAACAGTATCATGGGGTCAGTCAAAATCATGTCAATTGTTTGGATAAGAAATAAAGTTCCTTCAGGGTAGCAGCAAAATATAATGTGCATCTAATGTTACATTATATTGCAAGCTCAAACCCTGAATCAATACCGATATACCTGAGAGTTTTTTGTGAGATTACGATGATGAAGCCACATCTTTTCATATGCAAAATAAATAAACAAGAAAAAAAAAATCCCTGAAGTCTCAGGTGTGTTGGTGTCTGTGTGTGTGTTTGACTCATTCCTCTTCACGGTGCCTTTCTCTAACTCAGATGTGTTTCCCCTCTCTCAGTGAATGACTCAAACGTTCAGTTCCTGGACCAAGATGATGATGATGACCCAGACACAGAGCTGTACCTCACTCAGCCGTTCGCCTGCGGCACCGCCTTCGCTGTCAGTGTTCTCGACTCCCTGATGAGCGCAGTGAGTTCTCAAGCACACTGTTCACTCGCTGTGTTGGGAGTTGTTTGTCAAAACCTAAAATAAAGTCACTTTTCAAAATTATACATTTTACTTCACCTTTGTATAATTGTGGTTTTCTGATTATTACTCTGTTATAGCATCCATTTCAGTTTAGATGCTATGAGAGAGTAACACTCCAAGTTTAAAAAAGAGAAAGTCTAGAGAAGTTTCAAACAAAGTACATGGAGATGTTGTGCCCATTGGGTAACAATTGCACATTATTGCACTGGTAGAAACTGCAGGATGAAGGAAAGAGATGAGCAACTGCAAAGTGAGTCAGACTGGAAAGATGGACCTGAGAAAACTTTTAATTCATTGGTGGTCATGACGCTACTATTTGATAAATAATTCTGTTTCCAAATACAAAAGTTTATCGTAAAAAAAAAAATTTTTTTCCAGACATAGTTTCCATGAAAGATTAGATAATCTTTCGACTATTACAGACTTTACAGCTGGTGTAAATCAAAACTCTGCTCTCCCAGTAGAAAAAAATGGGTTAAGTTTAGCAGTTGGTTTCAGTAGCACTGTTTTGGCATTTCAAGTAGGCAGAAGTTGGTAAATGAAATGGTACAGTACATTGATCACACATGCCTGCCAGCTCCACTGACATCAAAAGGGAAATTGTTGGCGTCACTCCTCACCTTAAGTGTTATGAATTCAACTTTCAAGAGCCTTATTAGATCTTTTAACGAAGTAAGTGTTGAAGGTTAGCATAATGGCGATGACACAAGCTTGGCTGGAACAGGCCAAAGAAACACTCTTTCATCTTTTGACAATGTCATCGCAGCACTGGGAATAAGAAAAAGGAGTAGGGAAGAAAAGAAAAAATCCTCTACACCTCATCCTCATCCACCCCCCCCACCCCCCACCCCCCCCCCCCCTCCTCCTCTCATGACCAACTGTGTTTTTTCCTTTGGGGCTGTGATGGCTTAATTCCAGCAGCCCTCTCAGTGAGTGAGGGGTTAGAGGGGCGTGCAGAGCCGAGCTGAGCAGGGAGTAGAGCAGGCGTCAGCTGTAGTCTGGCACTGGTCAGAGGTGAACCCAGCTAATGGACAGTGCTCATCCATCATGAGGCTCTGCAGGCCTGTCAGGGGCCCGGGGAGAGGAGCTGCCACTCTGGCCCGATTGCCGAGTGACACGGGCTGTCTTCACACGCTGCAAAAGCAGGTCCTGATCGGCTTGAAGGACAAGAGAACCTGACACCCGCAGAGCGCAGTCAAATCGTTGTTTCAGAAGGGAAAGCGGACATCATACAGAGTGTTCACAGAGGAAAGAGTAGTGCTGTGCTGAAGTACTACTGTTTTCTATATAACAGGAAGAGCCCACATGTTCTTTGATAATCAAAATGTCATTGATCACATCTTTCTCAAATCTTACGAATTTATATATCTTTAACATTATGAAACATTTCTTAAAGTGAATAAGTAAAGGGTTGGTTCACCAGTTTACAATAAAATATGTATTTCAGTGCTATTTAGTCATGCAGTTTTATTTGCCCTGTTTTTTAAGTAAATGAACATAGGTGCAGAATAAATGTCCACATTACATTGGATAATACACAAAGAAAAGTGATGTTGATTCTGAAGCTATGCTGCTATTGAATTTTCAAATGTAATTTATCAATATTGTCCACATAACAAACAATTACCATTTGCCTCTCTTGTATTGGGTGGTAGGCAGAAATCTCAAAGATGGACCATAGGAATGGTGCACAAGACAGAAAGTCTTCCACTGCCTGTCTCCTCATCTCCCAGTCAGTTGTATATGAAGAGACAGGCTGCAGGTCTACATAACAGGGGCTGTGCTTTCTTTCCACATCTGCCACCTCTCTCCTTGAGACTCTAATGGCATCTGCTTACAGATATCCCTTCTTTCTTCTCCCCAGACGTACTTCAATGATAACATCCTCACACTGATTCGGACGCTGGTCACAGGGGGAGCCACACCAGAGCTGGAGGCTCTGTTGGCTGAGGAGAACGCTCTCAGAGGAGGCTACAGCACGCCACAGACACTGGCCAACAGAGACAGGTGTCGCGTCGCTCAGCTAGCCCTCTACGACGGGCCATTTGCAGACTTGGGGGTAAGTGGATGTTTAAGCAGAGATGACACGTTTTGGCACTAGCCAGCAGCACACATCTGGCCACCTCCGCTCCTCACGGTCCTTAATTCGATGTGAAGAACAGTGATCACGCAAAGCAGGCCTTAGTGGGTGGAGAGGGAAGAGTGCTTTAGAGAGAACAATGAACACCACCAAAGAAATTCCAAGTTTAATTGGTTCCAACCTTGTTTTTACAGTTTTTTGTTATTGTTATACAGAACTTCCAATACTGAAGTAATTTTGTTTTTTCTTGGATGAATTGTGGCATAATTTGAAAACACTGCTGATTGTTACAGTCTGCACTGCCAACAAATGGTATTCACTTTCAAGCAAAATACCCTCAGCAAAGCAGAACATTGAATTTACACTAGAACTTTACAGAGAATTACACTCACTGCCACTGAGCCAGATCATCAGGCTGACCTAACACACACTCATGGAGTCTTTGTTCTGTTGTTCACCAGGATGGCGGCTGCTATGGGGATTTATTCTGTAAAGCGCTGAAGACGTACAACATGCTGTGTTTTGGAATCTACAGATTAAGAGACGCTCATCTCAGTACACCAAGCCAGTGTACAAAACGGTACAATTTCTGCATTCACTCAGCATCATGTGAATGATTTGATGTAATAAAATGAGTGATTAGGGTTAAAGATAGTGTACTTTATTAATCCCAAAGGGAAAATTGCAGGGTTACAGTAGCTACCTTAAATAAATCACACAAAATGAATGAGGCAGACGAGAAACAAGCACAATTAGATCCAAATCATATACAACCTAAAACAGATGAAATGAAATATAAAAATATAAAATATCGGATAGAATAAATAAAAAAACAGAATAGAGACTAAAGATAGGACTATAACATTAACTAGTTAACAAATGTACTTAATATATACTGTACAATGATAGCTATGTCTTGACTAATGTACTGTATTGTCAAGTAGACAAAAGATATTTTCTTTCTTTGATATATCCATACACTATCTGCTGCTTCCCCACAAGGATCATAAATGTTAATCTTCTATGTAATGTTTGTTTTCTGGGCAGATATGTGATTACAAACCCACCGTATGAGTTTGAGCTGGTGCCCACAGACCTGATCTTCTGCCTCATGCAGTTCGACCACAATGCAGGCCAGTCCCGGACAAGCTTGTCCCACTCTTCCCACTCTTCCCATTCCTCCAGCAAAAAGAGTTCCTCCGTCCACTCCATCCCGCCCTCCAACCGGCAGAGCCGCAGCAGTAAGACCCGGGAGGCCCGCGACAAACAGAAGTACGTGCACTCACGTTTCCTGTAGAGTTTTAACTTGCATGTTTAGTGTGTTATAACTGACCTGTATTTTATAGGTGTGTGTGTGTGTGTGTGTGTGTGTGTGTGTGTGTGTGTGTGTGTGTGTGTGTGTTTGTGTGCAGACTGTGGTGACACATGCACTGATAATTACTGTGTATTGTGTGTTTGTGGTTTGTTTGTGTGACTTGTGCTCTGCGTCCATGCCCAGTGTTTGTGTATTTCCTTCATAATCACCTGCATGTGGTCTTCACTCTCACATCAAAGCAATCATTACATGACATTAACAAATTTGGTAAGCCCACTCTGTGGGTAGGCTGGGCTCATTTTTATACTCAAAGACTGCTGAGACTGTTTTCTTCCAAGTTAAATTTGTGGCATTGTAAACAGTAAAACTATTCTTCTATTGTTCTGATGGCACAGCCACTGTGGTTGGAAATAAGCTTATACTAAGGCCTCAACCACAGCTAAATAAAATGACATAATACAACACAACACACATTCAGTATGTTGTTTGGTCTACCTGTTGTATCTGTCTTAATATTAGTTGTTTCATGTCTAACTCTTAATATTTGTGTAGTAAATAAGTGTTGTTTGTTGCATATTTGTGCACATTTAGCACACATGATCAGTACGCCTCGATCATGGCTGTAATGTATTGTGATTAACCTACTGTAGCTGATATTGATTATAAAGCACATTTGCCTACTCATAAGATCATCCCTCATTAGCAGTGTTGATATTTTGTTATTCATGGTGCATCTGTACTGCTTTATTGCATGTCCATGTTGGTAGCGCTCTTTAGCAGGCTCTTATTTCCTGTTCTGTTTATAATACAATTATAAGATTATTTCAAATTTGGTGAAATATTTTGACATACATGTCATATACTCACAAAAAAATATACACTTTGAATTTAAGTTTCATCTGGGAGAATAAAGTAGCTGAATTTTGAAATCGTGATATATTCTAAAAGCATGCAGATTTGTTACGAGAATTATTTAAAGGTAGATGATAAGCCCTGAATACATCTTAAAACTAAGATGTATGGTATAGTCTCAATACTGTAGTAACAATATGTAAGCCTTAGTTGGACTGGTAGCCACTTGTCAGTTGTGTATTGACTGTAAATACTACTCACTTACAGTAGATTACTTACCTCTCTTTTTGAAGTGCAACAAGGATGAATAGAATGGGCCAAGGTATGCAAGTTAACGATTCTGCATGACTTAGCAACCTTTACCTGGGGTTCTGATCATAACTATGTCCTCTGTGGACATTGTTATGACGAGGGGAGTTTGTTTTATTTCTTCTGTTCTTCAGATATTAAGTAAACCATGCCTCAGTTTAAGTTTTGCTTTCATCTGGAAAGCAAAATGTCTGCTGCTGCTCCTGCCTCCTCCCTGCCATGATCAGGACCATCCCCACACTGCATGAGGTTGAGACGAAACCCCCCTTTCTTTGTGCCTTTACCTCAGTTATTCACTTGATGATATGACTTTTCTTTTCCTCCAGAAAAATCCTTTTTTCACATTGTTTCTTTCTGTCATTTACCATGCCCTTTTTTATGATTTATTTCAACTTGAGATGGTTTGCATTGTGTGAGAGGTCTGTGTGTTTGCGCATCTTCCCTCCTATTGAATGCTATCAGATGACTGTAGCAGAATTTTAGATGTCATGTTTATGCTGTCATTGAGCACAGTAGTTTATTATTTTATCAGAATCAGAATAAAACACAGGGTAACAACATGTTTCCCACCTGTACAAACCCAGATCGTAGCTCACATGTAGGTCAGGCTGATTCAAATCCCCCTGATGCAGCCAAATTGCTTACTTCTTCACAGAACTTTAAGAAAGTGTGTCCAGCCCTGTGCCATCGGTCACACCAAGAAAGTGGGAGGTGTGACCAATTTAAAGTCTAAATTGAAGGGGGATATGAGCCTGTAAGTTTCCTCCTTGTAACCCTGTGCACCTGATATGGTGGTTTGAGGCGACATCAGTAAGTTCACCGTATCAGCAGCAGACTCTGGAGAGAGATGGCAGACATCTTGCTTCACCTCAGGCACAATTCTACACATCAAATGCCTGTGCTGTAACACACGGCCCCGCAGCCTTAAGCTTGCTGACACACACACAAGCCCACTCACAAATGAATCTCCACACATGCAAGCCTGCATGTACATGAACACACATTCACCCGTGTGCGCGCACGCACACGCACGCACACACGCACGCGCGCGCACACACACACACGCGCACACACACACGCAGGTTTGCTCCACATAGCAAAGTTAAAATTTGATATAACAACTTCACCCAAAAGGAAGTGACATCTTGAATGGCATTGCAGATGCCTGTGAAGTGCTGGGAGAGAGTTTACAAACTTCTGACAGCTGGCATACACCCTTCCCTTTCCTCAGAAACAGTGCTCTCATAGCATACTTAAACATGAAGAGATCCTCTCCAAAATGACATATCCAAATCTTTCAAATCTCTGCTCTCACATAATGACTGTCAGCATGAGAGTAAGGCTTACTATGAAATGTGTCAGCTCACCCAAATTACAAAACATATATTTTCCAACTTAACAATAGTTGTAAATAGCCATACATATAGTTTTTTAGAACTTAAGAATATTCCAGAAGGACAGCCATCACTGCAGCACACCACCATTCTGGACTTTATGGCAGATTGGCCAGACTGAAGCCTCTCCTCAGTGAAAGTTTCTACAAGGCACCTAAAGGTCTGTCAGACTGTGAGAAACAAAATTCTTTGGTCTGATGAAACCAAGATTTAACTGTTTGGCATCAATTTCTCAGCATTATGTCTGGAGGAAACCAAACATAATGCTTAGAATTGGTTGTCCATCTGGAGTTCAGCCAGAGTGACCATCAGGTTCTTGGTCACCTGTCTTACCAAGGCCCTTCTCCCTGATTGCTCAGTTTGGCTGGGCGGTCCGCTCTAGGTAGAGTCCTGGTTATTCCACACCTTATTCCATTTAAGAATGATGGAGGCCACTGTGTTCTTGGGAACCTTCAGTGCTACAGAAATGTTGTTTAGCCTTGCCAAGATCTGTGCCCCAACACAATCCTGTCTGTCTCTGAACTCTGCTGGCAGTTCCTTTCATGATATGCAATGTTAGCTGTGAGACCTAATATAGACAGGTGTGTGTCTTTCCAAATCATATTCAATCAATTGAATTTACCACGGGTGGACTCCAATCGAAGTGTAGAAATGTCTCAAAGAAGAGAAATAAGAGGCACCTGAGCGAAATTTAGCAAGGGGTCTGAAAAAATACTGTATGTTGATATGTGATATTATAGTTTTTCCCTTTTAACAAATTAGCAAACATTTCTAAAATTCTGAAGGGGTTTGAATACTTTCCAAATGCACTGTATAGTATATTTCAAAATCTGTGACTAGTAGAAAAAATTATGAAAACATGTTTTTTGTAATTTGGGTGAACAGACCTTGCAACACTTTGGTATTGTAAGTGAATATTTTGTCATTTTAAAATCAAAATCAAGATTTATATCCATATCCATATACATATATACTACGGACAATGTGACTGTGACAACTTAAAATTGGCTCATTGCACCAGAACAGACGCATACTCGACCTCACGGTTTGTTGCTAATCACAAAGAATGCCATGCAAATTTATCACTTAAACTGAGGCAGTATGGTTGTAAATAATCCCATCTTGCATACTTCTTCAAACTAACTCTGCCTTTTTTCTTCTTTCTCTCTCGCCTTGTCCTCTTCAGAAAAGAAATGGTTTACAGATGAACCAGAAAATGCCTACCCACGGAACATTCAGATCAAGCCCATGAGCACTCACATGGCCAACCAAGTCAACCAATACAAATCCACTAGTAGTCTGATTCCACCAATCAGAGAAGTTGAAGATGAATGCTGAACACCAGGTTTTCTTGCTGACTCACCAGACATCTGTACGCTCTTTCAAAAGAGATGGGAAGACATCACCAGTGGAGGAGGGATGATGATGATGATGATGATGATGATGATGATGATGATGATGATGATGACGACAGGGATGTTGAAGACTGACACATTTCTCTTCACTCATTCTTCTAATCAAGGGTTTGACAGGAACCCAAACTGGAAGGGACCTCCTATGTGTATACCTTTAATGTTACTTCCATGCTCTTGGACATCGTTTTATTTATTAATGTATCCATAGAGATGTACATAATGACAATCAAATAAGGATTGTACAGCCCCTCCCCCCTAGCACTTTTTGGAATTATTTTAAGAGTTGACAAAAAAAAAGTACTTCCTGTAATTCTTTGCAATAGTTCACCTCTTCGTGTGACCAGACTCCATGGCTAAGGTGACTGGTTACCGGAGGATGAGGGTTGCAGCGATAAACTGATCATATCATCTCCCAAAGATCCGCCCAGATGCGTCATGCTGATCCAGCTGGGTTCATCGACTTCATATCTCCTGTCTGCTTCTGTTTCTATTTGCACTAAAACTGAAAAAAGTCTCTTTTGACAGAACAACTGGAACCATCAGACCGCTGTCCCCCAGTAAAATGTCTCAAAGGAGATGAAGAGAGGATGAGAGGAAGGAAGGAAGGAAGGAAGGGAGGGCTGCTTGGCTTCAGAGACATACTAATCTTGTTCTTAGGTTGTTATACATCATGTCATTGCTTAAGGTTTGCTACTTCACTGTTGACTCGTCATGTTGAGTGAGAGCATTCCAGTCCTGCAGAACAAAATCATCTTGCAAAACAGTAGTCTAAAAACTCAAGAGAATGGTGCAGTGTTGGTGTATGCTGGCTGAAAGAGAACCCTGTACCTACATGTCCTCTGCTGATACGTCGGATCATAAAGCCTGTGACTCTGTTTCAAGCTCCTATCGCATGATATGTGCCTGAGCCCGCTCTATAACAGATACAGTGCGGTTGATCAACCTGAATACATGAGGAGGACGAAAAACAGCCTGCCCTGTCCTTCATGCGTTCAGGAACGTTTATGTACATGCTGTGTGTGTGTATTTATGTATGTGTATGTGTGCGTGCATCTGAGTCGCTCATCCTTCTGGTGTTGCACTGATCAATGCCATCTACCCCTCCCTCCCCATCAGCTTGTACGTGATGGTGCACCTTTGAAGGGAACAGCATGAGGGATCTTAGCTCAAAAAGTGAAAGCCATGGTAGAAAAAAACAGTAGAATAATTTAGAGGGTTTGGATCTACTAACAAAAACATTAGGTTACATCAAAAACCAAAACAAAATCCCCAACTATGATTGAGCCGAGCTAACATAAACAGCAGCCGTGTGCCCACCGTTAACGCTTTGCTGTGAGATCTGCAGCAGAATTGGGATCACAAAGAAGAGTGGTGTATTTTCTGAATGTTTTGTCTGTTACAAAAAGTTCACATCTGAGGAAAGAAATGCCACATATTGCATAAAAGTGGGCATCAATGGGTCCTCCTTTGATCGGAGCAACTGCCTGGCACAGGGTTGGCACAGAGGCAGTAAAGCGCTTGGATGTTCTCTGTTGCCAATCCAGATGTCACACGCCTCAAAACTCTCAGGAGTTAAGCTGCTGTGCTCGGTCCTCTGACTTGAGGAAATGCTCAAACATAGTTGGGTGGAAATGCAACAATGCCACAGACTGCAAATAAGGACACTGGAGAGGAACATGTGTTCTTTATGCCAGCCTGTGTGCAATGAGAGTGTGTTTTACTCATGTTTAGGCACTGATCCAAATCCAGCTGTGAGAGTGATGGCGGATTGAGGTGGTAGCCTCGTACTCCTAATACGTAACTTCATACAAGTATGTAGTTGGATTTATACATTTAAACATAATTATTTTGTATCCATAAACATAATCAATTTGTACTTATTTTTCTAGACAAGAATTAAGTGAAAAGTACTCTACTCTAGGAGAGAAAAAGACTCCATGAATATCTTTAATTACAACTACATATCAAGGGATTTTGTGTTTGACTATATCACCATTATTTCCCCCCCCCCCCCCCCCCCCCCCCCCCCCAATAAAGCTTAGACTAGCTTGCAGTGTGGAAACCACCATCTTCAGCCTGGCAGCTCGGCTCTGTTGAGTGCTTGTAGAAATAAATTACAGCTCATCTAAAGCCTCTTTTAGTTGCACAGATGAGCCATGTCTACTAAATAATGTGTCTACTACTAAGCATCCCTCGCTGTGAGCATGCAGACAGAACGATAGGTGTACAGGAATTATGTATTGGGGGGTAAATGTATTTAGATGGAGAACAGAGCAGAGTGGTAATAATAATGAGAAGATGATAGAGTCGCTCCCTCTGTGTGCAAGCCAGAACTGAATGACCTTCATTAGATGTGTTTGACCTAAATTAGGTCCCTAGTGTGGAGGGAGAGTGCATACACTACAGCACTGTGGGCTGTTGTTTTCCACAAAATACGATTTCAAATATGCCGGGGAGTCACTGTCTGTTAACTGCAGTGATTCTCCTCCATAGGCTGTAAAGGGAAAGTAATTCTAAAAAAAAAAAAGAAACAATTTTGGAATATGGAAAAGAACATTATATTGTGCTAAATATGTTTGTGTAAATTCAACCCATTATATAGACCATGTTTCTTTTTAAAACAAAGTGATCTGAGCTTCAATGTCCGTCTATTGGGTGTGGTGCAACTATACTGAAGCCTCATACACATTGTCCTGAAGTGAACTTTTGAACTGTGATTACATCGTTGTCACACTTTGTAGCAAATAGATTTCTTTTCAGAAAATATGTGAGTAAAATGTATGTATAATTGGGTTGTTAATGGCATACTTGCTAGCCTGAATAATAAGGAACTATTAATATCTGATAATGGCAATGACTCATTATACATAGAATCGACAAACTGATTGTTATGTTGAAAAAAAAAAGACAAATGTGTATCTTGAAAATGAGAGATCCTGGATTCTCTAGGAATGCGGGTTCTGCTGAAGTACTGCACGTGTGACAAGGAAAAGTCAGGCGGAATTTGATCTGGTTTGTCAGCCATCACAAAGATGGAAGGTAGCACCAATTCAGCAAAGCTTATCAAAAGAGAGAACATCCTTAATTTTCCTGTTTTTATTACTTTGTGTTATTGCAGGGTTTACATTCCATTTTGTCAGCTTGTCATTATCTGTCACAATCTGTCACAACTGCTTCTTATTTGTTTACAGAGTATTTTTGAGGTACTTAAACATAGCATTGTTCAGATATAAAAACAGTACATGCTGCAAACTGGCATTAACATAAACTCAAAGTAATGCACCATTTGTTTTCATTACACTTGATTACTGTGCTTTTTCTACCTGAACCCTCATTGTGCGACTCATTCAGGCTGGCATTATCCACAACACTGGACTGAGATGTCTCTCCTTCCTACACCTTGTCATATGTCTCTATTAGATGTTTCAGGTCTTTGCATTGTATACCTCTAAAGTTTTTAGAGTGTTTTTGAAGTGCCATGAAAAGAGTTTAGTTGAGCAAGCATCCTTCAGTCATTCAGGGACACAGGCTCGCTTTGAGGGAGCCGAGTCCATTTGTTTTCCACTGTGAGAACAGTGTCTGTACTGACATGGAGAACATCCAAGCCATCAATGCCTCCATGCCAGTATAGTGCCAGGCAGTGCAGGAGGTCAAGAGGAGGGCCCATATTAAGTCCCACTATTGCAAAAAGTGGCATTCAGGAGGTCTGAGGGGCAGCTGGGGCAGTTAGATACAAGCCCTGGCCATCAAACCACACACGTCTCTGCTGTGTGCTTGGTTACAGGTTATCAGACTGTGTCGTGTAGTGTAATTAGATATGGATGACTGAAAGATGCACATAGAGGCCCATGCCTGTAACATCAGATGTGTTGTTGTCCACTGAACAAATCAAAGACTATGATGCGTCATACGTTACTGTTACAGTATGTTGCATTATTTTTGTTAATCTATTTTTTGCTGTAAAGGATGGATATAATAACTTATTTGCTGGGAACTGTACTAGATATAATAAAATATATAATACTTATGGGGATGGGAGGTGGGTCTCAAGTCTTAATAATACATTAAAATTGCATTCAGCAATTTTTTTTTTTTTTTTTTAAGAAAAGTTGAAATTTTTGTTAATCTTTTTGGCTGCCTATCAGTTCAGGAAGAATTCAGGACATTGCTCTCGCGTATCACAGATAGGATTTGTTGGCACATCGTCATTGCAGCAAACAGGAGTTTGACATAGCAGTCTAATTAGTTTGGATGTGTTCTTGATATGATGGAAAAATTGATTATTTGATGGTGCTGAGTTGATCTACCTGACTCTGTCAAATATAATCTGCTGATAAATATACTGTCTTGTACAAAAAGTTTGTACATAGATTGTACATGGTTTCTTTTTGTATTTTCTCAAATTAAAATGGATGTATTTGTGTTCTAAAACTGGAAATTCTCCTCTTTTTTTTATTCCAGCTACAAAGTTTTCCTCTATTATTGTACTCCCTTAGGCTAAGGAATAACTAGTGGTGGAAAAGAACATTTACTCAAGTAGTGCACTTTAGTATAAATTCGAGGTACTTGTATTTTACTTGAGTATTTCCATTTTACGCTACATTGCTGAAAATCAATTGTTGCTGAAATGTTATTAATATGAGTAATATTATCAATTAATTAATTAACTTTCCAGTCTAAAAGAAATGTTGCGAGTTCAGCATCAAACTTCATTCCTTCACTCGCCAAGCATAGTCTCCCCCTTGTTTTGCTTCTATTTCTATCACTTCTTTTCTTTTACTGATCTTAGCATGCATCACTTTTCGATACTGACTCACTGTAGCGTGAAGGCTGGCCTAAAGAAGTCACGCTGCTCAGAGGGTGTGTTATAACGATGGTTGAAGCTCTTGGCAAGACTGTTAAGTAAACAGCTGTTAATACTAATGTTGGCTATATAGCAACAGCAAAACTTACAAATAGCTCCTTTAAGTTGATTTTATTGATAATACTTTCATTAATTTTGATTAAGTAAGATTTTAAATGCAGGACTTTTTCAGTATTTTTAACAATGATATATGGTCACCCCTAAAAACTCCTACTTAACTAAAACAAAAAGGTCAGAGAAAAAGTATTATCTATTAAAGATTTAACACTCAAAAACGTGAAGGCAGACAACATAAGCAAAAAACCACACAACTGTCATCACATTTTGATTCAAATGTTGTTGCAGGCACGCACATAACACCACCTTTTTCCAACTGAGGCCTTCCTGCCCAATTCAAACCAGAAGAGCACAGACAAAACAATACAAACAGAATTCTCTCCACTGAAATGACAAAAAAATGTCAGATGGGCGTGTATGAGTTACCCCCTTGTTCATAAGTAAGAAGCTGATTGAAAAAAACATGTTTGCAAGGCCTCTAAGTAAAGAATCTGAAAATTTCTTCCAATAATGGGATTAACACTGATAACAGGTGACAATCGACTCGGTATGTTTGAAACACAACTGCATCAGAAATCATGATAAAAAAAATCTATGCATTCCGATGTCACGTCACCCCTTTACAGTGTATATACAACAGACAGGTACTGTAAGATTGCAATAGACCCGGTGCCTGACCTTGACTATCACCAGGGGAGGCCTCAGATGAATGTATATTGTATTTTACCAATCCCCACCTTGCAGAGGGGTCTGTGACCCCGTGGTCCAAGGCGCACCGCCAATCCACTTATCCATTGAGCCTGGCATTAGTCTTGATTTACGTTTACTGACATGCTATTAGCTGCTCCATCACTTTCACCTGTCAGACTGTCAATCAATGGGGATCCACAGTGATGGGTGGGAATGGCATTCGAATCACATTCTGTCCGCAGTGGCTCGTATATCTCCACGGAGACGGTGACAGCAGATGAGCAAAGGACATCATACCAGGTATCTCGCTGTGCTGTCATGTCAGCGCTGTGAATGTTTGTGCATCACATCAGGCTGTGTAGCATCTTAATGTGGATTGGGTTTACAGATACAGTTATTCCAGGGGAAAATGATATAGTGAGAAACTAATCCTCTTTCCCCAGTTGGAGCTTTAACATGTCTAAGCAAAGCCTGGGCATTGATAAGCATGTCATTAAACAGTGCAAAAGTTAAAGGATTTTTAACCTTTATGTAATGCAGCAATTTTCCAACTGAAATAATCAGCTTCTAGATGCACTGCACTAAACACTGTTGCCAGTGTCAAGGGTACTGAGATATCTCCTGAGAATCCTTCAAATATCAGGAGCAGCACCAATTCTGAGGTGTTATGATGAGGTAGGACAACTTCTCAGACAACGACTCACTCTTCTCTCATAGCAAGAAATCAGTGGACATCTCATGAGTCTCTGGGTCTCCTCCTCCTCCTCCTCCTCCACCATGCTCCTCAGCTGAAGTGTGCAATTTCACACTCCGACGTCAAACAAGCCGGTCAGAAGGAGAATGTATGACCCACCCTGGCATTTGTCCTCATTTCTCTCTCAAATGTGCAAACACTATTACCCTTGGGTTATCTTAAGTGGTGTGGTGAAGATTCGCAGCCGCTCCTCTTTTCTCCTCGCCAGACACACCATCAAAACACGACAAGCGGTGGGGACTGAGCGAGGGTAAAAGACAGAGCGAGGCAGAGGGGGAAAGCGATGGAAATGGAGCAGATGTTTGTGTGGCTGTTGATTTGTGGCCTGATAAGGGTGCTACAGAGGCAGCTGGAATTGATGGCTTGTTAGTGAGGACGGGCCCCTCTGTGAGATGTTTTCAAAATGATTGATTTACAATAAAGTGGCTCCGGGTGTGTGCATGCAGGCAGAACTGATGCAGATCGATCCCACTGAAATTGATTGATCAGCCATTTAGCCTGGCAGTGTGTTTACCAAACGAAACCGAGCAGGACTCTCCTTTAGGCATCTCTCCCCCCATAAAGCAAAGGAGAAATGCCACCTCTGGGCCTGTCTCATTGCTCTGGCGGTGGCAGCAAAAACAAGCCATATCGGAATATGAACCATAAAAATGTAATCATACAGTGAGAAATACTGGCATAAACGTTTACGATTGTGTACTTTATTCTGCTATCAATGTGTCCTTCTGTGACTTGGAGATACTATGCCTTTAAAAATAATGACTTACCTGCTCTATGCAAGCAGGGAAATACTGTTTGCCTTATCACAGTGTCACATTGAGCCTTTCAGGGGGAGGCATAGAAATAACTAATAACACTGGATTTCAGTAAACAAGCAGCTTGTTCTCAGCCGTACTTAAAGCTGACACCACAACAACCTTTACCTGTTTTAGTATAGCTGAGATGACTATCATACATAATGTAGAATAGCCATCAAGTGTTAAAGTGCCTCGTCTGTGGACAGTGTCTTTAGCAATTTTTCCAAACAGTGCACACAAGGGTCTCCATGTAGATATTAAAGAGTTGTACAGATGGATAAAGCACAAGGACAATGTTTACCATGTGACCTCGGTGACTTCTCCTCACTTCCTCCCTGCCAAAACAAACCTCTCCAACACTCTGCTAAGGACTTAAATCACCTGTCCTCAGACACCTCATCCTGTTATTTGGATAATTGCCAACAAGAGCAAGCTTTTCTATTCTCACGACGGCATGCAGTGGCCCCATCATGTTCCTTATTAACAATTTTACACACTTGGTCGCAGCGAGAGGGTGTCAGAATGCCAATAATATTTACCGTCTGCTGTGCGGGCTATTCAGGGGAGGCTGAGTGTTTCTGATTGCCCTGACAGAGGCTGACAGCAGCCTGAACCTGAGATCCCTGCAAATCGACTCAGCAGAGTGTCTTCTTCTTCTTAAGGCAGCAGGGTGCGCCTGTGGCCATGAACCAGGTGATGGAGCACCACACTGTTCATGTGCTAACTGGCTGAACACAAACAAAGACAATCTTTCCACTCATCTTTAAACCAGGCACTGGCTGATAGAAGATCATAATTCATACACGAAATCCTTGGCACTAAACCTCTAAGATTAGGCTTGACATCAGATCAGGGGGAAGAATCGTATAAAATGTCAGCGTGTAAAAACAGACCTTTTTCTAGAAGCCTAAAAATGATCTTATAGAAAAATTTTTTTGCCTCTTCATATTTCCATTGGGACTAAATGATCAGTTTTAGATGTCATTATGGGTCATTTGGTACATCAATGAGGTACAGTGTTTAAAATAATTTTCTAAAAGAGCTGCGAGGCAGGTAAATGAAATGGCTGTCTTGGGAATATTGAGCCTTCTCAGTCAATCCATCCAGTCTGTAATGATTTCCATAACATTGATGTGAAAGATGTTGACACCAATTATAGTGTTTCCCTTTGACCCCTGACATATTTTGACTGGACGTGTTAAACATCACGTTCGAGCACAAGCACACACATATACACATCTGGTTACACTGTATCACCTCAAACATATCAATATCAATACATGTGGCTGCATGTGTGCGTAAGAGAGTGTGTGTGTGTCTGTGTGTGTGTGTGACAGAGACAGAGAGAGACAGAGAGAGAAAAAGACAGATCCAAAGACTGAGCCCCGTCCCAATTCAGCCGTGATAATAGTTTCCATGACGATGAGGCATGCTCAGCGCATCAGTTGTGGCCCAGATAAACAGTGATCCTTTACGAAAACAAGAAGGTCATTACAGCAGCTTGTCAAATCAATGCCCAGTGTGTCCAAGTTGATTAAGACATCTCCCCTCAGCTCTGACACCCCGTCAATAGCAGCAGGCGCACAATGCAGTGGCGGGTGGGGGGATGGTGATGTCTGTGGCGGAGCATTGGTGTGTGTATGTGTGTATGTGTGTGTGTGTGTGTGTGTGTGTGTATGTGTGTGTGTGTGTGTGTATGTGTGTATGTGTGTGTGTGTGTGTGTGTGTGTGTTGGAGGGTGGGTGGGTGTACTCCTGCTCTCTCACTCGTTCCGCACGCACACATACACACACCTACGCAACCACACGCACAGTACTCAGATGATTGGAGTGAAATACCCATCAGTCAGGGAGCCGAGGTGGACTAATGATTCCCTGTGCTGCCTATTAGAACTACATGACAACTCAATCCTGCTCATGGAAAGAGAAATGGAGGAGAGAGGAGGGTGGGATGGGAGGGGTGGGGGGTGGGGGGCACAGGCAAGGAGGGGTGAATAAAGAGACAGAGGAGGAGAGGAAGAAAAGAAAAAGTGACCTTGTAGCAGCATCATTTGAGGCTGAATTAAATTGGCAAGAGCAGCTAATCTTTACCTGGGGGCGATTAACAGAATTAAAGGAGAACAACAAAGGCACAGAGGTTGGCTTTTCTCTTTTTTTCTGCCTGCCACTGCCATTTGTAATTTGTGTTGAATGTTCTCTTCTGGAAAAGTTGGTGAATCTTCCTCTCTAAGCTCATTGCTGATGGTTGGATTTTCAATCTGACAAACAATGGCAGACTCCTCGACTTGTGGAAGGCTGTCAGTACAACTGATGGTTTATCATCAAATCCGCTAATGTTCTCAAATCAGGCAGCTTGGGTTGCCATGGTGCAAATCATCATTCTGATATTACTAATACTACATGGACATTAATCTAATTATTTTTCTTGTATTTGTTCAAAAACTCTGCCATCTTCAAACTCATGTACCACGTCTTCATGGGAATACACTGTAGAACAGTTTTCTCTTATTGTGAAATAATGGGCTGCGATTAGCAAGAAGTGAATTAGTTCAAGTTTAGCCTCTGCACACAGTCTTATAGCCCCTCTCTTCTCACAGGCTAATCAATATGTTTGGAGAGACAGACAAGGTTAGGCCTATCAGCCTGTGTGAGAGAGAGAAAAAAAAACATTGCTAATACCCAAATGTGAAGGTTCACGGCTGAACTTTACCCACACATAGAAGAGAAGTAGCATAACAACCAATAAACCTTTAGCTCAGGGACATTCAAACTAACTCTAGTGAGTAGATCAATATTTTGTGCTATTGGCATTAAATCACCATATGCATATTTGAAATGGTGAATGATTTGTATAGTTTGTTGTGAGAACAACTCTGCTCTGCTACTCTGAAGGAGCCTAATACTTAACTTTCAGAGTAGAAATTATTGTCCACATACAAAAACAAATAACTTAAACTGTATTGTTATACTTTAGTCCAGATTTTGTACACACACTCATGTTCCTCAGTAGATGAATCCTTGTGACCTTGGTGATCCCCTGACTTTTTCCTCTCCTGTCATCGTAAGGTTGACATTTGCAAAACTAATGACATTCTCATCAATCAGCAAACGTTAGCATGTTAACACGCTAACTAAGACAGTGACCCTGGTAAATAATATTGGCTACGTACTGAATATGTTAACATGTTAACATTGCCATTGTGAGCATGCTATTTTAGCTTGTTGACATTAGCATTTAGCTGCTAGCTGCTGCTTTAGATGCTAGCATGACAGTATTTCAAAATTCTTAACAATTAACAATAAATTAAACAAATGTATTAATTTACTAAAAACACTGAGTTTGAGTATTTTATTTACTAGATTTTATTATTATTATTATTATTATTTTTGTTTAATGCAATGGGTGTTTTACTCAGTATTTACCTTTACGCAATAGTTGCAGTAATTTAACAGTGATAATTATGTGCTTTTTTTAATCAATTTCACATATTACAAATAGTTGCTACACTAGAGAAGACAAATGAAAGTCAATAAGCTACCTTTAAATGTTGTCCACAGAGAGAGACAAACATACTTAAAACATGAGCTCCCTACAACTGACCACCAATATTACTTCCATAAAAGCAAGATCGCAGTAATTTCCTTCTCACCTGCCATCCTTGAATCATGTTGCTAACTGCAGCATTCATGATTCAAGGATTTCATTTGTGCTAAGCTGTACCCTAGGGATGTGGGCTGGATCTCCATGTCTTTAAGAATGGCCCCAGAAAAGATCTCCCTCACCTTTTCCTCACCATTAGTCACTGCCGTGTGTCAAAAATCGACTGCTTCTGTATGTCACTGTCATCGGCCAAGGCCAAGTCGAGCCATTTGAGAGGCTGCCCTCCAGAGGACCCCAGAGATAGGATCAGAGCGCCGCAGGAAATACCACAAAGTCTGACACGCAGCACAACACACTCCTCCCTTAGGTCACGCTACTGTGGGGCCTATAATGTGTGTATTCATATGAAATGTATGTTTACAGTTTAAAGACATTCATGGGAAATATTCTCCTAAGTGGGGAGTGTAATTTCTGCACCCACCAAGCTTCCTGTGGTGATCTAGACCCAGTTGCATGGGAGAATGTGATATCATTGGTACTGAAGATGCACATCACTTGGCTCCATGTACAGTTCACTGTATTATCATGTGCCTCAATGGAGTAATACAGAATTGCCCATGTGAGAAAATCATCCATATCTCCTGAGGGCTTTTTCTGGTTCTTGTTCATGTCCAGTTGTCAGATAAACACTCATGTACACACACTCACACAGACACACACAAACATAGGCACGCACGCACACACATGCACAATCAGCATCTCCACCCTCAGGACCTGGAGAAAAGTAGTAAATGCCAGTATTTCCAGGAATTTCCTTTGAAATGTTTGATTGTTCAAGTCAAGCATGTAAAATCAATGCCTGATGCTTTGTGTCATTTTAAGTATGGCTTTAGGGCCTTAGGGTGTGAACATTAAAATGCAAACATTACATGCCCTCTGCCATACCATTCTGTATAATTACTGTATGTTCTCTGCCAAATGAATGTGGTTGCTGTTTTAATGATGTGGCTGAAGCAATAAGGGAGAAAGTGTCTGTTTTGATATTCATCTAATAACATGCAGCCATTGGAAAGTATTGTATTTTACATGTTTCTTCTATGTAAATGTGTCATGAAAAGAAAATTTGGAGAAAGTGATTATAAATCAGGAACAAAGACTCAAAATTTCACTCCAAAATTGCATCAATGTTTCACTTCAAAACAAAAACAAAACAAAAACGTGTTGCATTGTTGTCGTACAATATTTAGCACTGACACTGACAATAATTAATATTCATGAGACTGCGACTTTGCAGCCCCTCAGGATGGTTAAATTAATTATGCTAACAGGGTCATTTAACTGCTTTATTCAAAGCAAGCAATTCTCGTGCAATAAATGACACAATAATTACGCACACAATCTAACAAGAGGACAGTGACAAGTGGAGGAGTGACACACTCATCTCCATAAAGTACAAAGAACACATTTATACGCACGCACACACACAACAAACAAAGAAGAAAAAGTAAAATCTGTACAGGCAAGATGAAAGAATAACAAAAACCACCTAACGGCTCTACATCTGCTGCAGCTTTTCTCTTTATGAGTAGTAAATATGATTTGTTACCACGTGTTATTATTTAGCGTTATTCATCTTCTCTGTCAGTGCACACAGAGGGGTAATAGAAATGCCAGCAAGGTGGCTGATTTACTTAGTAAAATTTTCATCTCAAGGCTTGCAAGGCATGATTGGAGTCTGAGAGTAACGGGAAATCATGCATTATGTAGGTGAATCTGACACGACCTTGAGACTTCTCAGCACAGACCATATATTACCATCAGAGCGACCTTCCCATCCCGAAGATACATCTGATGTGTTTAAGGCTGTTTTACAATGCATTAGGAGGGCTTTACATGTGCTGAGCTCACTTTATTTGCTCATACATTTCACAGGAAGAGTTTAGTGTCAGGCTGATGGGGACCATTCACAGTGACTGAGTCACTTGTCGAGACAAATGAGCCCGTGAAAACAGGCAGAGGCGGTGGATAATAAGCATTTCAAAGCAAATTCCCCACTTTTCACTTTTTGTTTCCCTCCACTATAGAGCACATTTACTATTCAGTGAACCCTTGCTGATTCCAGCTCATCATGTATTCTCACCTGCCGCGATTGATTGACCTGCATCTTGAAGACAGAGAATGGATGTAATTTTTCCCACCAAGTGATGGGGGGTCAGGATCAATATTCTCACTGTTGGTTAAGCTTTTGCAACCTTTAGAATATCATCTCCAATCGATCTCTCTCACATAATTGTCTGCGTTTTCAAATCAAGTATTTTTTTTTTGTCTTTTGTGCATGCCAATGACATTTGAAATGCCTCCCGGTCACACGGTCACTATATGACCCGACAAAATACCCAAGGTAAAGGGCACAAAACAGATTCATTAGCATGTTATATTTATTGTCCATATCTCCCACTTTCTACTTTTCGCCCCTGTGCTATAAACATGTGGTGTGAGTGAGGCCATGTTGTATTTCCATATAAAAAGCCCCCTAATTACAGGGGGGGCGGGGGGTGAAGATGGTTGTCCCTCTTATCAGAGGAAATGATAAGGGAGTACCAGGCCAGTGAAAGAACAGAGTCCATTTTGATATAATTGGCAGTGGAATTATTTATGACATTAATTGCCACATTATCGACTGGCTGTCAGCTCCTGTGTCAGTCTGTCCATCTTTCTTAGCAGAAAGAGCCAACTCAGCCTGCTGCCCACTGACAAGCTAATTACTACAGCACAACCCTGAATGACAAATGTTACTCATCTAAGACTGGGCCCGGAAATAAGGGCTACCCCACCCCCCCTCTTCGGCTTCTTTGGATCGAGTGAGACAGCAGTGTGCTGCCAAATGTCTTCAGGTGCAGGAGTGAAAGAGTTTGCTTGTCACAGAGAGGGAGAGAGAGAGAGAGAGAGGACGAGGAGGGAGGGAGAGTTTTCTAGAGCCAGGGGGACAGTTAAATCTAAATCTCACCCCATCCTGTTTGCTGCTCTGCTATCAGTGGCCAGTTGTCACTCATAAAGACAAGTCCTTTTTTTCTCCTTCTGCCTTCTTGTAAATTTGCATTAGCTCATGCCAATCAGTCATCGGGCTGTGGGCAGATGTGTAGTGACGGGGTGATTGGTCCTTAGTTCTTCTGACAGTGAGTCACACACTCTGTGCCTTTTGGGGAGGTGAATCGTACTGTGCCACCAATGTAATATAGAGCTCGGAGATTTTACAATATTTAAATACATTTTAACATACATTTAAATCTGAAATTGTTGCAATATTGAGTCACTATTACTGTACAAAATTATATATAAATGTATGTACTATACTTTTTTGCAGTTAGAATACAAGAAGTCATTGTACTTTACCACTGGGTGTTAACAAGAAAGTAAACAAGACATTTACTTTTAATATTTCAAAACATAATTGAAACAAATTTTTCATAGATATTGTTAAAACTGTCTCACCATCTTCATTAAATCGTTTTTTTTTTAATAACATCTATACTATATACATTTTGTCCCCTTTTCCACTGTGAATGCATTACACACTCAAACCTGATTATAATTAGTATGCAGTATGAAGTCAATTTAAGATTTACACTTTTACTAAATGCAGTTTTCAAATAGTATTTGGTTTTATTATGTTTACACTGTTTAAACTCACATTTAATTTCTAAAATATTGAAAATTAAAAGCAAGAGGAAATATTCACTACAGATACTGTGCACATACATCCAGCTGTGGTTCACACAAGCATGGATACACACTGACAATATGTAGGTACAGAGTTATACCTTCTTTTTGAGTACACCCCCACACACACACAGGCTAGCAGAGGAGCCTGCAGGGCTACTAAAGCAGAATGTCACTGATCTGCACTGATGAAGTGGCGTGCCATTTGTTCAGCCAGGAAGTTCCCAAGGAGCAGCAGTTGTGACAGAGATGAGGGTCAAGGAGTGCATCGCCTACAGGTAGATCTGTGGATCATACCTTAATTAATCTACTGTCCGTGATGCCAGGCATCCCATTCATCCCCTCGCATGCACAAAGGCGCATGTCAAGCATATGTCAACCCGCTCTGGCACTCTCCGCCCATCCCATAATGCAGTTTGTGTTGGTGTGGCAGCTCGGGATGCGTCCCTGACGAGGATAGGAAGTGACACACACCAAACTCGGTGTGTCCTCCAGCCAGCTCCGGTGGCTCGGGGCCTGTCAATTCCAGCTCCGTCAGTGGCACTGGCTCAATGGCAGTGCCTGTGACACATGTCACAAAGTTTTAAATGTCTGCTCTTTTCAGCAGGATGGCTGGGCGCGCGCCGCAGCCAGGGGAAGGATGACATTTTGTGTCGTGCGGGGGGGAACTTGTTGTGGCTCCCCTCTTCCTGCCTCCTCCGGCTGTCAGCCCCAGTTTCCTCTGAGCATATCAAAACACAGACAAATAAACCTTGTCATTTTGAAACGCCGGCACTAGTGACCAGGCTCCTGAACGGCATGTCAGCTGGAATATGGTCACACAGTCCTGTAGGAAGTGGTGTATAAGCACATGCAAGCAAGCACGCATACTCTCACATGCACAGTCTTGTAAACCATCACAAATGTTTGAGCTAATAGAAATAAGAAATAAACAGATACAGACACAGTGAACAAACATTGCATGAGGCTATCTCTGACCTTTCCTTCATGTTTGTGGATGATTGACGCACTAGACTGAAGCTCATCATGGCTTCTTTCAAAGCTTCTCCTCTCTATCTCATCAACTACTCCACCTCTAAAGAAGTAGGTAATGTAATCTCTGCGCCTCATGACTTGACATGAGGTTTGTCAGTCAGGAACATCTTTGTAATGATGAGTAACACAGGGCTATTAAAACATTGATTGGCTCTATATGATTTATACAGGAAAAAATATTAATGTGATGGACATTTGATCATTAGGAAACCGTATTGTGGTGACAGAAGGAATTAATGTGAAAGCACCACAATAAGCTCTACATCAAATTGACAAGAGACTCATGTTAAGTTAAACCCATTTAATCACTTGAAGACATCCAGCTAATATAATTTCACATCAGATCAGCTACATTACATCATTCATTCATCACAGAATTTCACATTAGACGCTTGCCTGGAGAAATAAAAAATAAGATCTTAAAACCTGGCAGCACTTTACCATAGGTTGTTGTGAAAAGTATTACAAACCACCACAGACATATTCATTGTAAAACCATGATGATTGTTGAAGTATTATAAAATGAAAACACTTAAAAAACAATGCATTTGAACAAATTTCGGGTGACTGTCCTTTCAATATAACATTAAATTTTTTTCTGAAAATTATGTATTATAGTTTGTTCACAACTGAACACAATGGAATGCAAATAATAAAAGGAATATTTCAGCATGAAGTAGTTAACTGGCTGAAGACAGTGGGACAGGCACAATAACTTAAGTTTCTGGCACCATAATAGATAATGACACACCTGAAATGCACACTTGGTTACAACTCTGTTCTTCGTTAAGGCCGATAGTGGAATGAGTTTGACTTTAAAAGCTGGATTTGACAAGGCTTTTCAAAGCTTTTCTATACTTGCAACACACACTGACCAAACCATTGCTCAAATATCAGATATATGTCTGACTTTTAAAAACAATTCCTCTTTCCTTTTTCAGATAAAACAAATTCAGTAAAATTCATTCAAATAAAAGAAGGAAAAGCAAACAAAACAAGACTGATCATGCCTCAAGTTCAGACTGAAAATCTTCTAAGTGTTTAACCAGGCTGTGTAAACCTTGTTCTGTCAAACTCTTTGCAGTGTCTTAATGTTTTAAACAGCAGTAATGTGTGTGTGGGTGTGTGTGTGTGAGTGTGTGTGTAAAAGAGAGAGCGAAAGAGGGAAACAGTGAGAGAGAGAGAGAGAGAGAGAGAGAGAGAGAGAGAGAGAGATGAGTCTGTGTCAGGCCCCAGGTGTGTGACCGTCACCCCCTTCACCCTTGATTAGTGGCGGTAGTGGATGGGTGATCCATCATGGCTGTCAAAGAAAAGGATGCAATTGGCTGGGTCTGTTTGTCACTGACTGTGTGTAAGAGAACGAGAGAGAGAGAGAGAGACTGTCCTTTTGCGTGTGTCGGTGTGCGTGTGTCTGTAGTTGTGCGGTTTCTGATGCTTAGAGGCAATCATGTCAGTGGGAGTGTCATCTCTGACTCTGACTCCGAGCTGGAAACAGGGAGGCAGAAGCAGACCAAGCTCAGCAGAGGAAGCCATAACTATGGGGCTGGAATATGATCTTTGGAAGGAAAAAAAAACAAAACATTCTCCTTACATAACCATGACAGCATATTTTGATAAAGTTTAAATCTCTTTCCAGTGGGAGATGAGGTGACTCAATATCACCAGTGCTTTTAATAAATAAGACATGGGGGTGATCATCTTCCTTGTTAACACTCATTGTCATTCATGTCCCTCTTTATGCCTGACCGGCTGTCCATCAGAGTTGGTCGTTTCGGATGAATCTGTTGCCTTCTGAGTGCTTGCCATAGTAGACGTAGCGGCACTTGGCGAATACCCCTAAAAACACAAAGAGAGAAAGTCAGGTGAAGTGTGGGAGAATAACAAAACATTCATTATCAAAAAGTGAGGAAAAAATACACTGTAATGTACTTGCCCTCTTTTATAGCATTTAGTATTTGTGACTGGATTTACACTATCTCTTGGAATATTTCCAAGTCAAGTGCCAGTCACACAGACTCCCCTCTTGGCATTCACCAATCAATAATTTTTTGATCATAAGAATTTGAGCCACATTCACATATACAGTTGCACTGCTTGAGTTATAGATGAACACGATTGGTTCCCAACCTGTGGGACAAGACCTTCCGTAACTTAAAACCCAGCAGAGTCATTAAAGCTTATTTGGATCTGATCATATACCGCAGGAAGTATAGAAACTAATTACAAAGTAGCCAAAATCCTCCATTACAAACTGGGTCTAATAACAGCTGCATCTCAAGTAAGACTGCGAGGAAAGACGATAAACGGGTGTAAAAAGTTCAGTCAAAACAAGGCTTAACATTTTATGAGGTAGTAAATGCATTCAATGTGTTTATTGGACCTTAAGGACACGGACGATAAGTTTTAGTGAGAAAACACTGAATGTAAACAAAACCTTGTTTGTTTACTGTCGTGCAAAAACTCCACAGGGTAGCTTTAAATGGCAGCACTGAGCAGGGTCTGGGTCTGCTCCTTGTAAGGGGATGAGAGGTGTTGCTGGGAAGGATGAGCATCTTGTTTCACAGAAAAGACCAGGGTGGCCTCGGGGCAAAGTCCTGACAGTAACAAGCTCACAGCCACCCATGTACACTCACACAGACACATACACGAGCACACACCGAACCATCAGAGCGAGCAATTATTCAACTATCAGCTGGCAGGGGTGTGGTATGTCCATGTGTACTTGTGTATGGGCATGTAATAGGCTAATAAAACACACTAGATAGTACTGATCAATTTTGGAGTTGAGAACTCGCTACTGTCTATCATTTATGCGGCCTCGTGCCAAGGTACCACTCTTTCAATCATGTTTTGTTTGATTTGTTTCTTAAAAAAAACCTGATGGAGAGCAGCCTGAAGCTTTGGAGAGGACTCTGACTCTCTCTCCTATTATCACCAGTGAATGAGGGGAAACAAAGTCTAATTACAATATTCTCCTGCAGAATTGAGATTAAACTACTGAAAAGAGTCATAATAGCCAGGAAAGTAAAATGGAAGTCAGTAAAAGTCCATATGCAGTTTCAGTTCATCCCAACAAAGTCAAATATGTTCAATTAGCCAATCAAAGAGGTTCATATATGTCTTGTACCTGTTTTACATTACGAACAGTGTAAATTCAGCAAAGGTAAGCATTTGGAATTACAGTTGCACAAATCATTTAGCCAGAATTGGGGCTAGAGGAAGAAGCCACATGCCATCTATGCACCTTCATCTGTGAGGATGAATCCAAGATGGCCTGCAGTACTCGCTTGTTGTAATGAGAGGTGCTGCCATACAGGGTGAGGGCTGCCCACCGCTCTGTGGATGGTCTGCTCTGACTCTGATGTCACAGCGCTCCCACTGCCACTTGATGAATGTGGCGGGTTGTGGCTAGGTGTCACCTCTCGCCAAATGAGGCAAGGACAAGTGGCATTAGTGCTGTCAATGATCCTCTGACAGGAGAATAGATACAGCTTTCACCAGGCTTTTTAAATAGACATCAAGTGCATTATAGGAGGAGGGGGGCCAGGCTAGAGACAGGGCAGGAGAGGAGAGACTTATGGGAGAGGCGTCGTGGCAGAGGGATGAGGGGTGCTCCAAGCGCTAAGTCCAATCACATAATCCAAAGAGACATTGTCAAGGGCGGGGAGAGAATGGCAACTAAGTGACAGAAAGCAGAGACGGGGACAGAGATACTGGTGCCATATTAGTGCCAAGCATATTCTGATGCCACCCTCAATTCTAACCAAACCTGACACATCGCTCTCTTTACCCCACTCTCTCTGACTCTTCAAAGTAGGCTCTACCAAGTCACACATGCGTGCACACACACACACTCGCACACACTAGCGCACATATACAGTACGAAGACGAAGACGAACACACAAACACACACACCAGTCCCTCGCAGCAGTAGTGGGTGTTCTGTCAGGCGGAGGAGCAGTACAGCAGCAGCAGCAGCAGCAGCAGCAGCAGCAGCAGCAGCCCACAGGCCCGAGGACAAGCTCAGTCAATCTAAATCTGGACTTTGTAGTGGAGCAGTGCTCATTTCCCCTCATAGCCCAGCTACTTGAGGTGATCCAAACACTGAAGTGTGAGGAGCTGTCACCTCCAATAAAATCCGGGACCAGCTCCATGCCTGCCTGCTCCTCCGGTGTGTGAGGGGTACATATACATGTGTGTTTGTGCTTCTCTGACAGTGAGGATGTTGGGGCAGGGGTGAAGGGGGTGGGGATGAATTCCAGCTGCCGTGATTTGCCTGGGGATATAGGTGCCACGGCTGGAGACTGGGCTTGACACCACAGGACTTGGGGTGTCTCACAGCGCTCTGATCACATGGGTGCTGAGGCCTTTCACATATTCACAGCTTACCCGGCGAGAAACTCACTCTCTCCAGGAGTGGGGCCCTTAAAGAGATTACCCATTGAGGTACCAGAACCATGGCTCCTATAAGACATTACCTAGAGGGGATATATTTGTAGGTTGCAACCAAAGCCTTTCAGAGATAACCTTCACAGATGAAGGAACTGAAGCTAAAGGCCCCCCAAGCCTTCACACTCTGCTGATCTCGTCACTAGCCCGTGGGGACTGAGAAGGATTGGAGGGAGCACATTCTGTGATCCTCCAGCACCAATCAGAAAGCTCTGGACGATGTGTGACCTGTGACTCTCCAACAGCGCTTAAAAAAGAAGAAAGAAAAAAAAAAGAAGCTACATCTGTGATCGAGGGAGGAGAGGAGGAGTAAATTAAGGGAAAGTGTAGAACAAAGCACAGGGATGAGGTCTGCTTCCCAGGGGGGTGAAAGAGTATGAATGTGTCTCTTAATTTTCTGTGCAACCTGGCTCAAGCTCTGGCTACATTTCAGCATTACATTAAGCAGTGTTTTTTATGCATAAACACATTCCAGTTTGCTGCCTTCCCTTCACAGCGAGAGCTTGCTCTTATTACGGGAGAAACCAGGAGAAAGATGGGGTGGTTGGAGACAGAGAAGGGAATAACTAAGCCAAACTCACTCTTACATAACGCGCTCTCAGGGCACGCTCACGCCTGTGGGGTTCCACCTGATGAACTGATACTTAATAACGAGTGGTACAGTGCCAAACCCAGTAGTCTACAATATCCTCTGTGTATCCTAAGCCATGGATGAGCACACTTGAATCAACACCCACACTCTCAACCATATACACATTATCACAAACCCATACACACTTTGATGTCGAGCACACAAACACAGCACACAGTAAGAACAGTGGGAGCAGCCATTGAAGTGACAGATTAACAAAGTGATGTGGAGGCTAATGCTTCCATCATGCCCTGGCGGAGGAACAATCAGGCCTTTGTTCTGCAGGTGTCACGCGGCACCTTGTTGTTTTTAAGGGGAGTAGCTAACCCTCTTGTCTTTATTAAAGGGCGGTACAGTCGGTATCTTGTATCTTCCTCTTGGTGAATGCGGCAGTGTAGGTTCATCGTCAGACAGTCTGGTCGTTTCAGAGCTGATTACCCAGAGCATGTGTCCTCTCTACAGGGGCTTGATGGGCCATTCTGCCACTGTGCTTACTGTGAGTAAGCTAGCTGTAGAAAGCCTCCTATGTACAGTGGTCCAATATCAAATCAACACATATGGTAAGAAAAAGCTTTTTGTGGACATATCGTTCTTCCATATCAACTATAATCAATAAGGTGCAACTGGTGATACTTTATTGCCTTGTTGCACAAAATGACCGTAACACATAAACAGAGGTTTACAAGTGCTGTTGATCAATACAGTATCAGTCACTCAGTGCTCTGGCTGCAGCACTCAAGCTCATGCTCTTGGTTATGGTGGACAAACTCATTTACAAAGATATTCAAATTTGTGAAGAGACACTGCTCCTTGAACTGCCAGATTTATCTCTGCTAAAAATGCATTTCCACTGGATGCTTTCAATTTTCAAGGGCACTTAATTTCAAAATCATTTACAATTTAGTAGAAAGACAGATGAAAGATCTAATTTCACCCTACTGAATAGATGGCAGAAGTCCTATCTTTTTCCAAGCTAGCATCTGTTTCACTATAGCTTCAGCTCCACAGTGTATGTGGAGTGTTTTTTTTTTTTATTGAGGGGTTCTTTCATGTTTTTCTGGGAAGCTGAAATGTCAGTGTGTAAGTTCATATGAGGAGAACATCAATTACCAGTAATAGCAGATTGGAGGGATGGAAGTGAGAGTGAGGAAAGTTAGGCCCTGATAGGGATTGGAGTTCTGGCACCTAAACTGAAACTGACGGGTCACAACAAACTGTTTCTGCTTCCATTTGCATCATGTGTTGCGAACAGATCCACCTGGAGGCATTGCCAAAGAGAGTGTAGACACTGTGTTGCACTAGCCCAGCAAGTAAATGCCTAGTAACAGATGTTAGGCAAAATACTGTATACCTTTGAGTCTCACGTCTGGTTTAAGTTTCCAGTTTTGCTGTTCAAGTCAGGTTCTGTCAGTCAGCCACAAAGATGTGGGCATGAGCCAGATTCTGAGCCATGCCAGCTCCACACAGCAATAAACAGTATATAGCTAATACATTCATTTAGAATACAGCTCTAGAGCTATAGCTCACCAGGGAACATCTTTTCATATATATGCTTTGACTGTGGGTTATGGAGATCCGCAATAATAATAACAATGATCATATCTTTGGGGTGTCAACACTAAAATCGGACAGTGGCCTACTGTACTCTGCCACTGGTAGTGTATGGGGTGCTAGTCAGGTAGTCAGATTTCCTGCAGTAAAATGTTGAACATCACACATTTGTTTATCAAGTGAAGACAAGTTTTTGGGTTACTTATTAAAATGAATCTCACATACTACAACTAGGGCCTCTTTTTGTGGAGATTACTTGTCCATATCAACACACATTCTGCTGCAAACCTCATTTAATCAGCTCACATACAACTGCGTATGCAGGCACACACACACTTGCAATGGAGAGAAAGAGAGAGAATCAGAGAGAGGAGGGAGATGGAGTGGGTTTAATGATTGTTCCCTGCATACAATCAGCTTGACTCTTTTCAAGGGCCATCAATATGTCACAGAAAGACACATCCGACGGATGTAGCTTTTAACATCAAGGTTATCTATTCTCGGCATGAATCCACTCCCTCCACTCCTAGTTTCTCGTCCTGTCTCCTTTTCACATCTATCCTCCCCTCTCGTCTCAAATGCTTCCACTCAGTCTTTCTCCTCCTCTATACTCTTCACTCTGTTATTTGCTCTCTTTGATTCCTCTCTTTCACCCTCTGATTCCTCTTGTTTGCTGTATTTTTTGCTTCCTCTCCTTTTCTGTCACACCCTACAGGGTGGCCACTTAGCCAACAATTTCATCAGTCCTGCCATCCATTATGGAAAAAAGAATGCAATGAGAAAAAAACAATTAACAAGACAATTACACTTTCTGTATTATCTCTAAGGGTTGAAATAACACTGGGCGGGGGGGTGGGGGGGGTGGGGGGGGTGGTGGTCAGACGGAGCTGGGGGGAGGCATCCATAAGAGTTGGTGTGATAGTGACTTATGAGCTTGGGGCATAGGCTGCTGTGAGCCAGGGCTATTATTGTGGACACGATCCATCTCCGGCTGTCCTTTTATCAGTTCAGCCCAACGTCATGAGATGGAGTCACCATCTCCTCTCTACAGGGAAGCCTGCAGATAGATAACCCTCCTGCGTCCCATAAACCAACAGCCAGTGGACTGCGAATCAGCCTACTGAGAGGTGGGCTGGCACACACAGCACAGTGCCATGGAGAGAAATGGAATTGTTTCACTTAGTGCTGGTATGCTGGATATGTGTATCAGTGTGCGAGCATTTTCTAATTTGTATATTTTTCTTAGAAGTACTTGTGAAAGGTTTCCAAAGATGAAACGATAAACAGTGATGGTACCAAGCAACTCGGGGGCCAGTACATCCAGATTAAGCCTCTTATCAAATATGGGAATATGAATTTGCCCCGTGTTTGATTTCACAGAGTCAATATAGTGGAGTTTAATCAAATGCCCAATGAAATCAATTATGAAACTAGCTGGCCTCAATTTTGCCAGAAGATGACAGCAGGAATGGCTGTATTCACACAGGACATATTCACTCCAGAAATATATTTCTATACACCACTGAGCTTCTTCTCAACAGTACAGAAATATGGAAATGCACAGTAAAAAATGGCTGTACTTACTTTGTTCTCCAGCAGGCAAAGCAAACAACATCTAAAGCTTCCCGCATGTTGTCTTTTGTTAAAACAAAGTCAGTTCAATGTACTTTTCCTCGCTCAGGATCGGCAAAATCAGTTGAAAAGATTTCTTCAGTGTGATTCGTATGTATCGAGCTGAAAAAAAAAAAAAAAAAAAAAATCACACTGCTTTGTGTGAGTAATCCTTACTAGGAAAAAGGACCACAGTGGTTGCTCCAGGCGAGACACAACAACTACTGTGCCTATTGATCTAAAAAGCTTTTTTCTACTAGTGTCTTGACAAATTTTCTATCACTTGATTCATCAAACTTTTGCTTCGTTTTCTATTGTTTTGTCTTTTTTTAACCTGAAAACTGAGTGTGCTATGTTTTTTAATTTGTTTAAAAAAAAAAAAAGGCTTCACATATTTATTATATTATCGTCAATAACAGAGAAAGCATGATTTATTTATCAGTTTATTTCTACTGTCATGTGATACTTAATTTGTGCGATTTCCTTTTTCCCCCCATTACTATTTATACAAGTGACAAACTTGAAAGTTGAAAAGTTATGTTGGTATTTTGGCTGAATTTCTTCTTTGTATTTTTTATTTTATTTTATTTCCAGTCATTTGACATGAAATTAACTCCCACACAATTACACATGTGGTGTTGTGTCAGTGTAAAGAGTCATACTGATTGTTAATAACTGCAAGAAAATGTAAGCGCAAACTACTGCTACAGTAATGTATGGGCTACAGTATGTAGCCTGTGTGTGTGGGAGTGAAGGAGAGAAACAGCACAATGAAGTGAGACAGAATGCCTCTTAAGTAAAACATATTGATGGCACCAACATGAGGACCATTTTATTATCATTTTTATGTGCAGTTCTCACAAAAGAAGTGAGGGCTTAATATGACATGTTGAAACTAAATCTATCTTCACTCCATCTTTACTCTACTAATAGACTCTTTTGTCAATTAGTTAACCATTTTAACAGCTGAGGTGTCACCGATCTCTCAGTCTCAAACAAAACTCCTGCATGTAACTTTGAGAATTTAAGTGACATTTGCCCTCTACCAATAAAAAATATTTAGTCCATTAAACATAAATACCTGTCATTATGATGCATGCCCTGGGCTCAGGCCTTCCCCATTCCCCTCCTGGCTGTTTACTGCGGCCAAACAACTGCAGTGCCTGCATGTTCTCAACTTCAGCGTATTGATTAAACTTTTAAATAGCTGCCATATAACCCTGGGACATCAGGAAGATTAATTTGCGTCAATGTTCATCTGTAATTCATTAGCCATTTATACTCTCCACATCCACACAGGCTATCAGGAAAATGCGCCCCATTTTTCACTGAGGCAGAGGCTGGGGAAAAGGCAGAGAGGAGGAGGGATGGAAGGAGGGCAGGAGAGACAGGAAGGAGGGGATTATACAGCCTAAAACACAAGGCGTATTCTTACAACCCAATAGTGCAATGCAAGGCATGTAGGACCGTAAAACATCCAGCAGAATGAAATACACACAGTACATGGTGCCATTTCATAGCAATATAAGGAAAGGTACCCACTATTAGCTATCAATAGCTGAAGTGATCATAATTTACAGTAACTGTCTTGGGTTAACAAGCCCCTTTAATGACATGCCTGCTGATCACACTGGAGAAAGAAAGCGTAACTGTTACTCTCTCTGCTGACATTTGATGAGGCTCTGACGTCAGACTTTCCAAACACCTCTCATCAGGCAGCCTGACATGTTGTATACTCCCTGTCAGTCAGTCAGTGGTTGATCTGTCACCCACTCAAACACAATGTTTCTCCACCAGACAGTATATACATATATTGGACCCTACTGCATACACACAGATGCACACACACACACACACACACACACATTTACACACTCAATATATATATATATATATATATATATATATATATGCTGTATATATACACATATGTAGATGTACACACACAAATTCTTGAGCTTGAATTCATTGTGAGATATTGTATTTTTGCTTCTTTCATTAGGTGTTTGTTTTGTTGTTTTGACTGCATAGTTACATATGGAACCTTATATTGTTTGGGGCAAAAGAGTCCCAAACTGAGACTGAAAAAAAAAAGAGAGAAGAGATTTAGGAACTGTGTACATGACTCAAATAAAACAATGCACACACAAAAGGGCTAGAGTGCGCGCATGTGTGTGTATGGGAAATGGAGAGTTGAAAGATTTGCTATTGCCACAGGCTGATAGGCTGTCAGGGGAAGGTTGCTGGGTCATGGCTCAACCAGCCCTGATCAATACCAGGTTGATTTTGCCACATGATTCTCCTAAAGTGCAACAATAACATATTCTGTATGTTTTCATATGGTTCAGGAACTGAGAGCTACTGTTACAGGAGATGCTGTGATTGGGGTTGTTACTGACAAAATAAACAAAGAAATTTTATCAGCATAAAGGACAAAACACAGTCATTCATAAATAGGCATGCAACACTGTGCATACTGTATGCACCAGTTATGTTTTGAGGTTATCAGCAGCATTGGTTAATATATGAAAAATGACACTTCATCACTGTCAGTTCACTAAATGGCTGTAATCAAACACTGTAAATTGAGGATGGCATTATTCATTGATGGGTGAATTACAGTTATAACCAGATAAATGCCTATCAGTCTTTGTACTTTCAACTTATGAGGATGAGAAGGAAATTGAATTCTGGGGCATATAAATTTTGACTGAAAACAGATTACCGTTGTGGGGGGTCTAATGAAAAAAAAATGGTGAAATTAATTTCAGTGACATTTATTCCACATAGAGCTAGGAGAGAACACTGGTTACAGTAGCTCTGGAGTGTGGAGATAAGAGGAGGGTGGTTTGAGGCAGAGGACTCAGCCAGTTTACAAAGTCCTAAGTCCCCTTGGAACGCCTTTCTCAAGGCACCTACTATCATCTAGCAAACTCACTGACAACACACCCCTTGCATATGAAAAAAAAAAAAAACTCTCCTGTAAGCACAACAACAATAAGCTGGTTATTTACTGCCAGAGTTATTATTGAAGGGGTTCGTCTACCCTTAAGGACACATGAAACAACTAATGATGCCAGTAATCATAAGGGCTCATTTTCTCCATCAACATGTGGATCACAAATCACCACACACGCACAGCACACTTCCTGACACTGATCGATTGTGTTCGTCATTACACCCAGGGTTTCTAATTAAAACAAAAGCACAGATAAGTGGTTCAAACCTCTGACCGAAATAGAAAGAAAAAGTGAAAATCGCAATTAGAGGTTTGGCTGTGTTCGGTAATGGTGCCGTTAATAAGAGCGGCTGGTGAGTCACTCAATGAAGGTTTAATCACTGGGACAGGATTCAATAACAAAAGAGCATAATATTAATCACCAGAGAGTGATAACTTCACTGTTCATCTCTTTGACATTGGAGGAAGAGATGAATTAATGATGCTCTCCATCCGAACACATTAAATAATAATTATCAGGCAAAACAGCATGAAAGGGACTGCATAATGAACCCCATTGTCAGGTCAATTACAACCACATAAAACTGTTCAAACGGAAGTAGCTTGTTACTAGATAACCATACTAGAAAGGACAGCGGTGGCTTTAACAGTGGAAGGTGCTGCGCATTCAGTTTCTTCTGATATCAGCGCTTAAAATGCGTTGAGCATCTGAAATGTGGTTCACACTTAGAGGGCACCGAAAGTCCGTCTAGCCACACATGCCTACTGTAAAAAGCTAGAAGCGTTCAGCGAGGCATTCAGCGAGGAACACATTGAAAATCGGTATACCAAAAGATAAATGACATGACAATGACAGTGTTTTTCTGGCTCTAAAGCAATGTCAGTCGCTAAGTGCCATGTTAACTAAACTCAACTGCACAGACAATGATGGACTTCACGCATCGGTGGGTAAAATGGCACCTCGCTACCTGTCAGCGGCAATTTCCATCAAATCAAAGATGACCAGCAAATTTAGCCACGAGAGGAGCTGCTGCTGGAGTTTTACACATGCATATAAACACGCACACATAATATAGTCGCACTGTGCAGTAGTTTCTTCTTTTGTCACAACATTAAATTGACAATGGTTGTTTCATAAAGCTCTCGCCTTTGACTGAGCACCAGGCACATCAGGTTGTCCTCTACCTTGTCTTTTTGAGCTAGGCATCAATTACCGCATGGCTGCTACCACCCTGATACACTCTCTTAAACAAACAGCCTGGCAACCTCCAGCTTGACACATATCAATACTAGTCTGACGTCTTATTCCACAGTCTCCCTCCTCAAATCCTGGCTGGCCGCACCTGCCTGACTGCAGTGCCCAGAGTTGGCTGTACTCCTTCACACTTCCTTCCCCTGCAGACATCAAACACTTATTACTCCCCATTCTGGCCCTGCTAACTGACTGGCCTGTCTGGGCCACACGGGGACCCCATTATTAGAGTCATTTCAGTGCCCATCCTGATGCCTGTTAGGCAGTTCTCTACCTGGGGCTCCTGCTCCCTGCCTGCCCGACTGAGTGCCTGGCCAGCCAAACAGTGATTGGACATGACATGGTGACAGAAAACAGGGGAGAAGGGCAATAGAAATAAAAGAACAGAGATGGCAGAGTGAGGCGGACAGAGACAGGGAGAGAGGAAGGTGGGTATGTTAGCCAGGGCCCTTGTGGCGTAGGGTGTGCCCATCAACACGGATGAGCGTTAGCCAAGAGCCGCATGTCACAATGATGGAGGGGCTGGATCACTCACATCAGAGCTTCATCTGACTGGAAGATATCAATCTTCAGGCCTAATCCAAAAGGACATGGTAAAATATCCTTTAACATTGCTCTCCCACCCTGCCTTTGTGTGTCCCTTGCTTCTGTCTCTCTCGCAGCTAAAAAACGTGCGTAACCTTCATTGCTGGACCTCAATCGACCACACTCATTTTCACATCCCATTTCCTCTGTCTCCACCACTGACAGTCAAATTATGATGGACAAAACTGTACCTTGACATATGGCATTTAGCACAATCTGTCACTATATGTGGCAAGAAAATAATAAAGAAAAAGAAGTGTAGATCACTACATATGTGCAATGTTGACATCAGGGATTCTACCTTCATGTTTTGAAACGGGGTACTGAGGAAAATCTCTGTGAAGTCAAGTCAAACAAATTTTATTGACACCACTTTTAACCGAAACATAAGTGTGTATTGCTCTGCATCACTGATGTGGTGAGCTAAAATAGTCATCTGGAAATAAAGTATTTGCACTGACAGATTTTGTCTGCAAATCTTCAGAAAGAGAGAATCATAATGTCTAGAATTTAAGACTCGAGTTTGGTTTATTTTTTTTGTTATTCGCGGTGGAGCATCTGGAAGTCGTAACAATGAGGCAATACACATGCACTGTATGTTTATTTGTCCATCTACTGTATACATATGTATATACACTGTGTGTGTACTCAATAACTACTACCTGTAATTCCAACAAATCCTGAATGGGTGTGTTATCATTTGGACAAGGCATAATGTAATAACTTTATCTATATATCTATATATATATAGATATATATATCTATATATCTATATCTATATATATATATATATATATATATATATGTGTGTGGAATGCAGTTGAAAATTTGCCAGTTGGCACATTCACAGAAATGTTGATTAAAGCATACGTTTCTTATTAATATACAATATGATTTTTTTTATTATAATATTTCAGTCAAGCATTATAAACAAATTTTAATTATTTGCAGAAAAAGTCTATACAGTAATGTAACAGTAAAGTGAGCATGCATTTAAATCAGCAAATACTGTAAAAATGAGGTTGAAGCAATGAAAAATGTATTCCTGGTGACATCACATGCTGCTTTAAATTATGGCTGTGTCAAATTACATGCCGTCATTTCCTGCCAGAATTTAAACTGATGAACACACAGTAGCCAATCAGGTGTGTGGCAGAGGTGATGATAGGTTTGTGTTGTGTGGAATATTTCATGCCCCTCTGGCCTCCCCTGTACCTCGTTCAGACGGATGGCTCCACTGTAACTCTACTTCTCTTAATTAATATGACATATCCCCTGTTCATATGCACAGAGTGAGAAAGGGGACAGCGAGATGAAGGTATGAGGGAATGATTAACAGTGGATCTGTCCCTCCTTGTGAGAAATGATCTCGCCTCCTCTGCTCTCCCCAGTGCTCCCTCCTCCTCTTCATTTCCGTCCTCTCTCACTCTCCCTTGTCCGTGTCTCTCTTTGGCTCACTTCATTTCTTTCTGCCCCCCCCCACTCTCTCTCTCTTTTCCCTTATCGCTCTCTCTCTCTTTCTCTCCCCTGCCCTTCTCCTCTCTTTTTCCCCCCTGACACTCTCGGACTGTCCTCAGCCCCCTGCACATCTCCTGACAGGTAGAATAATAACGCTCGTACATCACTACCCTGAAAAGTCCAATAACCTAAATCTTCACTTGCCACACACCCCGGGACTCAATTACTTTATTGACATGTAATCTTCATAAGGGGAGAAATATTGAGCATGTAAGGTCAGCCGGTTATGAAGACATATTATCATATTATCTGCATGAGGGTTGTAGGGGCTAGGACCTGACAAAGCTAATTATAATGGTACATGTTTCAGAGCTCAGAGCGTATTATCTGCTTGGCTGCTTGGTTGAGCCACAGCTGAGGTATAGAGGAGAAGGGGATGAGATTTCAAACCTAATAGGGGCTGGATGTCATCTCAGGGCATGGGAATTAATGAAGCCAAATATTATCGACTGCACATCACAGCACTAATATCCTTGATTTGTTCATTGTATTTGTCAGGATTACCTCGCCATAGTCTAATGGCTAACAGCATATCACAATACAAGCTGACCAGCAGGGTAATCTCTAAAACTCTACAATAACGAAAAAGCTATAACATCCCTTCAAGTATTGTGTAAAAAGTGCAAATAAGCTGTTTGTGCTGCAGCTTGAGCTGTTCCTCAGCCAAAATGTCACAGTGGGTTAGTGATGGCAGGAAGGACAGATGCCCATGGCTGTGTTATCGCTTCTCTCCCAAGGTTATCTTAATATCATCCTTTCAGCTCTTCTATTAAAATCTACTGCCTGCGACATAAAGCAAAACAATAACATGGATGATGGTACAATGTATTCTACAGTGGGTGTATTCTTATACAACAATGTATACACTTCAAAATCTATTTTTCTTCAGCAAAACTGCAAAGGAGAAAAAATATATAACCAGGCTTGTTATTTTAACCAGCAATACAAAGGGCACAAAAAAAACAGTTGGTTAGCCTTGAGACACTGCATCTCGGGGTCACTGTGCAAACAAGAAATCACACCGCCAGACATGTGCACATGTTCATTTCACTTTGTCCAACATTATGCCCTCTTCCCCTATCTTTGTTATCCAACTGTCCAAATGCTTAGCTCAGAATTGTAGGCGCAGAAGATGCCCTAAAATGGTGAAAAGCTGCCAAAGGTCATGTGTTAAGAGTTGTTAATGGTGTCAAATGGAGAGACATATTTTAGCTTTCTTTTGAGGCTCTCCAGGCACTCAACACTCCACAGAATGGACATTTTCTATTTACTTGCACTAAAATAATTGGTTTTCAAAGTTGTAGCTGTTGTAGAGTGTTTATGTTTGCCTGCAATTTTTTTTTATGAAACATGAATTCCAGCAACACTCAGGTCACACACTCAACAAATAGCACATGCTGTATACAAATGCATAATCAAGAAATTCCATCGTTTGGAGCAAATATGGTATGGTTTGATGGCTACCAATTCTGAAGGTTTAGTTTTGAATGCATGTTTGTCCTGAGGGAGGGGAATGAAACAAACAGCCTTTTAAATCACAACAATCTGGGGTAAATTCATGTGTTTGACCAAAATGACTCAGTCAATCCAATCAGCTTGCGCAGCAGCGACATAACATGCCAGGAACTATCTATGAATCAAATTATGATGGTGAAATAACTTGTCCGCTCATATTATCATGACAGAGAAACCTGCTCCGTCTGTTTAAAGTGACTTAATCAGCAAATCAAAGTGACAGATTAAAAGGTTGTTTTGGACTTCCTAGCATTTCAGTGACCTCGCTCTATTCATTCTGGTCGAGCTGGAATGTTGATGCCAGTACAAGCCATACAAGACCTGCTACTTCCTGTAACCGAGGCTCCCCTTTATATCTTAAGAGAGATAAAATGCATGTCAGTTCAACAAAATAGCCCTGACACTCACATCCAGTTGGCCTTATGGACTTTAAGGCAGATCAGGACGAGCTGACCCACAGAATGTGCGACACTGAGTCTGTGTTTGATTCTGCTCGGACACTGTTCATTCACTTGAATAGTGTGAATCTGCAGGAAATACAAGCTCAGATCCATAGCACTGGAATCCCATCGTATGGGATAATGGCCTTCTCGTCTCTTTACAAGCAGCAAATCCAAACCAGGCTTTCACACAGCCCGATGCAATGAATAATCTAAATGGCACTTAATGTGAGCTATGCTGATACTCTGACAATAGTTTGTGTTCAGACATCACAGCTTAGTGTCTCCCAATTGTATATTGATGCCGAGGCAGTTGACAATAAATCACTGGATTCACCAGTGAGTGAGAAAACTGTTTAGACAATGGCCCAATGGAGCTTACCGTAATTGACAGATGGGTTCAGTTCTTTCCACCACAATAGCTTTGGAGCATTGAGGGTACCTGGGAATGAGTGTGTCAGGGTTTGTGAGTGTGCATGATGTTTCAGGACCCACAATACCACCAGAGTAACAGTGCCTGCAGTCATGCCCACACTGAATGTTTACACATGTTCATGTATTAGTAAATAGACCCACATTGTAGTAATTTACTAACATCTGCAGACTTGAATTGTTAGCTTGAAAAAAATAACTTCTGGTTCAATACAATATATTGTCAAACTCACTTGAGAATGTTTACAGAGGTTATCAAAACCCACGGGAAATTTCCAGGTATCCTAATTTCAACAGTATTATAAGAGAGTGATGCAATATGAAAGAAAAATCCAGCACACTGGACTTAGGGAATACCGCAACAATGATAGATGTACAGTCAGACTATCAAACAGGGTACAGTACAATAAACAGTAAAATTATGAACCAAAGTGCCTGTCATAGACATCCATTAAAATTAATGACTTCCTGGTTCAACATCGACCTACAATAACTTGGCCGTACTTTCTTGATATAATGACCAACATGTCGGGGAAAGACATCGTCTAATGTAAAACACTAAAAGGTGTCTGTGGTAAGTCTATGTAAAGACCGTACACCTTAGTATGTCATCATCACAGCTTTGGCACATGGATCTTGTGCTTATGGCTTTATATATTGAGTTTATAGAAACTGTAGCGTAAACGGCCATTCATACGTAAGAAGTGGTTTCACATGGCATCTGTCTGCACAAACGCATCCATCTGCATGTTTGTCTTAATATACTTCACAACATGGTTAACCAGGGAGGGTAGTTGTTTCGGTTATTGCCACTGTTATTGCCTGTCCTCTAACAGGTCTCTGGATTCCACGTTATGCTGCTGAGTAAATGATCACTCGCAGCCCCTTTTCTCACAGCATATTAGTGATTCCATGGCATGTATAGCTCTGTTACGATCATGCCTGACAGAAAGGTTCAGTGATGTAGCACAGCTGTTAAGCCATGCAACATGCGTTGTCACCCAGCATGATAAACTAGCCACCGAGTGAAGTGGAGTCTAATTTGTTGGAGCCATTAACCAGACTAGCATTAAGGCATGTTTTCATCTTGAATGATTACTATGTGAAATCAGTTACCATAGAATTACGATCTACAGTCTACTCAAAATATAATTTATTAAAAACACCCTGATTAAGATATATGATCCTATATAAACCAACAAGACAAATATATTAGTACTATATCTAATTCTGTTAACTTGCTGTATCACACAATCTGAAATATGAGACATGTTGTATCTCTTTGTAAACATCCATGGCAATAAACAATAATTACAAATTTACAAGGACTTGGAGTCGGAACTTGTGGTCTGATCCTGTCCCTTTTAGCATGACAAGTTGTCCAGCATCTGTCAGCATGTTAGTAGCTATTCATCAGAATGAAGGGTAGCAAGCCCCCTCACACAGACTGACTCTGTCTGCCCACCAAGCAATTTGTTTCAAGGGGTACTGACACAGAAGAAAACTGGTGGACCCAACATCCATCCTGCTGTAAAAATATCCAAAACCATCTGGCAGCTGACCCCCATCCTAAATTACTATGATGGACTCCCACCTTTGCAAACCATGAAGGCTACAGAAACATGCCCCAACTTATGACTGAAAGTACGACCGGAAAGCACAGACCGCAACTCAGTTGTCTCTGAACCACAACTACTAATCATAGTGGAAAATGAATAGTAGTGTAGCTGCATTAGCAATACCAGAATATCAGAGCTGATTCTAGCAGCAAGACCTCTCCACTTTGTGTGATTTATGTTCTGCTACTTTCCTGAGAATGACCAGTGCAACTGGGAAGTAGACCAAGGTCCATAGCACCAGCGGTATGTTTTTCCAAGAGGGCTGGGCCTGCTTGGCAGAAACTCATGTCCTTGTCTATCGGCCTGACACGTTTGGAGAAGCAGCCAACATATTGCTTCAAACTTATGTCTGTTTATGCCGGAGCAAGTTTTAATGGGTGAGTCCAGTAGGGTTTGTATCGTCATAAATAACAAAGGTTTGTCTGCAATGGTCACGCACTGTAAAGATTTAGGAGGCTACATATTTTCCTGCTGCTGAGAAAACTCTTCCAAAGATTGTAATCATCATATTTCAGTGGTGATGGATGAAGGAGTTCAAAAGTATGATCATAAGATTTCAGGCTCAGTGTTCAAAATGGCAAATGTTCATTATATCACATTAGTTTGTACAATGACTTAAGATTATTATCGTTCAGATAAATAATGTCTCATTTGATCTGTGAACTCTTCGTGGCATCCTAATGAAATTGCTTGGATCATTTCAGTCAAAACAACAGCATACTTTTAACTTGACTATGAAACGTCCCTTATTAAAGCAGAATATCATAGAAGGAAATATTTACTTTTATACTGATAGTCAGAGGAACTAACAAACAAATATCTTGGAATATAGCTCAGAAGCTGACAGTGCTATCTTTCTACTTTAAGTTTTTGCTGTATACGTCCAACATCACTTTAAGAACTCAAGACACTCAGGAGACTCTCTCAGCTACATCAAACGGCAAGGTAAAAACAATAGTGTCACTGACATTTCTCCAAACCCAGCACAAACAGAATTATTCACACACTGTGAGAGGAGTGCCATCCGATAACGGAGAGATAATGACACTTGGTGGAAGGCAGCTTTCTCAAAACAGTTTAGAGGTGGCATGTCAGGGTTCGGCAGTTAAGCCTGTCGTGGAAGCTGAGGAGGTTATCCTGGCATTTTAATCTAGCCTGCTTCTGAAGGAGAAAACGTAGAGGTGATTTCCAGGGCTAGTAATAACAACGACAGGCCTGCCTCCAAAAAGAGCTCTCATCACTTTGGATGCGGACAGTGCAGTGTTGTGTGAAGCCACGGTGAAGGATTGCAGGCCCAGTTTGCCTTGTCCCTTCTCCCCTCATCCATCTCCATAGGCCGGCTTTAATGGATATCCATGTTGCTGAGCCAATCCACTCCAGGGAGGAATAATATCACATCATCTGACTCAGATAAAGGAAATAGAGCCTGTCCTCATACATGGGGATGTGCTGTGATATGCAGCAGGAGCTACCTCACCAAAGAATAGATCAATGCGACTGTGACTTAATTTTCAGGTGCTTGTTGATTCAATGCGAGACTGGGTTTGAAAAATGTATCATGGAACAGGTAGCAATTACTGTCCTGTTTTTTTCTGTTAGAGTAGATGACAGACATCCCATATACAGGTGTGTGCACTGTCTACACATGCACCCACACACAGCAACACAATACTTTAGCATGGATACATATTGAAGAAATGTTTTGTGGTTTTAATTATTTGCTGGCTTTGTATTGTTACGTATGTATTATATACTATATACTAATATGTTGTTATATACTATTATTATTGTATTGTATTATTGTACCTCAAACTGTACTTAAGTATAGTACTTGAGTAAGTGTACTTAGTTTCTCTCTGCCACTGCAGTACAGTTTACATCCAGAAAAAATGTCTAAGTAGTGCCTTTTGGAGGAAAGTGTATGTTGATGCAAAGAAATAAGAGTCTTTTTGAGGTTTTAATTTTTGTGGCTGTATCGTGATTTACAGGGCAATATCGGAGATGGCAGCGAGACACCCAGTCATTAGAAACTAATCTTAAACACCTCCTCAGCTCACAAACTGGCAAACACTGCAAAGAAATAAAACCTTCATGCGGTGACAAGTGCTTGGGAAACATTTTTATGAACTCAGCACCCGGGAAGAAAGCCATGTCTTTACTTTGTCAATTCACCTCATAGAGTTTGGTGCTGAGACTCACTCAACACAAGCTCATGGCATATAGCTGGCAGGGAGATCTGTATATATCATTCTCTGTGACAATATTTCATCATCTGTCATTTCTCGATGTTGAACGCACGCATTGTCTATAGTTTATTATAAAGTTTACAGAAAGCAGCTCTGCAAAGGGTACTCTGGACGAGGAGGAGGAAAAGCTTACACTCTGCTCTTTCCATATGCCTCATTTTAGTTGTGTGGGAGCCAGCGCAAGTCTTTGTGTTTAAGAGTGATGTTTATCAGGGGACAGATCCTGCTGGTATAATCATTACGAGGCTGAGTGAAATGTCTTGCAGAGCACGTACATGTGTCTGATGGGAAACGTCAAAGGTGCTCTGTCTTTTCTCACCAAGCTCCAGAGAGGACATTTCCATGCTCATGGAACATGCCAAGGCAGTCCAAAGCAGAATGGGAAGATTATCAGCAGAAAGATGAGAGTTTTCATTCTAACTACAGAGTGACATCAAACAGAACTGAGGTATCACTCAAGATAAGCACGGAAAACAACTCGGGAGCAAAGAAACAGATGTCTGAGGTAATGTAGCAATTAATTTACCAAAAAAAAAAAAAAAATAACCAAACCAATAGCACATGTATTTACTTAAAATAACAGGACTTCATGAAAAAGTATTCATATTCAGAACAGCATCTGAACCATGCGATTATAAATAATATAATCAGCTCTGGTTATTACACAAGCAACAATAAACAGACATTGGGGAACTGTATATCTGTTTTGACGCATTAACATTTTTAAAGCCGTCAAACTCACTTTTAGTTTTACTAAGTACGTTGCGCAAAGAACATTAAGTCATCAGTCAAACCAACAACCTTTCCCTTCATAATGACAACAGCTAAGTTTCAACACTCGCAGTTTAGTCATCCATTAGTCATGTATCCCATCCAGATGTCTGGTGGAGGGGAGGAGGGGAGGAGGAGATAGCAGCAGGTGTAGATCTCTCTGAGCCCAGCTGAGCTCTAAAAGGCAGTGCTTAGCACCCACAGCTCCGTCATCTGGCCTCTCCCCTGTCTCCACCAGCCTCTCGACAGCCCATTCCTCATCATTTACCCCTTTTTGGCAAAGCCCAGAGCCCTTCTAATGGGCCGCTCTGAATGCTTCCAGATGTTTGTTTATTTGTTGTGCAGCAACTGTAAAACAGTTTACTCTTAGTTTGGATCTGTTCCCGTTGCTCCATTTTTTTTTTTTGGTGTATGGGGGGAGGCTGAGGCAGCTAGGGGGAATGTAGCAGGAGTTGCAGTGCAGATCACCCCGACATGTAATGAAAGCGAACCGCCAAACAAATGTGAGGCGCCCCATGGGTGTCGTCAGGAAGGAGGTTGTTTTTTTTGGGGTTTTTTTCTTTTTTGCTTTGAAGGCTGCTTTACTCCTGGGATTTTAATAACAGTTGTGCACCATTTAAGATACATACATACAAAGTAGCTGGAAGCAGGCCCAGAACAACAACATTAAAAGGGCCCAGGGCTCATACTATAAGGCAGATTTCAGGCATTCTTCCTTGTCTGTTTACTCTGCTTGTACAAAGATATCCCTTTCATTTACTGCTGTCACTGCTGAGGGATGGCCTACTCAAATTTAATCTGATACCTGTTACTAGTGCCTGGCATATTTATTGAAATATACAGAGGAAATGAAAGGTATTTCATTAAAATCTCCTCTGTGCACATGGATATATCAATCAAGTCTGAAGCATCTTTTTTTTACATACTTCTGAACTACAGTTATAATTAGATCTATGAAATAAACTTGTGAATCTCACTTCAAAATGTGTCATCCTAAGAAAATGACAAGCTGGTAATAAATAACCCAGCACACTGTTTTGCATGCTGAAACGATAAGTCGTCATGGTAAGGAAACGCAATTTGTCATTGGCTGTGGCTTAATAGTATGATATAGGCCAGTCTTCATGAAGACACACAGTTGTTTAGGCCGGGACTCCATTTTGGACTGTTAGATTTAGACTTGAGTTGACAGTTGGACCAGCACTGAGAGTTAGAGCCAAGGTGACAGTAGTGGAGGATCCTCAGGCCCCTCTGCCAGACTATATACTCCACTCCACTCTGCGTCACGCCTTCACCAAGACACACTGGAGCCCCCAATATCCTCCTTCACTTTGTCTTTGTCTAGCTCGCTCTTATTTTAAGTCTCATTTTCTTTCCCTGTTTAACGCTGGTCTTCTTATTCCTCTCTCCTTTATCTTCCCCTCTGGTTCCGTCTATCAATTTGTTGTCAGATCTGGTCTATGGAATCTTGATTTAAATTTCTTTTCCACAACAGCACATCTTTCAACGCTCCTCCCTCCTCTCCCTCCTGCTCTTGTTTTGCTCTGTCTCCTCCAGGTTGACTCCTCCACCAACCAAGACAGAAGCTTATCCTGGAGTTCTGTCCTTGGTTTCCACCCTTCTCTCCCTGGGCAGTGACCTGCCAGTGCTGCCCTCCTATGGGAGCTCCTAGCTGCTGTAATTACCTCTGGCACCCAGGCTCTGGGGCTTCCACGCAGGTGACATGTTGGAGAGGGTGGGTGCAGAGGGCTGAAAGGAGGAAAGGGAGGTTCTTTCTGTACAGCCGACAGGGCTTTGTCAGAACTGGTGCTGATCTGCCTGCTACTGCAGGAGTCAGGATAAAACTATACAGCCTCCCATTTTCCCCCATTAAAATAAGGCCACTTCATTAACCCTTAAAACAACTATTGTCTCTATCACATACTCTATAGTGCGTACTTAGAAACACTTTAGCTGCTTACCAAGGATGTAACAATTCATTATGGTCAGATTCTATATAATGTGAAAAAAGAAGTACTGCAGAAATAAGCAGTTGACAAAAGCCGACTATATAGTATCATCAAGGGACTTCACTTTTACGGCAGATGTTGAACAAAGCGTGTTATGAATTGTTTAAATTTATGATGTGTATAGAATCGAGTGTGTTGCATTGAACTACACAAAATCATGCACCATATTGTTTCACCTCTATTGTTTATATCCCGAATTTAACACAGTAAACACTCAATTGTTTGGAATTACTGTCGGAAACATTTTGTTTGTTGTCGCACTGCTTTTCCACAGCTTTGTTCTCTGTGAATGAGGAGTTACTGTGACCGTCTCCCACACATAAAGAAAACTCAAGTATGTTTAAGAAGTGTAAATAAAAGAAAAAAAAAAAAACAAAGAGCGAGGGTGGGGGATGGAGGCAGGGACATGAAGAGGAGGTGAAGGGCGAAGATGAGGGCTGTGTTATCTAAGACTGCAGTGCTGCTTCATAAAAATAACAAATGGAGACTGTCACTGCTGCTCAGATCTTAGAGGGAGGGGAAGATATTTCATGTGTCAGATCCCCTCACCTTTAAATGGACTGTTCTTAGCCAGGTCCGATTTTGACAAAGCATGGGGCTCTTTCTGTCCTCACATCCGGTGAGAGCTGCCACCGTCCAGGCTTTCGTGACATAGATATGTCCTTGCCGCCATAAATGGAGGTCTGTGGGCCGGGCGGGGGGTATGGGGTCGTCTACACTACTGTTTGTACTGTGAAAATGCTCACTGGTGATCGGTTGTACTTCCACAGTGGTGGACAACACAACCAACCCAAGTGTTTTGCATTGTGAAGACGGTGACAAATGTCTCAGGAGCTTATTTTGAAAAGCCTGACTCCAAAATAAACTCAGTCAGTCAGTCAGGCTAACTGAAGCCTGAATAGACAATAAACTGCACAATCAAGACAATAAAAAAGACAATCAAGCAATTTAAAATGGAGAAGACTCCGCTTGATAAATTTAGTTTCGTAAGACAGAATGTCAAAATACCCTCTCCTCTCAGTAATGTGTGAAATTTGATGGCCTGTTTTGTGTGTGAAATCATTTGTTAGCTTCATTTTCAATGCAATTATAATTCTTAGGATAAAATACAATAAAATGTATTTTGGTCATCCAAGGACACATGGCTTTTTACTAAAATACAAATGAGATAAGTTGCCTCCAATTAATTTAGAACATTAGATCTTTTTAATGAACGTGATAAGTTCTTTCTAAAGTGCAGTGTTTGATGTTAAGAAGCTGCTACACAATTACATCAACTGACGACACTGGGTCAATATGAGGCCTAATCAATGTTTCGTATCAACAGATCAAGGGGGCTTCATCTTGTATATGTTCTGCGTGCTCCCACGCATACATTCAGAACAGAGTTAACCTAGATTACTCAGATTTATTCCCACTATCAACATTTCACACAGATGAGATGAGATCAGTAAGAATAGATAGCATACTGTAACTTCAGCTTGGTCTCAAGTTCAATAGATTCCCACTCTCTGCAGACGTTAGGGTTATGACTTGTATTTACATAATCCATGGGCCTAGGTTTCGATTGAATCCATGGTAATATATTGTGCTGTTTATTTTTGAAGAATATCTGTACAGATGTATACACAAACCTCCTGAGTGAAAAGGTTATGAAGTCCAAAGGCCTTTCTATTTTCCTTACCTTTGTGGTTCCTGGCGTCTCTGGACCCTCGGGGTAGAGGAGTGTAGGGCAGTGGGTGACTCTCAGATCCAGCCTCATTACGTGGCTAGGAGAAAGGAGACACACAACTACGATGAATGTTTAGAGGAAAAAAACAGTTTGACGAGTTGACTGTGAGTGTCATAAATCCTTTGGGATTGGTACAGGAAATGTTGGAAATCCTGCTTCTGTTTTAACACATAATGTGGCAAGTCATGTTTTATTACTTCTCACGTGTCAGTCCTGGCTTGGATGATTTGATCTACTACCTGGTTAGGGAGGAGAGGTCTTAACCTTCACTCAGCCATGACCTCCCGCAGTGGTCATCTAAAGGGTAGACGTCACTCACTCTTAACAACCAAACATAGCACGGCTATGTGAGGGTACTCTGACAAATGGCATGAAATGACCTCTCTACACTGGCGCTAACAGAGGAAATACAATTTGCATTTTAAATACTTATCTCTGTTTAACTGGCTACCTTATTTAATGTCATAAAATTGACATGTGCAGATATTCCTGGCTGTGCAACTATTATGACCTGCTGATTGTAGAGGTTCATATTAAACGAGTGTGACAAATACTGCTTTGAGAGAAAGAGAAAACAGAGGCCCGAATCTCTGAGCATGTTCCCAAACAGGTCAAGAGTTTCTTGCATTGTTGTTCTTTCATGCACTTTCAAGGTCCAAAACATCCTCTTCCTTCCCTTAGCCTTTCAGCTAGCAGAGCAGGCACTTTATCATGACACAGCGATATCTGATGCCTTTGCAGAAATACTTTCCTTTCCTGCAGGAAGGAATTCACTGGGCCTTTAATCATAGCAAGAGACTCAACTGACAAATACATATTAGGGATGGTTTGGAGCTGCATTTTTCCCACTTTTATTGTTGTTCCTCTACATGCCCATGCATAACATTGAGAAATGGAATGGTCTGTGCTGTTAAATGGAACCATATTCTTCATGGGCAAAGAGAGCACAGTGAATTGAAAACGATCACATAATATGCTTTCAGATAGAATCTCTGAAAGGCATTAAGGTCTGCCCAGCATGTGTCTCATATTACACCAAAGAGGAAAAATGGCAAAATAAGCCTATTTTGAGACCTTACTACATATATGCTGGAGGACCATGCTTTTAAAAGAAAGAGCTTGGAATAGAAGTATTATTTTGACAGCAGATCTGCTGCTCTCAGCCTCTGGACTGGCTGAAACCTGTTAAAAATATCACAGATCCCTCCTTGATTGTAAGCTGTACTTGTATGGAATATGTAATACACGAAGTAAAACAACCTAAAACAAGAACATACTGTACTCAGGAAAAACTGACACCTCCTATTTGAGGAAAAACAATCAGGTACTGCCAAAATGGATGCTGCAATGGGCCAATGAGAGATCCTGAACCAAAATTATCCCCACTCATCCTATCTACAAATACCTTCCACTGATTTGCATTTTGCCATTTGCTTTTGAGGATAAAATTTATAATGGCTGTTAGAATGAACACACAAAGACAATTGTTATGAGCTGACAGAGCAACTCAGGCATTAAGAAAAGTATTGTGAACCCTCTCTATTTGATCTACCTCCATGCTCTTCTGAGCCTCCGTGGAGTTGCGCTCCTGCTTGCCTCATTTCCTGGCCTGCTTGAAAGATCACAAGCCTGGGCCTCTTCAGGCCTGCTTGGCCCCCAAAAGCCCCTTCTAATCCTGCTGCTTGCCCACAATTAATCTTCCTAGTTGCCACATTATTAACAGCACCACCCACAGACCATGTTAGGAGGGTGTTGGAGGAGTGGGAGGAGTGGGAGGAGTGCTGGGGTTAGCTTGATACAGGATAGAGTCTTGCACTGCCTTACACCCTGGTTTTGGTCCTATGGGACATCATTCACCTTGCTTTCAGTACAACCACCCACCCAGTCCTCATGCAATGTGTGATACCACTGGTTCACCTCCTCAGCATCATGCCTGCTCATCAAACACCCAAGCCGTTTGCCATCTGTGGTTGTCACTTTGTGTTCTACCCAGCATAACCATTTTACCCCACCCACAGAACATCAATCAGCTGGCTTCCCCATGTAGTGATCCTCCCTTTTTTTCAGACCTTTCTCCTTACCCCTCCACATGTGTACTCTTTCACTTTAGTCAATGACCCGTCCAGAGGAAGAGAAAGCAGCAAATGCTTATGATGAGAAAACATGTGGAACAAATGATGGGGAACATCAGGATTATCTTTTTTTTTTTTACACTTGCTTTCGGAGAACTAATGGAATGACGACTTTTTATCATTTTAATGCTTCATAGAAACAATCAAAATGCAAAGGAGAGCAGCAAGACTGTTGGTGCTTACAGAATGGCTATAACACCTCGCCTCACTAATACATGCATGACAGACCTACAGTATGTGATATTGTTAACATTTATGTTGTAAGAATAGCAGTTTAACTACTAGATAATAAATTGTTGGGGCTGTAGTGAAACTATTTCCTCCTGTTCTGGATTTATTGCAGAATCGAGAAGCTTTACATGTGCACAGCGCACAGTGCTTGATCATACAAATTTCAACTTCTAACAGTCTAGAACAACAAAAAACATAACTAGTGATTGTCTCACGATGTCCTCACACATCATATCCCTTTCATGTTTTCAAAACAAGCACTCCTTCTATGCTCCTACTCTCTTTATCCCCCATTTTTCTGTATCTTTTTCTGTGTCCCTCTTGTTTTCTCTAGTTGTACCTACACTGAACAGAGGGAGGTGCTGCTGTGTCGTCTATTTAAGATGCTCCTGGACCCCCTGTTTCCTCTCTCCCCCTCTCTCTCGGTCTCTCTGCTGTCCAGATTAGTCTGCTCATCAAGCTGAGCATTGTTTTAATTTGCTGGGCCTGGGGCATATGCTGAGTGTTCACATCATTATTGTCTCTGTGCAATGTGAGTTATCACCACAGCTTATGATAATGCGGCACAAATTTACAGGCTGGGGAGCACCGTGGATTCTGTGATAATACATGGTGGACAGAGGAGAGTGGAAAGAGGTAGAGAGAGAAATGAAGAGTGTGTGTGACTGTGTGAGAGAGAGAGAGAGAGAGAGAGAGAGAGACAGAAAAATGGGTGGTGGCAGAGAGAGGAAGCTCTGTTGGATGTCATTATGAAAGATGATTCCCGTACAGGATAATACATCCAGCAGTGCTGTCTGTCTTCTCCTTTTCTGTGTTGTTATGCGAATAAATGCTGATAAACCCAGAGGCAATAGTGATTATTACTTCCAACATATCACCATGAGAGTGGGGAGCGGGAGGAGAGGGACAGGGGAGGGATGGAAAGACGGGAAAAGCAAAACACATGGAGCACATAACCACCTCCACAGTGAGGTTCCTGAAAACGTGAGACACCAGAAAGTGAGTCAGGGAAGGTTGACACATATCTAGGTGTTTTTCAGATGCAACTGCAACAAAGTTTACAAAGTTTTGCAAGTTTGGCTTGTGGCTTGATGGGTGTTATATTACAGTATATTACGGTGACTGATCTAGAAAGATTTCACTAGAATGTGATTATGATGTGTGGTGCCAAAGTATATAAACTATTTTGGACAATGTTACACTGCAGCCCGGCTCTGAGGTCTCACCCTTACCAGCTCATCCTGACACAGCTGGTTCCTGCCTCGCCTCACCTCACCTCCCTCCTTAAGACTGACCAGCAATACAATCTAATTACAGCCGCGCTACAGAGGGAGACCAGTGTAAACACCAGCCCTTTTTATCTCCTTATACATCTGGACAAGTAGACAAAGTGCTAAAAGGAAATAAATGTGGCCTGACAGCCACATCAAAGAGTTCAGCCAGAGGCTTACTGCTACTTAGGGCACAGGAATGTTGTTGCTAAGCATCAGCCCGCAACCTATCAGGGTGCAAAGAGGGTCCTGTCCTGCCTTAGAGAGGGAAAAGGGGAAAAGAGAGAACCGAAGAGGAGAGAGAGGGAGGAAGGGCGAGTGGGGGGGTGGGCTGACATTGAGGGGAAGCTAGGGACTCAAGGAGATTTTTGTAGCTTAAAGCAATTGTTGGAAGAAACAAGCCTTCTGTTTTGTTTTCTCTTGACACCATTTCTGCTTTTTGTGCTTGCAAAAGACATGTATAAAAATGTCTTTTGATATGTTTTCTCTTTGGGTCTATATCAAAATATTTCTTTTGTGTCTGTGCATGGAACTTTTTTCACGTCTTGTCTCTGTAAACTGGTGCTGCTTTCTGATCATGTTAGAGATCAGAGGAGACACAACTTGTGAACTTATTTGAGTCAACATTTAATGCTGGCATGACACGTTTATCTCTTCACTAGATAGAATTTTTTATGATTCATGTCTCGTACTTCTGAAGTTAGGGGTTACGAACAATACAACACTTTCAGAAATAAACAATGAAAAACAAATAAGCAGTACCAGCTTGCAGCGTCTTACAGCATGTAATGGCAATGATGAAATAAGAAACGCTCTAATTCATTACCAGAGATTGAATCCAGCCCTGATTTTTATTCATACTACTTTTGTGCATAATTCAGAGTGTTTTCAAACAGAATCCTATATTTTGTGTATTAATACATAAAATATCATATTTGTATATTATTATATAGCCATAAAAGGTTAGGATGGTTGAGGTAAAATGCATATTTTTCCAGCAACAAGCACAAGTGGCACAGTATAAAGGTACAGCAGTGGTATATTAATTCAGATCTTTTCTGTCTTTGTGTCGGACCTTAATGATTGTGGCTTAGGGAACAGGGAAAAGATTATAATGTGTTTTAAATTGCGGTTGTGTGCGTGAAACTTATTAATTCTGTTTTTCTTAGGTAATGGCAAAGGGAAGAGCGTTTGATGTAATGGTGCCTATACTTGTGGGTAGTGCGGCAGTCTTTTGCTCAGCAGGAAGACTGCTGAGCGTGTGTTTAATGATTTACCAGTTCTACTCCAATGAACTTGCTCTGAGTAAATGTATCATATGATCACTGATCACAAGAGCAACCGTTGTGAGGTTTCGCTCGGGGCACGAGGCACACGGAGCGAACCAGCAACAGTGAACACCGCCGTTTTGTGTACAGCTAAGCGTCAGACAGGCAAAGGTTGAGTGCTTGCTGGACGTTAATCATCCATAGCGATGACTCATAGATGGTAATAAGGCTGTGTTTGTTTTTAGGTTGGAATTTAAAAAAGCCACTCGACCTTTTGTTTGAGTGTCTTGCAGAATAAGTGTAGGTGATTTAAAGCTGAATTGTAAGCCTACATTACAGGTATGCAGTACAATTAGCTTGAGGCTATTTCTTATTTTGGTCTAGTATGACCTTTCCGTGGGTACTCCTTCTAAAGCTACAAAGTTACAAAGACAAAAAAAGAGAAAAAAAAACTGAATGTTGTATATCTTAGTTAAAACAATGATTAAATGTCTTATTTAAACTTTTACACAGAGCATAACTGATTGTTTTATATATTTTCAGAAGGGCACAAATTCTTTTATCTCTAAAACAGGAGAAAAAAAGAAATATGTGAATGTTCTGATATACCTGTGACAAAAATAATTTTTTGTGTTTTGCCTTATTTAACTGGTGTGAAATTAAATATTTTCATCTTTCCTTGTTTAAGCCAAGCTACACAAACACACACGCATACACAAAACCACAGCAACTCAGGAGTGTGACATATCATGAGGTTTTCTGTTCCGATTAAGGGCTGTAGCTAACGTCAGGGCTGTTTTCTAGAGTGTAGGATGTTTAATAATTGAAGACTCTGGGAGCGGGCCTGTCACACCGGCTTGTCTAGAATGTTTCCTATGCAATTAGACGCTGAGAGACATTTGAAGAGGACCCACAAAAAGAGCCACAAAAAGTGACATGTGAACTTAAAGGAAATTAGCTCTTCACACGAGTGAAATGTGAAGGTTACTTAGCAATGCTTAACTCAGACTGCGGCTGTGTGAAGTGTGTGTTTGACTCAGCCTCGCTATGAAGACTGCGATTTTCTTTACTTTGAGCCAGCTTCAGTCAGTAAGATCACAGAGGGAATGAAAACTAATTTTGACTCAAGGCATACGGGAAGAAAAAAAAAAGGAAAAAAAAAAAAAAAACCTGAGATGTGTCGAAATAATGAGATCTCTTGATGTTTTCTGGGAAGATATGGGATGATGCAGACAGATGCACAACTCACATCTTCACCCAAGGACACAGACGCACACACACACACACACACACACACACACACACACACACACACACACACACACACACACACACACACACACAGAACATTTAACCACAACTTCAAAACACACAAATTTGCATGTGTGCATGTACTCACATTAGAAAGTGCACACATATCCCCTCATATTATTTGAATGCATGAAAAACTAATGCACATGTACTTACATGCTCACTTACATCCACACACAAACATAAACTGATTAGTTGATTAGTACGGATGCAGACTTGTATGATGTAAATACAGCATAACCTTAGTGATTTCAATTTAACTCTGACCTTAACTCAATGCAAAATAATCAGAGGAATGAGATTAAAAAAATAATTGTGGCCATAATGTGCATATCCATATTAATTTAAATTTGGAACTAGTATTTAAGCTTATTTCAAGACAAATAAACATAAATAAAAACAAACATAATCATGATAATTAGGCTGCTGAAAATTAAATTCCTCTTTACTTATCCATCTGAATATATTACATGACAACCGGTGAACACAGATGATTAATATGCTCCCTATCCATCGCTGCTCGCCTCCAATCCCTGACAGCCTTTCGCAAGAAATTCTCTCCCATTCACATCTCTGAGTTCCACGTCGCAATGATAACACTGTCATCTTCCACACCTATCATAAGTCACAGGCAAATGACCTAGATCCTCCGTCGCGAGACAGAACCCTCTGCGGGCCTGTAAGCTGTATCATTACACCATGTCATCTTTATGGCACGGAGCAAAGCCCGGCTCTCTAATTACACTCTGCCTACTTCATTTACCCAGACAGGGACAGAGCAGCAGGCAAACAATGCATTAAAAATGAAGTGCTCTCCCCTGCTCTATGGATGCCCGTGTTGTTCTGCTGGTGGCCGTCGTTGTCTCCTGGTTGTTGCTGTTGTTGTTGTTGTTGTTGCTCTAAAAGCTGTGGGGGAAAGATAGCAGAGGGCCCACGCCGTGCCGTGCCTTTCTCTCCTCCCCATCCTTGACTTCCCCACCTCCTCTCTTCTTCAACCCTTCCTGCAGAAGGACTTATGAAGGTGAACGGCTGTGTGACAGGCCAGGAATAAAAAAGACAAACCAGGGATAAAAATTAAATAAAAAGTAGCTGTCTTAAACAGTAATTGCACTTCTTTGCTGAGCATGCTTTCAGATATATAAACCTGATTTACTGTCGGCGTTGCTGCCACAAATCAGAGGGCCCTCTGAGAAACACTCGTGCTATGAAATTGTTTAATCTCATCAAGTTCTGCTTTCACAGCAGGCCATAAATCACATGGTCTTTGTTATCATAGACCTCCATGAGCGCCTCTGAGGCAGGCAATGGATCGTGGGTATATATAATCTTGACTGCGCAAACAGCAGGGTCTGAGCAGCCCAAAATACTTTCATATTAGCCGCGGTGCAGCTGGCGGAACACAAGCGCCCTGATGGATATCTCATTTCCTGCGCTCTGCATCTATTTCGAGCAAATTATTACTGCATAAATTTCTTGTCAACAGAAACGGCCAATTAATTAAGTTAAAAATGCTCTCGTGATCACATTTACACACCAAACAGGAGAGCCGGGGCAATTTTCCACTAAGTGAATTTACCGCAGGGGTCACTGTAATGAATGATTTTAAACTTTGTCATAAAGTCGCAGACAGGCCAATATCTACACAGGAGCTGTGTATTTGCATAAAGTATATTTATGTGAAAATGCTGGAGGACGACAGCCGGGGCGAGGAAATAAAGTTTACAACTACAAAACAAAATGTCCGCCAACCTCTGCCTCTCTAGTATTTCATCAAAGATGTGCGCAAAGGATTGGATGGAGATCATAGAAGCACCTTTGCCATTTAAGATACAAAATATACACATTTAAGTGAGCTCACAATCTGAATGAATTATTCATAATGTATGAGTCTGGGTGTTTGTGGGGGTAGGGGGCTGGCGGTTGTTTATTCAGCTTGGGCCGTTTATCAGACGGTGAGGATCCCACGGCTGGGATGAGCTCGGAGATTTATCTGTGTTTGGGCTCCACAGCAGATAAATCAAGGGGTGTAATCATGCTCTGAGTGGCCCAGCTATGACCCCGCAGTGAACTAATGACACAGGGATATCTAAGCTCCTTTTCCTGTTCCTGGGTTAGGCCCTTAGGTTAGTCTCCTGTCAGACAAGAAGCTAAAGAAAGACACGGCTGCACAGAGAAACCAGGAGGAAACTTCAGGCCTTTCATGTCCCTTTGTCCTGTTTACACAACACCACCGAGCAGGACTGTTCACGCACTACTAAAAATAACAGTGTTGAAACAAAGCTAACAGCAGAAGGCTACTGTATAACAATGTTTGCTCAAACAATAGCAATGAGTATCGATTGCAAGTATACACATAGCAAGTTCACAAGCTGCTATTCACAACAGTCCGTGTAAAAGATACTGCTGTTTGGCCGAGGACATCTCCCGTTCCCTCCCAGAGCAAAGGCTTTCTCCTGGACTGAGCCTGCTCTGATTTATCATGTCTTCTGCTAGCAGGCTGTCCGCTGATTAAGCCAGTGGAACTTTGTTTCACTCTCCTCTCTCTTTAATCTGTCTCTCAGCGAGATAAATTAGCCAGTGCCATGCCAGCTCCTTCTCTCTTTACCTCCCTCCCTCCGTCTCTTCCTCTCTCTCTCTCTGCTTTTCTCTCTGTTTATCTTTTCTGTCTGTCACACATTGAGAAGAGAGCAGACGCATCTGCTCCCTACGCTGCTGCAGGAGATAGGGCTGGGCTACATCCCTGGTCAGATTTAGCTAAGAGTGTCTGTGACTGAGAATGAGAGAATGAGTGTGTTTTTCCTCTCTCTTTCTCTCCTTGACAACATTCTGTCAAACAAGCTCTCTCTCCTTGGCTGGGCTTATGCTCTTTGTTGTTAGCTAATAAATCAGAGAGTATTTATGATCTGCAATCCCTATTCTTAGTCTTTTAATGGCGACACGTTTGTGGGTGAATTAAAGCGGGGTTTTATTCACTAGGCTGCGGGCCAGAGTGAGGCCTGGGTGCCTCTGCCTGTGAATGTTTTCCCTTCTCCACTCTTGCCCAGTGGTAAATCACACTCATTGTCAGGTAGTGCTAAGTTAGTGTGCGTCATTGGGGGGAGCAGGAAGCACTGGGCATAATTCTGTCCATCAGTTTAATTTATCGTATCTGTAGCTTTGTAATCTCCGCCCCATAAATTATAGGAGCTGACAGACAAGAATTTGGTTTTAAAGGCGGTGTTCATCAAGATTTTGGCCGGCTCTGGACCTTATTTCTCTCTCAGTTTTCTACTCTCATATCCAGCCATGAGAGAAATACTCAGTTCGGGTACTGTGTAGGAGAATGCAGACGTAATATTTTTGTCAGGCTATCATTTACATGAAAGATTATTAGGAGTGCTTTTTAGAAATATTAAAAAAAAAAAGTCAAAAAAAGAGGAAGAAAGACAGAGAGAAAAAGAGAAAGACAGAGAAGAGGGGGATCGAGGACATGACCTTGCTCAGAGGTTTTATTTCAGGTGAAATATAAGGCCAAATACAAGGGCATTGCTGCAGCATCTGCTTTGCAGATAGTGCACTTGGCTCCCCTTCAATGCCAGTGAATATAAATCAGATGAGGCATCTCAATGCTAGGCCTGACTACTAAAGGCCAACAAATCTTTAACATGAGATTAAGGCCTCAGTGGAGTCATCTATCTTTGGGTGATGGGGTAAAATATCAGAGCACTCTATGGCCAATATGGTTTCACTGAGTCAGGACTGATATGTGCTGGAAATGTAGAGAATGCCATGTGTAATGGTCTAGCAATTCATTATTCACATACACTGTGAATTACTTTCCACAGCAAGGATGACTAGATGGTTACAGACAGAAAAAGATGCCAAATTAAAAAACATTGGCTAATTCATTTTTGAAACATCACTAGAAATTTTAATACTATATATTTAATATCAAATAACAAAAAATAAATAGAAATATAATACATTTTCTTTACAAAAAAACTGAGAATAACACTCTAGGAATATAGTTACCCTCTTCTATTCCCTACAGTGAGCGAGGAAGACAAACTCATAAGACATGTGTTATGGGTATTTTCATTTAATTGTAGTAAATGTAAATGGTGTCAGCTGCTATGTGTTGACAACAAAGAATGCAGACCAAAGCAAAGCTGCCAATTACCCTATAAAACATGCATATCTTCCAAAGCATGGGTCTCCTTTGTGGGTTTAACCTACCAAAGGCGACGGGCGGTTTACAAGATGCTCGCTCAGTGGATACAATTGTGCTTAGCATAAAAGGGAACACAGACTGTGAAGACCTAACAATGAACCATATCTCCCTGTAGCCTTTTCAACGCGCTACATTTACATATCAAGCCACTAGCCCGATATGTAAACACATTCCATCAGATGCCGCCATCGCAGCCAATGAGAGCCATTTCATTGCTCCTATAGCTCACACACTGTGTAGCATTAGACAAAGGGAACGAGGCCTGAAAGAGACGTCTCATGTCATCACCCAAGAGAGATAATGGAATTGTTATACATCCTTTATCACAGACACTCTCACGGCATCTTGCTCTCTTTTTCACTCATTCTTTGTCTCAGTGCTCTTAAAGTCTCTCTATCGCTCTCCCTCGCTCACAGATTTGCGCACACACACACACACACACATACACACACAGAGAGCACACGAGTAAAAATTCCAGCACACTTCAGTGCGATAGCTCCTCTTCTCTTTCAGGGTTTCATCTCAATAGCTTTTTATCTGAGCACTTCAATTTGCAAGCCTAGCTGGAAGGCAGCTCCTCCTGATATGTTAATTGCAGGGTACTTAAGCGCTAAAAGATTAACATAAAACCCTTTGGAAACAAGCTAATAGTTTATGATAATTCGTGTATGGCCTTTGTCTGTCTATCATTACATTGCCTCTAGCGGTAATTTTATCAAGGGGCTGTAAAATATCATTTAAACAAGTTCACTTTCAGATAATTAATAGTAGAAACTGTATTATTCAATTGAGCCACACTGGCACCATTAACAATATGGCAACTAAGCTATAATTAAAGTATTTTATTTTATTAACCTATTCATAACGTTGTGCAAATGATGACACAGAGAAAGGCTTTTTTCCTCGCCGAAGCACTGTCACCAGGGCAATTACAGGGACCCAGGGTTGTCTGCTCAGTTAGCGGAGCTGATTGAAGCTTTTCAATTAGCAGGTGGGTGCATGGCTAGCATGCCTGCCACACAGAGAGTCGGCACACATGCAGGAGACTTGCACACCAGGACGAGGAATCTGCTGAGCTGACTGATCGGAATTTTGTGCCGTTTGCCAGGATCGAGAGATTTAGATTGAGACAAAGGTTTTAACCTGGATTTGAACCTGCTCAGGGTGAGATGAAAAGATTCCAAGCGAAGAGAGGGAAAAGACCCACTTGGAAACACCTAGCAGCCCGGAGTCTGGAATAATGCTGTGCTTTAGGCCTATCAGGGGTGTGTAGTCACAGTGGGTATCTTGATTAAATAATAATGCAATAAATAATAATAAAAATCTACCATCATAGTTATAATAATTTTGCCAAGCAGCCATTAGTTGAGTATTAAAAAAAGTTAAATACCAATCCACAACAGTCATCCTCCCCGACCCCACCCCTCCCCTCACAGCTCACATCCATCACCATCAGAAATTTTTAAGCATGACTCTGTAGGGTGTGTGTAACAGCTGATGTACGCATGCTTGTACAATGCACGTACACTGTACTTGTGTGTCAATGTATGTGTGTTTGATAGAGACACATTGGCCCCTTCACACACATGCATGTGTTCGAACACACTCACAAACACACACACATACCCACGTTCTCTTTCAGACACACCATCCCTCTCATGAATAATACAAAAACTCCTTTCACCAAACAGCTCAAATAGCTATTCATTCATCTGCATACCTGGAGCCTTGCAAAATGATTGGCCCGCCATTACCACTGGAAAAAAAAAAAGAGAGGGAAATGTTCCCCAAACAATTTGCTTCGAAATGAGACAGGAATGATTCTGTTCTTTTCAACGCCAGAGACAGGCCCCTGTGCATAATGATGTTAGCGTAATGGGGTGACAGATAGACTGGGAGACCATGACATTAGCATGAGAAACGCACCAGTGAGCAGCCGCTCAACTGTGGTCTCAGAGGGCCCTCAGACATACACTATGAACATCGTTTGTCTCACAGCTCTACGAGCCTGACAAATGAAGACACACCACGTTTTATGCCAAGCAATATACTATTCCACTTTAGCAAACACATGACTTAATGACAGAGGGAAACCTGTCTCTGCATTATACAAACTCTCTATCTGTTGTCTTATTAGCGAGGAATAACCTCATTTAAGGTAGGATGGAAAGCAGGGACGCAGTCTACGCCTTAAGGAGATGTGATGGAAATAACTGCAATAGAAAGATAAAGAGGTTAGCCAAATTAAATAATGAATAGCAATAACCAATTATGTATTAAGTCTTCGGACAGAGCCTTTGCAATAGGTTACATGCTGAGAGTAAACTGAAACCACAGCTTTACTCAGTAAAGATATGACCTACAGTAAAAGCTATTTCCAGGCCTAATAAACTTAAGGCAGGCGTGAAAGTAAGGTGGAGAACACCATGGCAGGACTTTATATCTTTATCAGTGTGACAAATTCACAATCTCATCTCTTTAGGAGCTAAAATTACAACCACATATTTGTTTTACTGAGTGTGAAAAGACATAGGAAGACATTAGAAGGCCAATCAGCAGTACACACTGTGAAAAAGAGACCGTGCTACTCTAAAATCTAATTTTAGAGACCAAAACATGCGAACGTTTTTATTTTCACATGGCCTTTACCAATATAGCTGTCAGAGTTTGTTAAGGCTAACATTTTTTTTTTATCAAACTGCAGAAGTATCTCAGAGCAAGGGAAAATATAATCATATGTTTATAAGAAGTGATATGCAACATATAACATGCTGTCAAAAGCAAGATGCTACAAAAATGAGCCACAGCCTAAAAATGGTTGAGCTCTGACAGCTCTGCCGTCCACAGCATGACACTGTCGAAGGGTGAATGCCTCCTGTAAACATTTATCTTCCCTGTGAGTGTGTGTCTGTGTGCTGTGCGGCCTGGCGACAGGAGCTTCTCTGAGGCTTTATCTGCGCCATGACAAGACAACCTGTAATATACGAGCATCTGGAGCTCCTCTTCAAACACAGTGTTATCTCACGCCAAACATTCCCCGAGGCCACAGCAGAGCAAGAGTGGCCCAGACCAGACCAGACAAGACCTCACACTGTCTCACCGTATCCCACCCAACACGTGAGCCGAGTGCCGGGCGCACAAGCTGGGAACAGTCCATCAAAGTGCATGTGTGTGTTTACAGGGAGCATTCTATGAGCGCAGCCTCGACAGCTGAGAACAACACTGTGACATTACAGTGACGGAAATCATCTGCTCTGAGTTTTTCTTCCGTCCTGCTAATCGGGCTAGAGGTTAATGGTGCTGCACTCAACACAAATGGACACAATCCCTCTTCATCCACTGACTTTAACATAACTGTTGAGACTAGAACTAAACACCCATCACTCATGTTGCTGTTTGGGGGAATTTATTTTACACCAATCTTAAGATAAATAGCGACGGCCATTACAGATCTTTCAGAGGGCAACTTGAATGCTATCACTTTCAAAGTGACTGATAGCACTGTTCATAGGGTGCTAGAAAATCTTTAAAACAACTTTATCAAAGCAGTGGGTTGTTAAACAACCAGACACGGAACCAGACTCTCAAATTGTATCTTATATCATTAAAACATTGCAGACATTAAATGAAGTATGGAGAGTTTTGTTGAACTGGGCACGCTTTCTCTCAACAAAATCACTCTGCTGTGGATGAGGAAAGTGTGTGAAGAGAAAGCAGCTCAGTTCGGAAGCTCCATTCTTTTCACTGTGTTGTGTGCTCTGCTCGGACCACTGCCTTCAGCCAGCCTATGGGGGGGTGTAGACATGCCCCTCTCTGGGGCCTGTACATACGGCCTGTGCCTCACTTCAAAGAGAGGCCATGAGGGCACTGTACTCCCCCCAACTCAGATCCATTCAGCTCACAGCTGATTCCTCTATGTGTGTGTGAATGTTTGTGTGTGTCTCACTTTGACTCTCTCTAGGCCCCTCTAGCTTTCATTTCAGACCGATTTCTATCCGCTTGTTTTATTTTTTTTTCTTTTCTTGAAGATGGATAAAGGCATGGAAGTAGAACCCATAGCTTGTGTGTGGGTGAGTGCGTCTCTCTTTGATGTCTGATGATGAAGGGCAATACTGTGCAATCTCTAAACATGCTGTCACACAAGCCCTCATCAAGATTCATGGCTAAATGCAAAGCATACTGATATTGCGGTGAAACAGGAGTGCTAAGCAAAAATCACAACAAAGGGATGAATGCTGACCTCCACATACCTTGTGACCAATGAGAAACACCAGTGCAAAAAAAAAGGACAAAAAAGAAACAGAGGGAGGAAGAAGGAGTGCGTGAGAGAGAGGAAGTGCATTTGAAAAGGAGAGTGAATACTGGAGAGAGGAGCTGAGCTCAATGGCTACGGCACAGGGAGGTCTGGCCTTTACAAATCCCTTCTTTTTTGATCTCTTCATCCAGATGAAAGAACAGCGGCAGGCAGGATTATGTGGGACAATTGCGCTTTCTCCCCAAACCCTGACTTGATCGGCTTTTACGCGAGTCCTAATCATTTTCAATTAAGCACATTTTCTGACATCCTGTAATAGCTACAGTGCTGTTCTTAAACTCTCCAGCCACCCCAGCGCTCCCCCGCAGCCCCCTTTTTGCTAAGCCTCTCATTCCCAGACAGCGTGCCTGTAGTGTCTGCTGACAATCTGAATGGGCCTGAACTGCAACTTGTTGTTGAAGTACCAAATAACCCATTTAACAGATGCTTGACAAGGATGTTATTTGGTGCTTTGATTGAATGTGATTTTGTGTCAGTGAAGCATTGAATTAGTCTTGTTTGTTTGTGGAAGCCCCTGGGATCGTCCTCAGTGTTCTCAATGTTATTCTTGTGTTTTTCCCTTTTATTTTGGAGGGGGTTCCTTTTGGTATGATAATCAATATCTAGTCCTATCAGTATAAGGCACACAAGGAAATACCGTACACTAAAGTCCTTTTCACAAATTCACTGGTCTGCAAAATGATTAATCCCGACATTCAGCCTGGTGAGTGCATGCCAACATCTTCAAATACAGCCTCTTAAGACATAAACTGTATTTGTAATGTCACAATGATTTCATCCATGACAGCCTCTGCTCATTCACCAGGTGCTTAATTCCAGTCAAACTTTGGAGCTCTGTGTCTCTTGAGGGACTCGAGGGCTCAAGGACTTGACTGAGACAGACAGCACCATTAGCGGGCTCTGGACCAGCCCCAACCCTGACAACCACTCACAGCTGGCAATGGCAGACAGAGGAATGGGTCTCCTTTTCTTCAGTTTAGCCAGAGAGAAGTGAAACAAATGTCCATCACTCACTCACTCAGCACCCAGCAGGACGGCTGGCTGTTTTTGAGGACGGACAAGTAGGGAATGCGAGACAGAGGAAGAATACCATTCAGGCAGAGGCGATAGGATGATATGAGAAGTTAACAGACTTAAGAAGGTGGTGCATGAATTCAGATGAAAGATAAAATAACAAGCAAACCCAAATAATATATATATTTAATTTTGTCATTTTTCTGGAGTGAACTCACAAATCAGCTTACAATTATTCTGTACTATGTAACTGGGATATAGCTAATGATGTTAGAATGCTACTGGAGAACTTGATAGGTAGAGGACAAAATATTTTCCAAAACAATACATAATTACCGTTGACTACAATGAATTCACTTCTTCCACCTGTGAGCAGCTTCTCAGTGTTGTTTGCCAATGTATTATGGAACAACAGCACACTTACAAATCAAGTGGATTTAGTATATAGCCATTTTTTGAGTATGCTGAATTTGATCTCTCTTTCAGTGCAAATGCATGAACATCCATATTCAAAACCAGGATTTTATTAGTGCATTATTATTATCATCTTTATAATAATAATTATTATTATTGGCACACAGCTTGACACTTAACCATGGTATCCTATGTCAAAACTTACTCATCTCTAATTTAAATTGCCCTGTCAGGACCATCAAAAACATTACTATTATTATCCTTCCTCAAGTTCTGTGTCTCAGACACAGACAGGTTTTACTGTATTAGTGGGGGCTCAGCATTGACCCTGACCCGTTACCCTAAACTTACCCATCACAACTAAATGTATATATATCCCCAACACTAAAGCCAAATCTTAACCCTCAAATAGACATTTAAACTTGTGGGCTCTCAGACACAGACACACAGACAGACAGACAGACACACAGACACATAGACAGACACACAGACACTCTGACACAAATACAGACAGACAGACAGACAGACAGACAGACAGACAGACAGACAGACAGACAGACAGACAGACAGACAGACAGACAGACAGACAGACAGACAGACAGACAGACAGACAGACAGACAGACAGACAGACACACACACACACACACACACACACACACACACACACACACACACACACACACACACACACACACACACACACACACACACACACACACACACGATCTAGCATATTTTTGAGTCATGTCTGTCTGCCAGTGGCTGTCTGTCATTATCAGCTTTGATAATGTCTAACAGTGTCTTCAATAGAGAACCCTACCAGGATGAGTTTGTTTCCCCAGCTCTCTGCAGCTCATTGGCTGGGGCCTCTCTTTCTAATCACCTTTCATTACAGCCTTCTGATCCCCAGCTCTCCTTTGTACACCGCACTTCATCGTCTTTATTTTCCACTCTAATTGCATGTGAAAGATGCCCCCTTTGATTCTGCCTGCATGCCAAAGTGCTATCAGGGAGCGAGTGTCGAAAAGTGTCATGCGTGTCTGTCTACTTGGAGGATGAGGGAGCCGCATATTCACCTGCTGAGGACAAACCCGTTTCTCCCCAAGATATGACGCATCTATCAGCAGCTCAGAGGATATCAGCGCTGTCTGTCAACATAATAGCAAAGGGTAGGGGGTAACAGGATTGGAGAGGGGAGGGGTGAAAAGAAAAAAACATGAAGATAGGTGTTTTGAATTGCGCACTTATAGCAAAGCACTTAGTTGTGTGTGTGTTTTATTTTCAGAGCAACGTGACCATGATGCACCAGCCTTATTATGCACCAGCTTGTTTTTACCCATTCTCCTTTGATTCTTGTTTAAAATCAAAATAGAAAAAAAACATTGACTTTTTTTACGTTTTCCTTCTTTTTTCAAATGCCATTACTTGTTGCTGTTCAGTGGAGGTTGTGTACCCACCATGTTAGGCTTGTTCACTTGTCAGTGTTTAACCTTTTCAATATGATGTCTCTAAGACCTTTGGTGGCCACTGTACGGCTATACAAAGGCTTATTGTCTGCAGGTTTTATACCCTGGTTCCTTTGCAAGAACTCGTTAAATGCATGACCCCCACGAAGCAAGAAAATATCTTGCACATGAGGCACAATTAGATAATTTTGTGGTTCTCCCTTTGAAGAAGTATCACTCTAACAAGGGTCTTATTTTGGTAACAAATTCATGGAAAGGCTCTTGAGTGGCCTGATATCTGTTCATTGTTAAGCTAGTGTTCCAGGATGGGGAGACCAGAGCAAGAGAGACACAGAGAGACCTCACTCTGACAGAATCTAATCAAGAGTTGTCCTAACATATTACAACTGACTTAAGCTCTATCTTTCCTCCCAGTTAAGTCTCACTCACTCAGAATCAAAATAACCAGGGAGACAGAGACAAGGAGAGAAAGCGAGACAGAGAGGGAAGATTAGGAGATGGTGAGGAAAAAAAACCCAAACGTCTGACTGAAATGGAAGACTACTTCCGGCTCCAATTTCGGCATATGCCAGGGCAAGCTGCAGAAAGATAAATGAGCTCTCCAGCACCAGGAGGAAACTGATTCTTTATCTGGCATGGCACTATTTACTGACATTAAAGAATGATAATATCAATCAGCAAGCTGTCAGCAACCCAAGTGGGCTGTGAGGAGAACAAAGGTGCCACTGTTTCTCTTTTGATACATTTACAAGGAGATGTTGATGTACCTGCCATTCAAGTGCAAATAATGTCATCACCACACACCCGGATCAGGGCCTGCTGCTCCACCTTAGTGATGAGTAAAGTTGCCCAGGGCCCTTTCCCAAAGCTAGCGTTCATGGATAGGAAAAATAAACCTGACGGGTTAATGAGCTAGCAATCAACAGAACAAGAAGAGCAGCAGAGCACCAACATGTCTGCACTCCTCGACTCCCTGTGAAATATAGCTGTGGGTAATAGATTTTTTTTCTATCTTTAGTGGTGATGAGCAGGAGAAAACACATGGCAACAGCATCAGGGAAGCGTCTGTGTAATTACTTTTGGCCATCTTTCAAACCTTTCTCTCTCAGGAGAGAGATGTGTGACAACATATGACAAGAAAGCCAACAGGCTTTCCATACAGAATAATGGAATCCATCATCACTGAGGCAGACACACCTGTCTGGCTTTGAGAACAATGCCACACTGCCTATTTATTAGGTGCCAGAAAAGTTTATGTTTGTTCGGTGACAGTGACAGCAACTTGATCCTTTTCATTTTTGGAAGGGGGATCTCAAGCTTTGGGAAAAGGAGGGAGGAGGGGAAAGTCTGACTCACATATTTTCTTCTCTCGGTGGTGCACAGTGAGTTCTCTTTCTTCCTGATAGCTGTCTGCTAAGGAGTCAGAAGACAAATAACAAAGACTGTCATTCTCCAGGAGGCTCTCACTAATTCCCCCCCACCCCCCACCACCACAAAAAAGATACGTATTATATCCTTTTGACACTTCAAGTCCAGCGCCATCTCAATCTTCCAAGATATGGAATTGCGTAGCAAAGCAGGGAGTGATTTAATTATTCATGCTAGTTTGATATCTGTATCCAGCATGAACATAACTGATTAATAATAAGAGCACAGATTTCATGACTGGCAGCCTCTGCCAGAACCATTTCATACAAAATTAGAAAGCTCTGTCAATGAAATGTTGAGGTAACTCTACATTTTTTTCAAAAATTGAATCCTGCTACAAAATGATGCCTGCAGTTTTCCTCACCTCCAAATCTAATCCAACAAATAGTCACCTGATTAAACAAGTGTACATGTTCTCAGATGCAAACATCTGATGGTTGTTTCAAGTTTGTGCATATTGAAGACATAATTTGACATTTTCATCAGGAAATGTTTAGACAATGAGTAGAGATTAATTTAAATATTAACATTTTAAAAAGGACAATGGTGATGACTTTTCACCAACTTTAATTCAAAGTGTCAAAAGACACTTTTAAGATCAAGAAAACTGGATTGAACAGTACAGTGAGCTGTTGGTCTATGGCTGCTCAGTGGGCTATCACTTCAGTCTGACTGTCGGCCAGCAATATTGACGGAACAGCGCTGGCTGTCATCTTAACAGTTAATAATTAGGCTTCCTCCTGCCACAAAACAGAGTGCCACAGTGACAAAAGCCAATGGCAACCAAGGTGGCGGCTTGGCTGCCACATTATAAATAGTCTGACCGGATGATTAATGAGAGGGGCCACCGAGCTAAAGCAGCAATCTCACACACAGACAAAGGCTGCCTGCACAGCTGCCTGCACACAAAAAAATTAAACAAAACACAACAAGACAAGCCCTGTCCCCGGATAGAAACAAGAATTGAGGCAGAGTGGCAGGGAAAGTGGAAACATGCCAAGTAAATAAATTATTGAATTTCGACCGACAGCTTATGAAGACTTTATTTAACCTCTAAGCGCTTTTGGGGGGGATCCTCATTAACATTTTGACACACTGAGTTGAATGGCGGGGTCACGCAGGTTCCAAATGCAGAGGAGGTTTAGGAGAGACGGGAAATTCTGTCAACACGACAGGGAGCCTTAGATAATTCAATAATTTGAGGAACTGGAATTTGCGCCTGTATATGCCAAGCCAAAATCTAATTTGTTTAGAAGAGATATTTAGTTACAAAATAAAGGCTGGCTGAGGAAAGTTTCGATGGCATCACAGAGGCTTCTCTACACAGTCCACAGATCCACATAGAGAGGGGCTGTGTTTTCCGCAACATCCTATAAAAGCCCAAACAGTGCACACATATATATATATATTTGGTGAAATCATACACTGTTCAGAATAAATGCATGTTATATAATAGTAAAAGTTTAGTGTCGTTTGCCTAATGCATATTCAAATGGCTGATAATGTCACTTCCCACAGGGTAAAACCATCTGTTTAAATCATTAAATTTTGTCTGCTTATTTCCGTTGTGCATTTCAGGAAATGTAGAGTTTTGACAGTGAGTCATATTTTCCTCACCGTTTCCATCACCCACCTTTATGACACTCCACAGTAATGTGGGCTGAGCACTTCTACTGTTAATGTCACCCTTTACCATTTTCAAATTATACTCAAAGCAGACATGTCAAACCAATCAAAGGATGACAGCGAATGGCTAACAACAGTGACAGTAGTGACAAATATCTGTTTTTCTCTTGAGGGACAGTTCCACAAACAAACATGGATGCTCTATTCTGCTACCGGTCAACAATTATCTTGAATATTTGGATGTACGGTAGCTCCAAGCAGGTTTTTCCATTTGATGGGCCTTATTCTTCCCCTCCACTTTGCTGTGCTCAGCTGGCAGGGCTCTCAGTCGTCACAACATCTCCTTTTAATGCCCCTGACAGGGGGTTATTTGCTCCCATATATGTTTTCTCTCCAATTACACCATGGCAGGCTGGAGGCTGCCAAGCCACGCTGCTGAGATGCTGATGGTCACCTCTTTGACTAGTCCTTCCTGCCTCCTGCACTATATTTTTCATCTTTTTAGATTCTATTAGAGAGGAGGACTCTCTCATTTGTCTGTCCTTGGTCCAAAGTGTTGTTTAACACCTGACAAGCATCAGCACCACAATGCCAACTACTATTTGGCGAGAAAGGTAATATTGGACATCTCAATTTTTCCTTCAAGCTGTATATCTGGTAAGAATACGATATGAACATTTTAAAATAACAGTATAGAAATATTCTAAAGAAAAAGAATCAGTGTATTCAGTGCGTGTGTAATATCGAAAAAGGTATTTCGTGAACACATAAATGTCCACACAGACAAAGCAGCTGCAGCAGCGTGAGAAGTCATGGGGATTTGAATTACCACACACACTTTCTTAATTATCTCAAAACTTGAATATTTAATGCAAGGCACAATGTTAATCTCCACCAAAACACATTAATTAGAATAATTTGCTTGATTCTTTGTGGCTGTTTACAGCAATCAAGCTGATCAAAGACCAAGTAAAATGATACCAAGGGACTGATATCTCAAATATACAAGATGCAAACCCTCTGAATCAATAGAGCAAAACAGACAGCATTTGTGAGTATAGCTTTAAGCTAAGTGGGATGCCAAATGCAAAAGCTGCCATTGATACCACAATGAAAAATGCATGATTTCAGAGAGAGCACTCTTTTATCTACCAGGCAAGATCAATAGTGGGATGGGGTTATGGAATCAAAGTTGTTTTGCTGGTGCAGTAGTTAACTGACACTCTTAAAAACATCTGAACACAATTTGAGAGAACAAAGCGTGTTAAAAGACAATGGGGGGAGAGTGAGGTGAAGTTCTGTGGGTTGATAAACTTTCTTTTCACATTCAGGAAGGCAATATCAAACACTGAGTGTACAGGGCAACAGAAGTCAGATTCATTTACCACTGACAAGCTCTAAACAGGATCAGTGATGCCTTTCTTTGTTTCTGGGCCTGAACAACAATCAAATAAAAATCACAATAGTTACAACAACAATTTCTAAATCAGCAAGACGCCGCATTTGTTTTATCTTCTGAAACACTGACCCTCTAATCATCCATCTCATCATCCACACAGTTACAGACTATATTAGCACTGACAAAGAAATGCTTCACAATCCAATATAACACAATGATTGCAAGTCCTTGCTTGTGCCCTAATTAAGGTATAAATGGATTTTTTAAAGAATATAAAGCACAAATGGATTCTCAGTATATTACTTCCAAATAAATCTTGCTTGTACTCTACTAAAATAAATCCTCCGGCCCACCCTCACACAACATCTGAACATTGATTTCAACATGATGCTGACAGTGCTAATTATTCTGTAACTCAAGCCTTGCCACTGTCCTGACCTCCGCCCTGTGAGTGGCCAGAGGAAGAGCCAGCAGCTTTCAGCAGAGGCTTGGGCCTGTCTGGCCTGAGAATGTGACAGGAGATAGACAGAGAAGAGAAAGGTGGAGAGAGAGAGAGAGAGAGAGAGAGAGAGAGAAGAGAGAGAGAGAGAGAGAGAGAGAGAGAGGGGGGGGGGGGGGGAAAGAAACTGTTACAGAAGAGAAATAGAAACACAAAAGAGCGAGACAGAGGAGAGAAAAGGAGACACAAAGAGAGAGGGAAACATGAGAGAAAGAGAGGCAATGAAAGTGAGTGAGAATGAATGACAGACAGAGGATTCGTCACAGGCAAAGAGTGAAGGCTCTGGCCACAGAGGGACCTGGTGAGAAAGCTACCAGATAGCAATCTGAGTATTCACTCTGCGCCACAGCTAACAGCTAGCAGCTACCCTGTCACCGCTGCCTAAACAAGCCCAGTGTTTTCATCTCCATATACACAACGCGGCACTCTGTCTTTTCTTCTGATGGAGATAAGATGTATAAATTATGAGCAGCTGACAAAGTCTACTCCAGCGCCCCCGGCGTCTCATCAATCACTAGCCTGTGTGTCAGCAGGTAACTGACGTGGCCCCCGGAGGCACAGCCCCCTCTTTAGGTGTGTGAGTGTTTTTTGTGTGCAAAAAATGTGTGTTTGCTACAGTGCAATTGGGCTTTTGTACATGTCTGAGTTATGCGTCTGTTTGTGTGTGTGTGTGTGTGTGTGTGTGTGCATGTGTGTAATATGCTACGTGAGGTAGGTCGTGTGAACAGCTGATTCAGTCTTAACTCCATGTCGTAAGAGACAAAAAAGAGAAAGAAATACATGCAGCTTGGACACACACATGGAAAACACCTGAGTATGTGTGTCTGTGAACTCAAAGTTTTACTGTTATACCTTGGGCTTATCTGATGTGTTGACATACTAAAGAGCCACCTAAATGCTAGAAAGAAGGAAATGTGTAAGGTACTGAAATAGGCTACAAAAAAACACTCAAACCAGGAGTCAAATTGCTGGGTGGAGTCCTGGATCTGGATGCCTTAGAGGGCCAGTGGTAGACCACCCAGTGTGATTATTGGTATTAACTATTTTCCATGAACCTCGGTTTCCCCTGTCTACAAACAAACACGGTCTGGGCTGTTGGTTGTGAGTTTAGCAACGGCAGATATAAATGCAAGACTCACACTGCATTTTCAGGGCAGTGAATTCCTATTTAATTCACAGATATTATAAATGGGAACACTTGAGTGTTTAACACATCATTGCTAAAGTAAGCAACATAATTACACTGTGTGTCAGCAAAACAGCATAATTACATGCTACAAGTTGTCAGTGTCTGATTTCACATCGTTCCCAGTTACAGGCCAGCCGAGTCTTTTCACCACTCATGTTTACCAGAATTAAGGTCTAATTTCATTGCAATAATTACAATCTGTTGTGTCCAAATAGAGCAGATTATATCAGTATTACACAGTGTTAATGAAAATGATAGCAAATAAAATAGACAAGTATTTGATGGCTTTGGATTTTGTACCACAATTTGCTTTTACTGTGGTTTGTAAATTTTTTGGTTAATACTGAATTTCCGCTCAAGGACAGTTTATGTGTGGAAAAAAAACTTCGAAATAACTGCATTCAATGAAACATTCATTCCTCTTGGAATGAACGGGTATATAACCTCAAACCACATCATTTTTACACAAACACAAAATTACACAATGTTTGTGTACACGGCCCAAAGCAGGTAGCGTTTGCTTGCGCACACCGTTATCGATCCGCTGTCTTGAAGTGAAGTTCAAGAAGGAGAGAGTGAAGCAGAAAATTTTGACTCCCCGTGGGGACAGGAGAAACAGCTCATCTCAGCACCAAAGAGAAGGAGGGCTGTCATGTTCTGTGTGATGAGCTGAAAGACTAGAGACGGCCTGGAGCAGCGGGGTATTTCTTCCCCCCATAAACAAACCTCCAAAAACAAACAGTTCCACCCCACAGAGAAGGAGATGGGACAGTCAGACAAGAGGGAAGGGCAGACAGGTGTCAGGAAAGAATGACATATGTGACAGAGGGCACTGAGAGAGGAGCTGGAGGAGATGAGAGGAGGAGCTGAAGACAAGGGTGTTTTCATGAAAGGAGCATCAGACTTCCTGTCTCCTTCTTTCTGGCCTGCTGGTTTGGTTTGGAGTTTAGGCTACGACTTCATATTTTGATTACTCTGATATCTCATGAATTATGTACCATACACCATTAGCATTAGTTAGAGCCATCACGGTATCAATGATACTATTGTTCCGAGGGGGGTCAAGTCCTGAGACACATTATCTTTGAAAATCCTTCTGGAGCGAGAGAAAGAAGATGTCTGGAATTCAGCTGACAAAAGCACTCAGTCGTCCTGAAATCTGATGAGTCTGACAGGATGTGAGCCCATCTGATCCACTGCTGTCTCAATATTCCCTTACAGTGAGGGGGGGGGATACAACGGAGAGGCTGCTCCTCACCACGCTTTTAGCACAGGTGTGATGAAAGTCGGAGCCGCCGCAGCTCGGCCCACCTCTCGGATTACCCCGAACACGTCTGGTGACGGACGTTGCCAGTTGGCAGGTAAAACGCTGGGAAGTGATGCCCGTTGTGCCCTATCCATCTGCCTGCTGCATGGAAACAGCATATCAGGTGATCCCGGGGGATACCTATTATCATATCATATTAAATGTCTGGGTTATGGGTTACAGTTATACGTCTTAACAAGATAAAAGATAGATCTTACAGAGTGGGACAAAATGGGTTGGTGCTACAAGGTCAATGCTGTCAGTTTGACTGTGGACGTCTCCAGCACCTCTGGGAGCGTTTTTTTTCTCCGTGAGGTAAAAGAGAAAAAGGCAGAAATAATAAAGAGAAACACAGATCCATTGTCTGCCAGAGTAGCTTTGTTTGCCACCCACCACCACAGTACAGTACTTCCTGTATTCACTTAATCAGACTTGATGAAATGACAAAGCTTTGCTCCACACTGCCTGCAGAAGTTATCCTTGAAATAAAATATGTGTTACTAATCATGACTTACAGTACATCTCACAGGATATCTTATTACAGACCTTTACAGCTCACTGGCTCTGATTCAATTTCTTAAGTATGGTACAGTGCATAGAAGTCAGACCTATTCTGGGAAGAGACATTATGAATCTGTCAGCTTGCAGCTGAACGGCAACTGCAAATAGAAACCGAATGAAACCCTCAGAGGTTATGACGCCTTTGATAACCATTGAAGGACACAAATAATTTGACACTGAAAATTCAAAAAAAAAAATGCCAGGTTGGTAATAAAAAAAAAAAAAGATCTTAATAGTCTTTGTTTTAGCATGTAAAGGATTCAGATATTGTACTTTAATCACATTTTCCAGAGGATGGAAGCTCGCACCTTGACTAAGCTGTCATCAAAACAAAACCCAGTGAAGATGATAATTCTTTGGTGCCACTGAAACATTCTGGCATTAAGGATCTAAGGATCACTTCACTGCCCATTTGCACCATGCAGCCCAATGCCAATTCTTCACAGCCCTCTCCAGCATGAATGTCACAAGAATGCCGTCTGAGTGTCACTTGACCCCTCTGCCCCTGCAATGACCTCTAGTGCACCCTGGGCAGCGTTCACTCTCTCACATATTCCCACTGCTAAACAACAATGTCTCCCTCTCCTCCTCTGTCTCAACTTATTTCCCTCTTTAGCGCTGTCCAAATCTCCCATCGCTCTGTTCATCAGCCTGCTTCTCTCATCCTTTTTTTCCTCCTTCTATTCAAAATTTGAGGAGGAAAAAAGAAAAAAAGAGAGAGAAAACCGCCTCTCCAGAAAGAAAGTAGAAAACACATAAGGATGAGTAGCTATTCAGAGTGCAATTGTTGGGAAAAGGGAGCTGCTGTGTTTCTGAAATGCAGAGGGGGAGAGACTGTGGATTTTGGAAAGATGCATGGTGTAAGTATAAGGGGGCACTTCAAACTTATATAAGAACACAACAGCTAAGCATTCTCTAAAACCTTTCAAAAAGCAAAGTGAGAGGCAGCACACCACAAAGAGTGAGACTGAATTCACATGATTGACACTGTTATGCAAACATTTGACCAACTTCACATCCCGGTCTAGATGCAAGAAAGCCTTTCACAAGCTCAGTGCTCTGTAAAACAAATACCCAGTCACTATCAAACATCCCGGAACGATTCATCTCATAACATTAAGTGCCTTCCTTAGGCTATATGTGTGTGGTGCTGACATTATTGAAACTGTATGTTCCCTCTCTGTCACTCAGATGTGAGGCTCCTGACAAGCTAAGCCCTTAATGCACCAGATTTGACTGGTTAATCCGGTGGAAAACCATCTTTTTTGTCTCTCAGGTGGAAAGGTCACACAGCGAGGCCTGGCTCCCTTCAACCTGCAGTATTCTTCCCGTCTTAGCCTCCAACCTAAACATACTCTAGCCCCCATCATTGGCCTCTCTCACCCCTCCTCAGCCGTCTACCCAGCCACATGCATAAGCTACAAAGCTGGAGGTGTCAAGACTACCTGTCTCAACGGCACCCCCCTTGCCTGACCTGCGGATAGCCCTCAGGGACATTAATTATAGAGTAGTCTGACTTGTTGAGAGGAAAGAGAGACAGACAGACAGACACAGAGAGAGAGAGAGAGGGAGAGAGAGAGAGCGAGCGAGTGAGAGACAGAGAGAGAGCAGAAAAAGATAAATGCAGAGATGTTGTTACAGAAGCTGTCACCTCCTAATCATGTCATCCTGCTGTACAGAGGTGATGCTGAGGCTTTACTCGATCAGGTTTCCCATTCATCACCAGAGCTGGTTGGTGGTGGAGGTGGTGGAGGTGTTGGAGGATGAGGGTGGGGGGCGGGGGGTAGTGTAGAATGGTAACTATCAGTTTCCCACAGAGTTCAAATTTTAAACTTGTTATATCCACACCTGACTGTCTCTCTTGCTAAACTAGCATACAAGACATTGTTACATTTTTACAGAAAAGATTACAACACTTCTGCATAAGTGTCTGTTCTGTCCTAATTGTCAAGCTCAGACTTTCTCTGCCATTAAAAATGTTCAGCTAGCTCCTTCAGCAATTTCTTTCAGATGCCAGTATTAAATCATGACGTGTACATGCAGTTGATCCGTCTGTTTAAATGGCACAAAGATAAAATACTGCATTACCAGTGTTTCTGTTCAAGAACCACTTAAAAAGGAACATGCAACATAAAACCGCTGCATCCCTTTCTGAACGTTCAATACTGTGCTGGCACGTAAAACCATGGATCTATGATAATATGACATTTCTGTATGTGTTTTAAAGATATTGTGTGGACAGCGATGTGTACTCCGCAAGCATGGATAGACACCGAACTGCCACCAAGTGATCAGAGCAATCTGTCCAAACAAATGGAAGCCTCTCTCACGCATTACAGTGTTAGATTAGACGACTCTCGGTCATATGATTCCCTACTGTCTCGACAGCTCCTGTTTCTAATGGACCGAGTGGGATTTCACAAAACGCAAAATAGGGAGAGGTCAACGTGTTTGAAGGTTACCCCTGTCGGGGAATCAAAATAAATAACATTCAGGTGCGCTATTCTCTGTCAGGCGAGTGTCTTAATGATGCCAAGTTAACACATACTAAATAACAGTGTCTCCCTACGCAGTGACAGCCTCAGAAATAATTGACCAGCGTGCTCCAAACTGAGACGCAGTAGGCAGAGAATTCAATCCTGCAGCTGACAGAACCCATTGAGCATGTCACTAGATTTTGCATTATACACAAAGCAATGTCAGGTCAGGGATGCGGCCTCCTGCTAGTTATTTGCGATTGCATCTCTGAGGGTAAATTACCTGGCTCTCCATAATATGGTCTAGTTAACTAATTTCTTGACAGCACACTGTCTCATAAGAAAACTCACAGATTTACTGCCTGTCAAAAACATGATGGACTGCCCCCCCCTTCTTTTCTTTTCTCCAAATGCTTGGCAGCCTCTCAACTAAGAGCTCATATTCAATATCCTCTCTCGGTGTGCTGAGGACATCTCTAATTCCAGACAAAGACGTACTGCTGAAAATGAACAAAAAAGAAACATAACCTTATTATGTTTGAAGGCTACCAGCAGTGTGTCATTTCATCCACAAGTTCCCATGCAAAAAAAAAAAGACTGCTAGGGGGGTTGTAAAGCGATGTAACATAGTTCTAAAGCTCTTAGTGAGGAAACAGTGAAATCCATTATGCTACAGACCTCTGCACATTGACACACACACACACACACACACACACACACACACACACACACGCACACACAAGTACAGTATATGGTATCCTGTCATTTTGTTGTTATACACGTGTAAATCATTCACTTTCTGACAGAAAAGAGGCTTTGACAACAAAACCTCACCTTAAAAACAGGGTCACGGAGAAACTGAATCCCACCGCAGACAAAGCATAGTTTTACCTGTGAGAGCACGGCCTGCCACTGATAGCAACAAAGATGACAATAGCTCAGTGATGGTGTGAAGACTGCCTTTAAGCTATACCGCGCAGGGGGAACAATACAGACTCATAGAATACTCCCCCCACACACCACATTGGAGCTCAACAGTGTCTGTTTTAAAGTTCACAAAGCAGCGCCAAGGTCTGCCTACCCTTTCTTTTCTCTCTGTCTCTTTTTGTGCGTGTTCCCATTCAGCTGGACGGTGTGGCCTATCATCGTCTCCACAATGACAGTAGGTGGAAACGCTAGCTTTCATTACACAAAGTATAAATAGTGTAATCTATCAGCCCTGCCAATCAGGATGATTGATTATGGGCTGTCAGGGGGGGAGAGTGACACATTAGAAAAGTTTGGTTAACAATGCCTGTAGCTGGTGCGGGGCTGCTGCCACCCAGCCCAGTGATTAATGTGTTGTCAGCCTGTAATCCCACACCCACGCTTAATGAGGCAAGAATTTATCATCTCTGCAGAGTGGCAGATGTCAGGGAGAAAGGAATCCAAGTGGCTGGAAACAATATACTTTTTCTAGCCTGCGCTTGACATGTCTGACAAGCTCTAAAAACCACAAATAAGGCGTGTGTAAGCACAAACTTCAGTGGAGGGACTTTCAGTTCTGGCTCTGTCCTCTGTTGCATGCTCTGAAAGTCGCTGGTGCTGAAAGAAGACTCCATCTCCAGTAACACTGTACTGAAGAACAGACACAACTGGTATAATGGATTAAAGCTCAAATGATCCAGTGCACCGTGGGAGGGAAAAGAAGTCCAATGCCACCATGTTTGTGCATATTTAAGGAGAAAAACATTTGCGCTTTCACACAAATCAACTAAAACTTTCCATTTGGTCCCTATGATAAATCATAAACAAATGTCACACTTTTGTATAGACTGTCTCCACCTCATCTGGCACAGATTTGAAGTTCTAACACTCATTAACTTTTTCTTTTTTAAATAGCATCAACATCTGCATGTCATAAACAACAACAACTTTACTTGAATTATCTGATAAACATCTGAATGTGAATTAAAGCAAAGCTGCTGAGAGTGGGTGCACATGACAGTCAACTTCAAAGTAAACTATAAATGCGAGTGCTGAAATGGTGATTAATGTGTACTGTCAACATCAACTAAAAGAGACAGGCCAAGCAATAACTGATCTCTTTGAGAGATTTAAAGTTTGGCACCGTTCTGTGGAAACACCCAGTGGGGTAGGAGGTAGAAGAAAAGAGAGATGGATTCTTTTTTTTTTTCTTTTTTTTTTTTTTTAGAGCACAGAAAAACACTAAGCCAGCTGTCTCTCATTAGGATAGCAGCATCTTCCTGTCACCAAAGAGACCAACAGGGAGGATTAGCTCTGATTGGACTGATAGACCAAAGCACTGGGACGCTGCACTATGTAACAGCTAAAAGCATCATTTGATAAGAAGTGTAATTGAAGGGATGCCTTAGTGGCTATAATATTGTTCCTACAGTACACGCAGAGGGATTGTGGAGTTTTGCAACCCCTTAGCATGCAATGAAAGAAGGCTCAGTTTCATAGAGGAACATAATGACTATGAGATACAGGGCTGTGTGTGCAGAATTTACTTTACATATGTCTAAAAAAATGATAAGTGTTCAGTGATACTGGAAGGAGGAAGTGTGTTATTTCCCTGTAGTTTTTTGTGTTTAAATGGAACAGAGCAGCGAAATTACTATAAAAACATGGTCCTTCCCTAAGGCATATAAAAGATCTATTTGGAACAGTATATGTAAAAAGCAAAGGCTTTGTAGCTTGCCAATCCCAGTATTATTACACTAATAAAAACTTAACAAAGACTTATATTTTAAAGATGAAAAAAGTGAAAAGTTACGTGAATGATTGCATGATTTGTCAAACTTTATGAAAACTTTATATCAAAATGGGACAGGGAGACATCTCATTATTGCTGGCCAGCCTTGGCCTGTTTTCTGACAGGCCTCAAACTCCACCGCTAAACACAAGAGACGTCGAGACAACAAATGCTTCACCACAGAGGCACTCCTTCTCTGTACTGGATGCCAGCAGAAGGAGAGGAAAATCAGTTAATGCAGCACGGCCACTTCAGTGTCTCATAAAAGCCCTTACAAAAACACATGTTTGTTTTTTATGCTCTGCGTTTGGCCAAAAATGAATAATACATCTATCATTTTCGCTTGCGAGAGTGACGTGACACTGAGGTCACGCACCCCATGTCTCCAGGCTTTGAAAGAGGCAATAAATCAATCTTGGCACTATTACTTACAATTAATTGTGCTTTAAAGTTTTACAGTGTGTTTATGATATGCAGGGCCTGGATGATTTATGTGGACAGTGTGAGTCATTCCCTCTAATTGGTGTTGTTTTCCCGGCTTATAACCCCTGTGTGACCTCTTAGTTTAAGCTGCCAGAGCGTGCTGAACTGGGCCTGTCGCACTGGTCCAAACACTGGACAGGCTCATACTTCAGCAGTCATTTACAGAGAAATACACACGTGGAGGCGTACACCACTCACAGATACTGACACACAAATACACATACCTGAGAGAATGAACATGTGGCTCCCTAGAAATATCTGTGTATTTCGTCTATCACACAAACTAAACACGTCCGAACAATTATAAACAGCTGTTTTAACATTTAGGATATGTTGTCATTTAAAGACAGAGAACAGCAGTGTCTGAAGTGATACAATTAACAGATAACAAGACGTTATGTAATATGAGGGAAAGAACATAATATGAAAGCAAGCACATCCTAATCTGTCCGTGAGTGTATCTGTCTGAACATAAAGCAGACAGGCGTTCAGTGTGGTTACATTTTGCCCACAACTCCTCCTCAATCCGCAGCGCTGTCCTTAGTCGACCTATTGTATACATATTGATTTGGGAAAGTGTCATGAAAGAGAGGTGACAAATCAGGGTTCTGTATGCATAATAGCTGGTGCAAATACAGAATCTAGCAGAGACGGAAAGAGTGGTAATAAACTTGCTACCACAGCAATCTGTTGGGTTATATTTCCTTCCCCTGTTGAGAACCATATTCTTTGAGTTTTCTCTGAGGACACATTTGTTCTGTAAAATGATTCAGCTAACCCACTGAAGGCACATTCACAAAGCGCTATATTGCATGCTGTTTGTTATGTTTGAGAGCTTCGGGGAACTCATAACTCTCAAGCACAGAGATGAACGTGGCAACATACTTTACAGGGCACATTTGAGACTTGAAAAGGAAGCAAAACAACCAACCTATAGCAGAATGCCTTCTCTTTTTCCAGAGTTATATTGCAAAAAAAAAAAGAAAAGAAAGAAAAAGCCACAATCATGCATCACATAATGCACAATCATGGGTCTAAAACCATGCAGTCTATCTTAGATTTGGACTGCTCCCTTCAGTGCAAACTTAAAATGAACCGCTGTCTGCTGCAGAGTAAAACAGGTTAGTGTCTGGGGAAGAAAAAACAGAACTGAAAAGATCCACTTGAGGACTTTCCTGGCTCTGTCACTGTCAATTCCCTTGAAGAACCGTTACCCTGTGTGCAGAGACTCATGGGACCCGGGAGTTGGCTCAAGCCACCCTGCAATGCAGTCTGCTTTACATTATACGCAGAAGGATGTGGGAAAAAAAACTTGTGTTCATGCTAGAAAATCAAGTCAAATACTTCGTTCAGGCAAAATCTAAGTGACATCCGAGGAACATTTATACCCGCTGACGTAGCTACCAAGCTGTGCTTAGTGAGGGGGACCATAGACTTACTTCATTCACTGTGAAATACTCTTAAACATGTGGCAAGGAGTAAATGTTATTCTACTAGTTAAATTTGCTACGCACTTTTTTTAGCGGTGCTCGGGATCTGAAAACAGAATGTGCTGTCACAGTGTTTTGATAGACATGGCCAGTTTAACCCAAGGGTTCGACAGCATAATATGGGCTCCGTGGCGGAGTGGAGGGAGCCGGAGGAACCAAGCCAAAACGTACCACATGTATTTTCCGAAAGCAGCCCAACACAGTCCAAATGGCTCTACGTGGTTTAACGCCATTTCATTCCATGACCTCTAAGTCCTCAAAGAGAATTATCACATTATAGCATTCCAACACGCCCAATTTCCCAAAATACAGCTCAAGGCTTTTCCACTCTGACTCTGCTTAGTGTTGTGGTTTTGGGAAAACACTTCAATCGTACCCTCTGTGTTTTTTTGTTTACTTCAGGTATTTATAAATTTATTTTTTTCTCCATCTCTCTCTTGTCTTTGTCATTTTGCCTCTGCTTCTGTCCAACTACTTGTCCTTTCCACTCAGAAATGCAATATAACAAAAACCTAAAAGAGAAAATTACAAACCCCCCCTCCTTGAAGCAAACACCAAAACATTCGGACAAGTCAGTGACGGCTCATTGTCGCCCACTTAGTGTCATGCCCACTAGGGTATAAAGACAAACAGTAACAATTAAAGTGGCGACAAAACTATCCTCACTATCTGAACATGGCTATTTCATTTGAGCACAGTTCTTTGTCATTGCAGTGAATGTTGCTTCAACTTTTTTGTCAATTTTGCACTCGCAGACCTCATCGCAGAGGTTTGTGTGTGTGTGTGTGCTTGCGCTTTTTCCTGCAAACAACCGGCCGTTGACTGTCTGGTTGTGATTTAGGGAACATGGAAAACATTGGGAATGTATGAAAAGTTATGGTGTTCAGATTGTGCTAAAGACCATAACTGCTTTATCAGAACCATGTGGCGTCGCTCAGTGCCATGCCATAATGGCATGATTGAAAAGGAGTTTAAACTGTGGTCACAATCCACTCAGATATGACTCAAGAGGGGTCTCGAAAGTTCAGCACTGTCTCTTTCATAGTGCACCCATTAACTGTTCCAATACATACATCATGCAGTGGGAATGATCTGATAGAGGGGCTTTTTCTTCAGATTTATGCTGTCATGAGTGGTCATGTATCACTGTAACCCTGCTGCTGTTACTATGGTTTCAATTTATCTACTGTAAACAGTAGGAGGGAGATTTGTCATTTAAGGTCTTGGAGGAAAAAGAACCGTATGCAGAGCAAAAAAACTTTAGAGGATACACCCCAAAGTCAAATAATTTCCTAAATAAATCTTTTAAATCACGTCTGTGGTCCTGTATTCCCCCCACCCCCCATGTGCACTAATTGAGACTCAAATGGTAGCACAAGCGACAGCAAGACAGCTAATTACCATCCTTTGTAATGAAGCAAATGGCAGACACTGTACCATGAGCCACTGTTATGAGCAACACCCTGCTGTACCAGACATAATAGCAAACACAAATATCTAATTATGCTATCATCTATCCTTGCGTTCCTGTTCTGTCGCAGACGTTTCGCTAATTGGTGGCCCGCACTATTGGTCAGCTTACAATCACTCCGATGATGTGGACAATTAGAGCCGGGAGGTACTCATGGCTCATCAAGTCCGTGATAGTTGACACATCACGTCTCATCTAACTCAAAACAAATGTTACGGAAATGCTGCTGTGCTGTGACATTGCAGGGGCCCAGATACGAGATACGTCCGGGCAAAAAATCCCCTTCACTGTGTAGACTCAGTCAAACACCGCTAATAAGGAACTGTGGATAGGACAGCACAAGTATGTTGGGGCACACACAAAATACTGTGTGCAATGGGAGGCAGACGCGTTTTCATCAAAGCTGTAACCTTTTACTTTGCATAGGGAATAAATAATCATATACAGCAGGTTCAAAGACACAAAGACACAAAAAACACACACATCATGTCAGCTAGAATCAGTGATTATCTCTCCTTTCATCTAAGGCTGTGGCGACACAGGCAAACATTTCTTTTTCGCTGACAAGCTATGTAAATAAAATCTTATAAAGTGACTTTACCCTGCCAAAAAGCATTGTAGAGGTCCTTAGTCTCTTTTTATATAAAGTGGATGAACAGTGTTTTCATTCCACTTTTCTCCATCTACCAAACATGCCAGACTGAGGTTAAATTATTTCAATGTTTTGCTTTCTCGCTTGCCACTTGCATGAAGAATCAAGAACAAAGCATAGCATGAACTGACACTAAAAGAGTACACTATCTTAGCTGATTGTCTCAAACAATAAATATTTTGTTTTGCGTGTGCACTTTTAAACCCGACATCGACTCACATGCTTCTGATTTGTCACTGGATGCCTTCGCTCTTGCTACTCTGGATCCGTTTTTACCTCCGTGGCTCACTGTCAAAGCCCCAGAGACCTTGAAATGAAAAAGCTTAGCTAATCCAAACGGTAAATATTTCATGACCTTACAATTACATGAAATCAAACCTAGGCTAAAGCTGTTCATTTATATTGCATTATCAAAGCGGTATTAAAAAAAAAAAAAAAAAAGGGGGGGAAAAGGGGGGGGGAAGGGGTGAAGTGGGTATATCTATGAACCTTGCGAACTCTAATTAGTCTGTGTGACCCAAAACAAGAGAGGGAGGAATAAGTGCATGGGCGCAGGATAATTAAGCGATTGTGAGCGGCATGTACGTGAGCTGTCACTCCGATCGGCAGCCATGTCACACTTGGCAACACAACCACGACCGGACAGCCGCCCGTCGTCTTTGATCTGGGCTCATGCATACGGAATCAGGTCAGGCCGTGGTCACACACATTTACACACACACGCTCTCACATGCAACACACACGTACATGATAGTAAGCGATAGTAAAGAGAGACTCTTTTCAAAGGGCCACGGTAGTAGGACCTCTGTAAAGGGAGACTGACAGTCAAGCATGCACAGGAAGAAAGGCAGGATAAAGGAAAACAATAGAAAAGGGAGGAAAGGGATGAATGTGACAAATCCACTCAAGGGACTACAGCTTAAAAAAAAAAAACAACAAAAAAAAAAACATAACTTACAGTGTCTGACTTGGGTTTGACCACTTTCATGAATGCTCCTCTTGCCTGTGCCTCCATCACTTCTTTCTTGGTAACTTTCCTGGTGTCCAGGAACTTCAGCTGGGGCAACTTGTGCAGAACAAAGTACCTGCGAGAAAGCAACAATTCAGCTTAAACTGTACCACACTGCCGCCTTAAAAGGTCCGCTTGTAGGCCAGTTTCTTGACAAAGAGACAAACAGAGAATCTAAGGAAATGTGTAAACGGTGACACACTAATCAAACTGACACCAATTCTAATATGTAAATGCACGCGTCAACAAAACTTGAAAAGAATCTGTGTTTAGAGAGATTTAATGGTGATGCAGATTTAATGGTGATATTTTCTTGTATGTAATAACTTCAAAGCTGATAAGAATAAGTACGACATATAAATAGCAAGAAAGGAGATACAACCCATCTGCCAGAGCTGTCATTCTGGCAGCATCACAGATATCTCTCTAAGCTTTCAGACACACTCTGTCTTTCATTGGGAGGGAGAGAAATGTCACAAGATAATGGTTGGAATACATAGATGACAACAGATCCTTTCACAGGCAGGCAGGGATAGAGGAACCGGTATGTCAGGGCTGAGCTGGTAGCCAAAAAGGACATGCATGCAGCACCTAAGTGGAGGGTGAGAAAGGACGGGGGATATGGGCACAGACAAGACCTGTGCGCAAAGAGCCGTGACAAATTGATGATGGCGATGGCGATGAGGGGAGATGGCAAAGCCCATGTCAAGTTTTCAACACCTGAGGATTATAAGGAGGGGATGCAGGGATCACGTTTAGACTGACATGGAACAGGAAATATCTCTGTGGAAAATTATGGGGAAAAAAAACGTCTGAGATAATTTGAAAAAAGCATAAAACAAAAAGAGTGTTTAACAGCAGAAAGAAAACAAATGATTAAAACACTAAATTTTTCAAATGGGCCTAAATGACTTCTTATAGGAACATTATTGTATGGTAAAATGACTCCTAGCCTCAAATAAGAGCTCCCTTTCCGACAAGAGCACCAGCACTCAAATACAAGAGGCACCATTCGCATCCTGCGTCTGCCTCCTTGTAAAAGGACTTTGTTCAGGGCATTTCCATGATGAAATGTGAAGATGCCCTTGGGAGACATGCAGAGAGGTTATTCTCCATAGGTAACCCACCATCACAGGGTCAGAGCAGATGACAAGGCTCTGTCAGCCAGTAGGGATATTAATGATTCAACCCAACCACAGAGGGAGGATAAGAGAGCGCAGGGGGGTAGGGGGGGTAGTGGAGATGACTGGGGAAATGAAAGATTCGTAGCCTTTTTTTTTTTTTTTTTTTAAGCAATACTAAACATGTGTTGACATCAATATGATTTTTTTTGCCCTTGGAAGTGGTTATTGCAGTAAAAGTAAAACTTTTATAAAGAACTAGATTATCTTAATTCAAGAAAAAAATAAATAAACAGAAAACCAGGCAAAGTTTTACTTCATGGCTCTTTTAATATCGTAAAACTTTCCCTGGATTTTTTTTTTTTTTTTTTTTTGGGGGGGAGAGTGTATGTCTAATGTCTATATAATCTGGTATTTATTACAGGGAGAGTAGAAGCAATCTACATAAGGCATACCTTATCATTTATTTGACTTTTACCATAACAAAGAAGGTATACAATAGCTTTACAGTTTGGTATAAAGTATACAAGAGACTGTTTATGTTCAGAGAAATTTATATGACTGAAAAAAATGACAGAAATCAATCAAACCTATTGAATATTAATTTCCCCAAATATTTTGAATTGTCATATATGTTGCCTGTGAATTCTCAAAATTTTACATTTTTGTTCAGCTGACCTGCATTGCACTGAGTAAAAAGAGACTACACTGATAAAAGAAGGTTACACTAATAGTTAACTAACTATTTGAAAGTATATCAGTTGAACATCATTTCCATTTTTGTTTTAATTAATACTAAATATAATAACATGAAACATGAAATAAAGTGCCATCAATCATTATACTTAGTGTAACAGCTATGGAAGACAACATAAAAAACTTTAAAAAAAATTATATTTATAGATATTAAGGGTAAATATTATGCAGCTCCATTTATGACATGTAGAAAAAAAAAGGTTGAGTGAACACGAAGTACAGCTGATGGATGAGGCACCTCCGGCACAAGACCTATGATCTGCCACAAAAGGAGATCAGACAAACTGATAACTTTCCTCAAGATAAGAAGTTAAAATGTCACATGAAAATATGTTAATCTTTATACATCAGAGAGGCAGAGAGAAAGGACTGAGTTTTTTGGTGGGACAGTGTCCTATAAGCACAACGCTGCATAATCACAACCCACTGTGAACATACAATATAATATCAAAGCTTTAAACTATTGTTATTGTAATACCACAAATGGCCACCGAGCGTATGCATGGCCGGCTAAGAACAGGACAACATTTAACCTCCCCGCAGACTACACAATACTGTGTGAATGAATACTATGTTTCTATGTCATTGCACTAATTGGGGCACCGATGCAACGCACCAGGGTATTTCACTTGAGAGACCAAGAGCTCCCGAGGCCCTGGGCTGGGTATTTATTGCCCAAGGCCAGTGCTGTCACGACCTGCATACAGCCTAACCTTGTCAGACATGAAATCTGCATCACGCTCAAATTGATGTTTTACTATGTGACACATTATGAATATTACATTACAGGACCGTAGACGTTGTCAGTCAAAACAGAACAGCTCTCCTCACCAGTAAGATAAGCATGCGACGAGAGGGAAAAGGGGGAGAAGGGAAGAAAAGGAGGGAAAGGGGGGGGGGCAACAAAAAGAGAGAATAAAGATTATTCAAGAAAGGCAAGGTTGGTAAATGATTAATAGGCAACACTGAGTCAGAAACAAGCACTTAGGGCTAAAGCAGACAAAAGAGAGTATGCTTTTCGCCTTTTATCGCATTTCATGTAAAGGACCCTGACAAATGGTGGTCATATTGCATGGCTTAAGGCCTAGCTTGATGTTTAATGCATCATCTGCTCTGGTAAGGCAGGGTAGTAAACACTCATTCGTGGTGGTGACTAGTCACACATGAAATCCATTTTGCAAACCGGAGTGTAGAGGGGCCAGTTGACAAAGCTTTTAGAGTGATGTGGTTGAATCCACAGTCTGCTTGTGAAATACAGGGGTCTGGATGTTAAAAAAATAAAAAAGGAACATCTACAAATCCATTACTTACAACAACTATCACTCTGAATAGTGGCAAAACTGTCTGACTGAAAAAGTAAACACACCCAGAACATTATCTATCCATCCACCCATCCAGTTCAGAGTAATATCCTTTCCTTATTTATGTGTGACATCATCACAGTTCATCTATGTAATAACTGACCTGTATCTCTGGTAGTCATCCTCATCCTTATCCGGGCTGACCAGCTGGTTGGGGCAGGCCTCATTTCCCAGCAGGCTTAGGTACTCCAGTGACGGGGTCACATCAGCCAAGTGTTCCAACAGGGCCTCGATATCAGTCAGGTGTCAAAGGGCGGATGTCAAGGACCTAGTGCTGTTAATTACATTAGCATTTACTACCCACACAGCCCCTCCCAGGCCTGTCTGCACTAAAACACGTCACTGTCAAATTTACAGAGGTGCTCAAAGGGGCTAGTCACTGGCTTTGTGAGACTGGGCAGACAGAGGGGCAATTTAAGGTGCAGGATTTGGCATATAGCAGTGACACAATTTGGCTGCTGCTCTCTCTCTCTCTTTCTCTCGATCTCTTTCATTTCCTAGGTGGCCGGGTGCAGAACAGTGACAAAATGATGGATGCCCTGTGGTTCAAACAGTCCGTGCTTCCCAGAGCCGTGCTGTGGAAAACTTTTGCGAAACGTGGAAAAAACAAACAGACCCTAAGCAGGCACATTCATCACTAATACATTCACTTGGAAAATTGAGCCCCAAAGTGTCAAAATACAACTGCACTAATGCAGTGCTCGAGCTTTAAAATGGCACTGTGCCACGACAGGATGTACATAATTGGCCTATTAGCATGTGCCGACCACTTCACAACCAAACTCGGCACACAGTCCCAGACGCACACTTCAAGGAGCCCCAGTTTTAATGTTGACTCTGGAAGTGTGTGTGTGTGTGTGTGTGTGTGTGTGTGTGTGAATGTGTGAGAGAGAGTGAGCATCGTTACCCAGTAGGATCTGCATAACCAGAGGAAAACAGGACACATTGCTAAACCTGTTCTGAAGCTTAGAGGGGAAGTTCACAAATTTTTGACTGATCATAAACAGCCTCGCAATGTGCCAGTGTCTTGAATTTAGGGTGGCTGTGCAGAGCTCTGGTTTCAACATGTTTACGCTGGGTGGCAAGAAGAATTCACCAGGCCATTATAATCAATGTGCCACAATGTTTGCATGTTCTAGTTTGTTCAGTGACAAATTAAATAACCGGTTCAATTTATTTCAGCGATGTAAAGAAGTAGCATCTGATACAAATGTGAAAAATCTTAAATCTATAATTCCTATAATTTAAAATAACGGATATTACCAAGGAGCAAATACATTTCATTATAATTTTTTTTTTATTCTAGGGATGCAATTTTAATCCAATACAATCTATCCTCTTTGAAAATAAAAACACATCTGTTATGTTGACTCTAAAATCTGAATCCACTAGAGGTCCCTGTGGTTCAAAAACTAGTCCTGTGTTGAGCTCTGTGACAGCCAAGTTTCTTCTGCACTCTGTTGCAACACACAATGCTCCCTCCAAAGCCATGACATTGAAAACTGGTTCTTTGAGACAAAAGCAGGTTGTATTAACATCGCAATGTAAGCAAAATAAACTTGATTCTGAGACTGATGCCTGTAATCTATATCTGCATAGTAGACTGCAAATCAAAGACAAAGAGAGGCTGAGTGATTTGTTTGAAAGGATATTTGGTTCTTATTGAGTGTCAGGGTGTGGAGGTTGGGTAACCTGGGCAACTGGAGGTCATTTCCAAGCAGATTGTTGTCAACGACCAGCTCTTCCAGCTCAGTGAACGTTTTGATGCCTGCCAGTGACCTGCAATGATAAAGTAACAGGAAAACTGTTATGGCTCTAAATCTGGCCAGACGTTATTGTGCAGAAATAAATATTTCAGCCTCCCTCTTTCATATGCCGGGAGAGTATGGGTCTGGGCCTGTCAGGGAAGTGAATGACAAGAATTAGTGGTGCTGAGCTCCCCTGGCATGGTGAGGCATCCTTCAGCGGATGGCAGGATGAGGGATGGGGGTCACTTGTGAGTAGCCAGGATTCAAAACAAAAGGCTTCAGAAATGCGGCGGGCAGGATGAATTTGTCAATGTCTTGTGCCTTGAGGCGCCCAGTTTCGCCTGACCCTAACCCTCCATTCCCAAGACAAATCACTCTGTCACAGTTCACCTTCACTCCCCAGACACAAATTTAACTTGTCATCCATCATTTTCACAGAGGAACCGGAATACACTCACAATCACAGATGGAATGGAAGGGAAACTTTTTTTTTTGTAACTGTGCTGCAATAGGGGTTAGTGTTGGGATTTTAACATCAAAGGACTTTTTTTTCTCTTTCTTTTTAAAGAAGGAATTCTGCCTTTCCGCTCCGTTTTATGACACATTGCAAAAAGAGGTGAAGGGTCATCTCAACTCTTTCCCTTTCTGCCTCTCTCTCACACACACATGCACACTCACACAGGCATAAAAATGATGGAGGGCGGTGTTAGGAGTAATGTTGGGGCCCTGCAAAGTTCAAGTCATAGAAGGTGCATAAAGGCAATGTGTGTGTTGTCTAATCCTTCACACTGTCAGCATGACATGGTAAAGTGTCCTGGGTGACTTCATTGGCATTTACATCTGCCAGACTTTGACCCAGACAGTGCACCTCTCAAGAACTGCTTCTCACAGAACAGGTTATTTTTTCATTTAATACAGTAATTTTAATTATGACATATATTTAATTAATTATTAACTCCAAGCTGTTTTTTTCAAAATTCTACATTAAAACTATAGTGTGTTTCTAGTTTTAAAAAGCAGACGGATAACCTTGACATTAAGTTACGTAAATATAAACTCCAGTGAGCAACGTCACATTGCAACATGACAAACTCAAGGTACAGTGAGGTCTAAACAGCTGCAGCATGAACTATTGCTCCTCCACTGGATCTGCCTTGTGTCAATGGCTGCCATGATACACACCAACTTAGAGCTATGTAAATATAATACCTTTATCATGACAATCTGCAAAAGGATAGCTACAAGCAGTATACAGTGTGAGGGCAGTGTAAAACATATACCAGCACTCACTGTGGAAAAGAAACCACACTTTGGCAAAGCAAGGAAAAGGAAATGTTAAAAAAGATGCTGAGTACTTGGAATATGAGGTAGTGCACCAAAATACACTTGGAGCCATCAAGATGTTAACATGTCCAACTAATTGGTCACTGAGTAGCCATGCATGTACTTTTATTTAACACTTTTAGTGAGCTAGACCCACTGTTTTCTTGCTTTATCTCTTCTGTGTCTCATGTGCTTTTCACGAGCCATCGGCTTGGACTCCACCTAGACATATTCCTTGATCCAGAAACTCACACAGATGCACGCAGCGGAGACACTGGCAGCAACTTTGAACTACAAAGCAAAATGTTGCAACTTGTCTCCTCGGGTGGAAAATGACAAATCAGCAATTCATTGTTGACTTGCGAGTGAGGCGGACCGAGCTGCCTTATTTCAAAAGACATCAACATTTTGCAAACACACACACTTGATACCCACAACAACAGCTGACAGCACCTAGCCAGTGTGCTGGCAAAGCTGCTAGCTGACAACCTCTTATCAGGTCTGATTAATGCACTGGCAAGATGGATGAATAGAGAGATGTGCCAGTTTTATGAAATCCTACTCTGTTTGCTTATTTTTTTCCGACATGGTGCTTCACATTTGTGAAAGCAAGAGGGCCCATTATGATACAGTATACATAACACTGTAAGAGCAGGTGCAAATTATACATTCCAGATATTCTTTTTTACTTTTCTTGTCATGTATATGGTAAATTAAGTATTGGATTTCAAAATAAAACACAAAAAAATGTGTCCTCTTTTTTGTTGGACTTTGTCCAAATAACAACTTATGAAAATCCAAATGCAGAAGTATTGAAACATAGGTGTGATTGGACTATTGGTAAATGAAAATACAACTTATATTTTTCAGCACAGTGTTTGTGCTCACATGAAATTTACTACAACATGCAATTAATCTGCAGGTTTAAGCTTTGCTCGTGTGTGGTTAGGAATAATGGTGTACCACATTGGCTTAACATTATCTTGTTTGATGTTAACAGAGGTTTGCTAACTAACTATTTCCACCTGTAAGTGCGTGTGCGTGTGTGTGCGTGTGCGTGTGTGTGTGATGCAGTCCTGTGGGTGATGTTATTAGCTGCTCGGTTAAAGGGAGCCGCATGGCGCAGGAGGGAGCCTTATTAATTGTTGTTTTCATGTCACCACTGCTGCGTGCACTGGCTGATTTAATCAGTTAAATTCACAGCCAGGGGAGAGCCACTGAGTCCCATCCAGCATTAACTACAGTGCAGGGATTGAACTTCTAATACTCTCCAGCTTTCTGTGCTCCCTCTGCAGATTTCCATAGCTGGTTTCATTACTTTTTATAAGCTTTCTTGTTTTAATGTGCAGCTTGGAAAACTAACAAAGTTTAAGCACTGCAGTAAAAGTACTTCACTTCTTAAAAAAAAAAAGAAAAAAAAAAGAACAGCTTTTGCTTTTAACAAAACTAATGAGCATAATTGACTTGAGTCCCAATGCTATAGACATTTGGTAAAACACAGACAATACACACAAATTTTACAGTAAATATATGTAAATAACTGTTTTTCTAATGTTATCACTATTTTATGTAATTCCCCTCTTTCAAAAATGTGATGATTATGATAACTCTAAACTGCATTGGCAAATGTTGTAATTTCACAGATTTACTGCTACTAATATTACCACTTTGCTATGTTTCATACATCTGCTAATGAGATTTCCACAGATGAAACGGAAATGTCACTTCATGTATATCAAGTAGAATCTGTTTTGGAATAAGCTTTTATTAAAACCTGACCTTTTATTAAAAAGGATACAGAAAATATTTTACTGTCACATCACATTGCATCACTTCCTTCTACATATTCAGAAAAATGTGATTTCTATGGTAACGTGATCAAATGGCATCTGCTTAAACCTTTAACTAGCAAGAGAGAGAGAGAGAGAGAGAGACAGAGATGGAGAGACGCGATGGCTTTAACGAGGTGAGGCGATGAATCCTCCTTGTTAAGATAATTATGATCAGCCTCATTGTCAGAGCTAATACTTCACACGGGCTGTCTTTACACTTTGACTACCACTTAGCCTGTGTAAGCTTACCATCATACATCATGCAGCCCCATGTGCATCGGTGTGTGTGCTTTTGAGCTTACATAAGAAGTGCATGTATGTGCTGAAACCGCCATTATCTGCTAAGATCCTGTCTACTGAATGCACAGAGTACATGCACTAATATTTAGCTTGAGAAGAAACACAGGACACAGGGGAGGATGTGAGAAACCAGACAAGGACACTGGAGAGGAGACACTGACCCAGAGAGCAGCGCTGCCAAATCAATACACTAATACTAATGCAGACATAGTGATTGATAAACCACTGCTGACAACAGAGGGAAGAAAACTCTCGACCATTACTGGCTGAAATGTCAGTCACTCCTTCCAATGGTGTGCACTAGTGTCATGTCAGATATCCTCAGGCAACAAATGGAAACGACAGCCTTGGATCCTTTACACGTGTTACACAGGCTCCCCTCTTATGTCTGCTGCTTTCGAAACTGTTGCCTAAATGACTCATAGTTTTTAGAAACTCTCAAGACGATGGGTCAAATGTGGAGTTTGTCTCAGCTGTAAATGACAGAACTACAATGTAAAACAACCTCAAAGCCTTCTCTGTTGCTGAAATGGTGATAGAGATCACAGAGGCAACATCCCTGCAGCTACCACTGCAAAACTAGAAAACTTCCTGAGACTAATGCTTAATAAAGAACACACACACACACACACACACACACACACACACACACACACACACACACACACACACACACTTTGAAAAGCTGGAGAGCCCTTGCAGCTGCAATCCACAGTTAGGACTGATGTCCTCTCGGAGGTTGCAATGGTGCAGAAAGGCAATGAGCTGTTATTCTAAACGGAGGGCCAGAGCTGCAGAGTGACAGGCATGCTGACGTCCTGTTCAGAGGGCAACAGATAAATGTTTGATGAATTGACCAATACTGGGGCCATGATGGCCTTCATATGTGCATAATGGACTATTCAGAGCACACTTCAGATTGCCTGCCAGGATAAGGTACTGTAATGAATGGGAAAAAGATCTGGACCTGGGAAACCCAGTGTGTGGACTGGCTTTAATAAACTTAATAAGAAGGGTGAATGGAGGAGGGCTGGCTGCAGAGGGAGGGAAGGAGGCTGGAAAGCCATTCAGCCTTAAATAGTCAAGAAACATTCTGTTGGCTCTTGCCACTCCCTGCCACTCTTGCCATTCTTAATCAGTAATTCAGTCATTTATCCATATTCCCAAATTCCCCATATTCATGTTGTCTAAAATAATCAAATTAATCCCCTAGTAAGAATACAAATAACAGCATAACATAAATCAAGTCTAAATATTTTTGTACAACAGCACCAAATTGCATCTTTCTGTCCTGTTTACTGATACTGTCAACTAAAAAGAAAATATTTAGTTTAGTTCCCTAATTTTCAGATATTTTTCTTGTTTTAGAAAAATAAAGTTCTCAAAATGTTAAATATGACACTAAATGAGTTAATGGAACTGATGGTTTTGTGGTGTAACAAAGTGGTGGTAAGTGTGAAAGGCGTAGTACAACATGTTATTCAGTTTTGTGACATTAATGTAAAAACTGAGCCTAGAAACAAACCTATCAATACACAAAGTCTCCAGTAGTTCAACACAACTGTATTTCATCACTCTAACCAACAACAAAAACACAAATAAACATCAAAAAATCCCATAATACAGCATCAAAACACTATCAGGATTAGCTTATGGCAAATAAGATGACATTATCTGTAAAGCAAATTAATGCCCTGCAACCTCAAGCCCCCCCCAACATCCCTCCTACCACCTCCACACAGTGCTGATCAGGTCTGTTCCAGCACTCTTCCCTCCAGCTACAGTTTATGGCCTATACGCGTCTCTGTGTATGCATCTGTGATGGCGACGGTGAATTAGACTGTCATTATCTGTCTCTGTGTCCCCCACAGCTCTCCCTTTCTCACCCCCTATCTCCCTCACATGTAGACAGTCGCTACTCAGTGTGGCACTCCTCTCTCTGTATTGCCAGGCCTCAGGTGGCAGTCATTTAAAGATCACACGTCCAGGACACACATAGCCCTCCCTGAATGCATGTCAATTCACACATGGGAAGGGGATTACACATCTCCTCCTAGGCAGCTGCAAATTACTATTAATGGCAATGCAAATCATTAGAGTACGTTTGGCGCCGCCAGCAAATCTCTTCTTTATGTGGGTTCACTCCTAATCTGTTTTGAATATTGCGCTATGCTTGCTCCTGCTAGCCCATGTGTACAAGCATCACTAGTTACTAAGCTGTCAATTGGAGGTGGCATGTCAGATTGAACTTTACAGTTACATCATTTGCAAAACAAAAATATCTCTTTAAGAGAACATAAACAAATTCAAGCAAGAAGAAATCTGTGAAACATAATTAGCAAAGTTCTTTGTTGATGAAGAAGTTAAATATCACAGCTCATTACTTCATGTTATATGAGGTTATTATGAGACTAGTGCAGATTAAATTGTTGAAAATGTCTACACCATGGTGCGTCTGTCGAACGTTTAAAGCTAGCTTCTGCGTGTAATACCCCCGTGGATCTTGCAGTGTCTGAGTTATAGACTGCCCCTGTGGATATTCCTGCTGAGTGTGTGAGGTTAATATTCTCTCTCAATGTCATTAGCGCTGGCAGAGGGGCTGAGACTACTGTGAATCAGACAGGGACTGATCCTGTCAATTCACACAGACACACACACACACACACACACACACACAAAGACAGCCAGGGTCAGACAAAATCAAAGCCACTGTACTGAGGTCAGCATCACCTGGCCTCATGCTTCCCCTTGCACCTCCAATCCCTGTCTGATTAATGACCCTGGATCGACCCTGGCCAGGGGATAAGAACTTGACAGACATTCCTGTCAGGTCTGACCTCATAAGCCTTGCCTGACCCCGGTTTGGCCCGGGATGAAGTCTAAGCTCCAACAATGACCCGATTGAGAGGTAGGAGAGAGTTGCCCCTTTCCCAGTGAAGAAAGAAATAGAGAGATCACTGCACAAAGGTGGATGTGTCTTTTAAAGTTTCAGCAAGTGAGGTTTGTTACATGGCCAGACAGAATGACAGCTGCTTCCTAATGTACAACACTAAACTGTACACTGTGAAATACATCATCAGACAGAAGGAAGGGGCATGCAGCATGGTGGTGAAGCTGAGCTCCTTCAGATCCTATACAACACTTCCCTCCTCATAGTGCCTGGACTGTGCTCACAGTATGGCCATGCGTCTTGTGAATGTTTGTACTGAAAGATTAGTTGTCTATCCACATGACAAACACCGTCGTCCCTCAGTGAGCGGGAGCCGAAAATCAATTCACTGATGGCATCTCAGTCAGTGAGGACATCAATGCAGCACAAACAAGCACACATAGGCTCTCATGCATGCTACACAGGCTCACACATTTCAAGTGTACATAATACTGTAAAATTACAGTGACAGGGTAAGTCAGCAAAGTAAGTATTCTTCACGTTAACAATGAGTTTCTTATGAATAAAAATGTAGTTTATATATACAGAATATGCAACTGGAAATGAACTCATGTACTCATGCAATAACATGAAAAAAAACATTAAATAATACATGCTATCTGTGAGGAAGAATCCCTCAGTCCCTGACTGCCTGTACACTCTGTCATTACAGTGTTCAGGCTCAGTGCTTGTCAACATTTCCCTGAGAGGGGGAGCCATCCCGCATTACGTTTGAGTGAGTTCAACTGTCAACTGCCAGCTATTTGTATGCCTCAGCATCCACCTAATAGCAAATAATCACTACCCTGCGCTCTCTTCATGGCAAATGATCGATGTTGTCTTGAAGTCTGATGGATGACCCTGCCACAGTGATGTCCAGGCATGCATTAAAAACCACCTCTATGAAATGCCTGTCAGTCTGATGAAGCGGCGCACACAAAAATCACACGCGTGTGCACATGCTGACACTGAGGAATGCATACACACAGATAAAGGAGAAAATGAACAAAGCAGAGGAAAGCTATGGTTCAATTCAACAATTAGAAAAAAGTTAATTTCTTTATATTAGGGGAAAATGTTATAATGTGACGGGACCTGTGGTGTGATTGGTAGACAGCATTACTGGAGGTAGACTGCTCAAGTACCACCTGGGATGCTTCTCTCCCTCCTCTCACCCTCTCTCCCTCCTTCCTCCTCTCTAACACACAAACAGCTCCCTATTACCCCTCAGTGTTCAGATTAAAATGCACAGCACCACAGTCTTTGATCTCCCACTTGCTGACACAAATCCTTTCAAGCCTCAACATTTTCCTGCAAAGGTAATTAGTGCTAATTAAAAAGTTTCGAAAGCAGTCTACGGCTGCTGTTGATGCTGCCGCTGCTGGTGCTTGGGTGCGCCCTCCGTCAGATTACCCATCTACCCCCTCCCCAGGTCCTACGGATGTGTGTGTCAGCTGTGTTCCTGCCTCCTTTTTTGCAAAAGGATCCCATAACAAGACGACACCAGTCAGCCAAGAACGTTTGTAGAGGCAGGATGAAATCTGGAAGCCCAGTAAGGGGTCTAACTGGTGGTTCTTCCCCCCTGACAAACCTGTGCTCTGCAGGAGAACATGTAATGGCACATGTAACAAATACAAATCCCACAAATAGAACAGGTGTAGTCTTTAATTGGGATATCCCAGCTTGGGGGGGCTTGTAAACACGGAGTAATTAACTTGATAAGGGATTCAATTTGCTGAAAATATCATTGCAGAGAAACATATCATTTAGTATGGGCCGTGATTTGCATAATGATAACAAATGCAAAGACTCCAAATTCTTGTGGCATAATGAATAAACACATTAGTAATTAAAGAACTTCCTGTTTATCGTGATTCTAATAATGTGGGATAAAGATACAACTTGAGCAGTCTAACAGTGCTATGATTCATTCACCGGCCTGCCTTATTGCTTTCATCAAGCCATTATTATGATATAATTAGCTGCCTTTCTAGCATATTATTAAGTGGCTTGCTGAGTGTCAGGTACAGAGGCGTCTCAGAAATGACACACAAAAAAGCAATATCGTTCCACAATGTTTCAGAAAGATAATTACATAATCTCAGCATGGAGAGCAAGCAGAAAAGTGATAATTAGACAAGTATTCCTGCCAATTAAAGTATCAAGCCTTGTGTTTTTTTTTTCAAGTGATATCGAGCTTGCTGCACAACCATGCACAACCTAATATGATAACATTGCTTGTGTAAAATCACCATAAGGAATTCAACATAACTGTAGTAACGTTATACCAACACTGACCTATCATATATGTTTCCAGTGCAGCGTACAACACCGTTAGAAGCTGGAAGTTTTCCAGGGCCTTTGAAAGCTGGTAGGGTAATGAGTATGTTCACTTTTTCCAAGATGACAATGAAAGCCAGGAGTATGTTTTGGCTCTAACAAGCCTATTAATAGGCTTAATGACTGACATGTAGGTGTGCCAACAAGACAAAGCAGAGAAACAACAAAGTTATTGATTTGACCTTTGGGATAGTTCCTTCTCTCATTGTTGTTTTTGCCTTGTCTTACACCATGCAAGGAGATAATAGAACATGTCATCGCACAAGGCAGTTTGAAACTGAATGCCATCATTTTAATTTAAATGTTACATTCCCGGTGACATCTCTGTCAATGCATAATTGGCACTGAATCCCAGTTTGGATGTACATATTTATCATTCAGCGTGAGACACTCAAAGACACCGACAGATATGTTACTTTGATGGGATGACAGTCAGATGTGGGGAAAAAAATAGAACTGCAAATCAACTGTCGCGCTGTCAGTTAAGCTTTTTGTCACAAACTTGCACATAAACATGCATGATTAGAAATAGCAAACAAGCTGTAGGCTGGAATCAGTGTCCTTGCTCCAGAAGTGTGTAAATAGGCTTATTTGATCCAAGCGGAGAGAATATAATTCTGAAGACAGACTTGCAAGAAAATCATAGTAAATGATAGACACTTATTGGGAGAACACCCTTTACGTTATGACATACACCACAGTGTGAAAATGCAAATGACATGACAACTTAAAGGGAGGTATGTGATAGCCTCGTGTGATCTGCCCAGTCTAAACCAAGGGCAGTAGTGCAGCTCCCAGAGAAGGAGGGGAAAAAAAGTCCCTCCCACTCTCCCTCGCTCTCTCCCCACTGTCTCCCCTCCCCGCCTCTCTCCTTGTCTTACCGCTGGCCCATTACCTTTACAGAGTGAGGCTCATTAAAGAAGGCAAGTTGAGTCAAATCTTTCTGTAATTCAGCAGAGGTGAATTGCTGTCAACATCATTAACCGTCATTTCTCCAACTCACTTCAGTACTTATGAAGTGTTCTTTATTGTGTAATGATCCAAATCTCTTCTCTAAATCAGCCCTCTTCAAAGGCCCTGGAGGACATACCACCCATGCAGTCGCCTGACATGCCAGAGGGCCAGATTAAACGTGGCTCCATCATTACGTTTCGTCTTTGTGCTTAAACAGATCCAGCATTTCATCCTGCGCTTCAGCTAGCAGGTACCGTTCCTCAGAAGGAACAGAGCGGAAGAGAGATCAGCAGAGCCAAAGAGTTCAGCAGAGAAAGGGATACTGGTTTCAAACGTAGCTGTCTTATCTATCTGGAGCCACATCATCTATTAATTGTGCATCATTTTCATTTGGTTTGCTGCATCACAAGACCACATTTCTGCCAATAACCTTCTTAACTCCAGTTCTGTTTTTTAATACTGTTTACTGATAGTATACTGATCTCATAAGGCCATTGGTCAAACTGGCTCCATGGCTAATTACAGTGAGAGCTGCCCTGCTTGTCATGCTAGATGTCCTCCGAGTCCTGTCTTAAGAGAAGCTTCCTTTGTGCCTCTGCCATTGTGTGTCCCCCAGTGCTCAGTATCATGCTATGAGATGTCCTCCAGGCCTTGTGTTGGGGAAAGCCTCTTTTGTGCAGGCACCATTGTGTGTCCCCAGTGCTGAACCCCCTGCTAGGTAGGAACACAGACAAAGTGCAGCAGGGGGATGCTTCTCAGGGCCCTAAGACCTACAGTAAATCTTCAAACAATTTAGACAAACAAAAACGGCCGCTGTGCTGCAGTGAGAGTAGACAAGGAAAAGCAGATGAATAAGCAACATCAATTACTGGGGCTTTGACCTGCAAGCCCCCACACCATGGCACACATTTCACACCAAATCGCCCCAGATTGAAGTTGACACTGCTGGAGTGGAAACACTGACCCCTCACAAGGCTAGCGCTTCAAACTTAAGAGCAGAGAAAGGCGGGGGGGACTGACAAACTACATAGACCAAGGCCAACGTGGAAGGGAGACAAGAAGGAGGGGTATGAACCAAAAAAAAAGGAAAAAAAACAAAAAAAACAAACGCATAATAGGTCCTAGATTGTTTCAAAGTGAAACAAAATGGCTCAATTTGAACACTCAGGCCATCGAATTGGCCAAGATGAGGTACAAGAGGAACATATGAGGGGACAACCGCATCAGGCCACTGATAAGGAGCCTATAAGAGGAACAAAGCTGGATGTCCAACAGGCTTAACAGTGAACCTGAGTGGGACTGGACCCTCTTTAAAGCTTGTTTTAGCCTCCCAGCTTTACCCCAAAAAGTGCTGCTTCCCCTGAAGCCTTTTTACTTCCGCACATAAAGCCTCTCTCTACTTTGTAAGCTTGGACAAAGGCAAAATAAACACATGGGTCACATTTGTTCAACACACAGTACACTGCTCTGATAAAAAAGTTCCTCAAAGACCCTTTTCAAGAAAAGAGATACCCCTTTAACTGTTATCTCTTACTTTCCAATTGTGCACTGTTAAGACGAGCCTCTTTTTTTTGGTGTCGCAATCCTATCACAGTTTGTCAATACAGTGTTAATTAATCTAATAACAAACTGCTCTGAAAAACAAGCCGCAAACTGACAAGAAGACATGTAGTCTAGCAGCAGCATAGCAGCACATTGACACATTTGGGGGCATCAGGCTCTGGGTAGAGACAGTCCTAACAATCTCCCAATTAGCCAGGGGGAAAGCAGAAAATATGTCTCGGGTTCACGGAGCAAGCGTGAAACTTAATAATATGACATGGCATACAAAAACAGAGCATGTCTTTTTATAGCCACATGTGAAACTGAAGCACAAATAAAAGAAAATGAACAAGAAGTAAAAGGTGATTCTCTTTTTACTGGGAAAGAAAAGATTTAAGGGTCTTTTGATTTGACTGTGGATTCAAGTGACATGATAAATGTGACAAACAGTGTAGTAATAAAAACCATGAGGGGAAACAGATGCAACAATTATAAAGAGACAGGAAAGGGAACAATCTAGCATTTATTTCAGGATGAATGTGGGAACAGTAAATTAAATGAGCTTCAAACCTGTTAAATGCTTATAATAGTCTATTTATGATACATATGTGCACATATATGACTAAATTCTTTGCTCTGTATATTTTTGATATGTACTACATATACTTACACCAGTAAGCTGCAAGTATACACAAAGGTTAAAATGTACATTACATCCCCACTCCTGATGATTTCCAGCTTAATAATATGAACATTATGGAGGTCATTAGCAAATTTAATGAGAGCCTAAAACCGATTTTGCCTCCATGACGCCATGACACATTGACAGCCAGATTAGAAGGTCTGTCTGACAGAGTTAAGCATTATCCACAAAGAATATCAAATCCCAACATCATCACAAACTATTTAACCCACCTAAATGCCCCATGTGCTTGGCTAATGTATAGGACTTAAGTGTGAGCACCTGTTTCAAACAATGGACCCATTCGCATCACTCCCCCACACACACACACACACCGTTTCCCCGATCACAGACATTCAAACAGAATGATAATGGAGCCCAAGTCAGTCAGTCAGTCAGTCAGCCAGCCGTCTTTGCAAATGGAAATCCAGAGAAAGGTGGAGATGGAAATCATTTTATCTAGTTGACACACATTACAACGGAGAATTTCAAAAGAGTAAGATGGAAGCTCTCAGGTCAATTATAGTGTCAAGGCTGTCAGCTAGCAATGAAATATATACCTTTGAAGAACACTTTACTCGAGGGATGGGGTAAAAAGGATGGGAAGACGTACTGTTTAACCCAGAGACCGTATAAGAATATCGGAGATGATGGAGTAAAACGTGGCATGATAATGGACCATTTTCATTGAGCACACTTTGTCAAGGGGGAAAGAGTACACCCACTTTTCAAGGGTAGTATCAAGGAATATTATTTTGGCGAGTGACAATGATTAATGGTATCAGCTGAAACAAGGTGCTTGGTCATTAACAAAGTCATTAAGATAATAGGAAAAGGTGATTTACATTTTTGTATTTTTAAGTTACACGGTAGTTCAACCAGACATCATTGTATTTTCTTTAGGATTTTTAATTTTTAGAAAATCAAGCTTACTAAATAAATAAACTAAGCCACCGAAAAACCACACATCCTGTTTTAAATAGCCACTTTAATTAAAAGAAAGGTTTCAAATACACAATAACACACACACACAAAACTTTGTGTTTCTCCAGTCCCTTTTTTATTCTACCCCCCAAATGTAAATGTCCTCGCCCTCTGTTCAAGATATAAAATACTAACCTTGAGACAGTGAATGACAGAGGGAATTATGGGTAATTGTAGTGTCAGAAAGGGAGACAGCTGTATGATGAGATTCTGTGTCATTTAGACAATCAGAAACTTAAGAGGCAGTGTGACACATTTCTCCCCCTCCATCCGACAGGGCTCCTGACATGGCTGGTGATAATTTCCAGGAGAGAGAAAAGGAGAGACAGAAAAGAGCGAGTGGAGGGAGCACAAATGAAAATGGAAGTCACAGAAAGAAAGGTGTGATTTCTCCTCTTCCATATGCAGTGCGGACCAAGTGATAGCCTGTGTGCTGCATTCATTGCAGGAATCAAGACGAAATATCCCCTTACATGTCAACCTGCCAGCCAGATAAGAGGTGTCTGAAGCTCTGTATGAGATTAATACTTCCCAGCTAGAAATGACACAGGATGTGAAGGGGGACTTTTGATCTCCGTGTGGTGAAGCCACTTTAACAACAGCACAAGACTTACCGACGGTACATACTTCCTACTGGGGTCAGGTATGTACATGGACAAGCATTAACACAAATAAATAAATAAATCATGCCTTACAGTATATCTAAAGCCACAAACGGAGAAAAACAACATGAAGTCTAGTTGTCAGTTCAGACACGTTCACGAAGGCCATAACGAATAGCAGATAAATGAAAGGATGAAGTGCCTGTCAACATAATGAATTCAATAAAAGCAACATTGTCTGCTTTGTCACATTTCAAAAGCACTGACATGTAATTACTGTTATTTGTAGAAATAGCCTTCATTATCATTGGTGAGGGCCCTTCCGTTGTAACCACTGGAAAGAAGCTCAACAACTTTCTAATGAAAATATGCTATGATATGGTCGTCTTCTGTAAGCAGTTAAGTTTTCAGGTCTTGTTATGTAGAATTATACAATATGAAATAGTTTAAGAATAAGAAGTTAGTGTAGTGCTATTTAGCTAAAGGTTAAATAGTAGTAAACTGTCTGATGAGCATGCATTCATCCATACGTTTAGTTTACAAGGTCTCTGTTGCTTTCTGGTGCTAATACGTTTTGATTCACACTCCAGAATGAATTTGCTAATTGTTTGTTAAGGCTACTGTAGCACAAGCAATTAGAACGCAGAACTGAGAGCAACATAACTGAGGCAAACAGCATTAAGCTTAAGCCCTGTGCCAGTATCTTTGTTGAACTCTAAGTATACATCAGTTCCTTTGTAAAACAGAAACAACAGCAACAAACTGTAAAAAAAAAAACCAAAAAAAACAAAACAAAGAATACTACACATCCCCATACCTGTATTCAAGTAGAAATGAGTGGGATTGTGAAATATGAGAAGTAATTAATTACTCATAGGGATTTCTGTTCTTGGCCATGTTATCAATTAACCTGATTTTATGCTGACGGGTAAACATCAACAAGACAAGAGGTGTGATTGGTCAACCTGAGATGATTGTATTTCATTATTGTCCAGTTAGACGGGACCAATTCAAATCTCTTCTGTGCAATCATTGAACCGCTCTATCATGACGTGAGTACACATGGTATTTTCAGGTATGTAATAACTGCACAGCTCAGTAGCCATCAACAGCTGGCAGGAGGAAAGACCCAATGTTTAACTCAAATATATAATAAACACACAACATGGACTGATACTGTATGACATATTCATCAGGTATAGCTATGGCAGTACAACAATCAGAAGGTTACATCCTACACTGACCTAAAAATTCCAATGCCAGAGAGAGACCTGCCAAAACACGCTAACAAAACTATACATTTTCCTTTACTTTGATATGCCTAGGCACATACATATATATATATATATATATATATATATATATATATATACTGTATATACCATCTTCTTTGCACAGACAGTCAGACACAATCCCAAACTACAGCCATAACCCTAATAGATGTAGATGGTAGATGCACTTCTTATACATGTGGTAGACTATTGTATATGCAGATGTTAAACCACAGGTGGACAGGAATACTAATACAGGGGGTATCAAAGGTCATATGAACAGTTTCACCAACCTGTTGAGTAATTATTTCCATAAATATATTAAGTACTTAAAACTAAGTCATTGACTTAGTTGATCTTACAATAGCCATTTCAGTAAAAATCTGCAGCGTTTACACCATACAAAGGGCTACAAAATGTCTTTTGACAATGTGATCTATTATGAGACATTAGTGGTTAGCTTCCCTCAATGTTATAATCATCACCATTGCAATCATGATTGTTATCAAAATTATCAAAGCATCTCTTAAAAAAAATAGTATAGGGTTAACTTCACTGTCAAAACCCAGATGCCTGAAGCCCAACATGAAGAACGGCTGTGGTGAGAGGACAGATAATGTTCTGAGTAGAGAGAAAGAGAGAGAAAGAGAGAGAGTCCTTCTTTCTTTTCTCCCCGTTTCATTCCCTCCTATTTTTTTCTTCCCTCCGTTCTGCAGTTGTGTGTCCTGACCTTGCAGCTTCTATGGCCCATCCATCTTGGGCTGCTTAGCCATTTCGCTGGCTTCATACTGCGCAGATTAACACAATTCATCACCACAATCATCCACCATTCATCACCCTTTCCAATGAATGTTTTGACATCCAGTTAATTTTCTGCTGATGATTTATCAAATTATAATTACCATGCTCTGAAGGGCTCATTTATTATGTTGATACATGATAATGATGCCAAAGTGGATTGAATTTTAAGTAAGTTCTCCCTGCGATTATAACATATGCGTTATTGTGAATAATGCCGTGCGATTTGATTCTTTACGGCCTGGAAATTCCTGAGACAGTCCTAATGTTATAAAAAAAAAAAAAAAAAAAATCAATGCAAAAAAAAAAAAAGGAGACAAAGTGAGACTGTTAATTCAATTTTTTTACAGAACAAATTGTTTGGCTGGGGTGCAGCAAGCATGAAAAAGTTCAATTAGATTCAGAGCTCCCATCTTGGATGCTCAGTAATTAAAGACTGCACTAATTCAATCAGGGGGTAAGACTTGGGCAGAGGGAGTTAGGCTGTTTCTTAATAGGTTATAGGTTATTTCTCACATACTGCCCACATAGGCACTTCATTAGCCTTCTGCTTTACAATTCACTCAGCTTTTCAGCCTCATTATTATCCAGGTTTATTAAAATCCAATGGCTGCCTATCTGTTTCTATTACTGAGGAACTGACCAGTCTAATGCACTGGGTCACTGTTAAGGGCAAACACACCAACTGCTGTTTATGAGCAGTGAAAGAGGAATAGTAATGACTATTTTTTCCTCTATCAGTATTAGCAAACAGTAGTGGGAGCATAACTAGCTAGAGTGACCTTAGACAGGCTCAAACACATATCCAGCTGCCCTCAACAATAACCTTTCTCCATATGTTAGATGATTAAATCTTTTCAACAGCAGTAAATTCAACAGGGCAAAATTAGATTTCATTTGGTCAGATTTTTTTTTCTGTTTGTCACTGCTCATTTTTTTTTTTTTTAACAAGTTTTTACACAGGCGCTGGCATTTGATCCTTTGACCTGTGCTTAGACACTAAGCTAAATCACTGGTCAGAAGATGGAGGCGGTTTGTGCGGAGCTGCAGTGCATTCTGGGGCACAGGCAACCAGCTCAGGGAGATGAGGGTTTAGGAGGTGTTAAAGGTTATTGAATGCTGGAGAATTCTCCTGGCGGTGGAAGCATTGTTTACAGCTATCTATTTTTTTGACTCTTTGCCCTTGGGCTGCGGCCCATAAACAGAGCTGCTATCCCCCACACCCCGGCTAGTGGAGAGTGCAGAGCATAATTGTGAGTCCCCCTTGGATGTCCCAAAAGTGAAAGATGTGTCTGGTAAGTGAGAGAGGTCAAACACGAGCATGGATATTTATTACATGCACTGCAACCAGATGGAGGCGGCCCATCCATCAAACAGAGCTGTCACGCTGGTCACAAACGTTTCCCATAAAGACACCCCCACCACCACCTTCCCCTCGCTGCCTCTCGCTCTTGCTCTGTGAAAGCAGGAGGTCCGTCCGCATGGGAGGAAAGAGAGACAAGTGAGTGTGAAAGAGCAAGGAGACTTGTTTTGCACAGTTATGAACTATAAGTCAAGCACAGCACATCCCCAGTTTGACAGCTTTTCCACAACTCCATTGGCTTCAACGTTTTTCTCTAATTAGTGCTTTTGTTCTCTTTCTCTAGATGGACCTGGCCTATTTTTAGCTATAACTTTATCAATACTGCTGTGAACAGCCGAGTGGACGGTCAGAAAGGGCAGGATAGGAAGGCATGCAGCCAGGCAGCTTAGGGAGATATTAAGGGAGTAGAGGGGGGAGCCGTGGAAGGGCGTTTCTGACACTTGCTCCCTCATTCATCAGGCCCTCATAGGCCCGTCGGTGACAATGAAAAGATTTCACAATACAGCCACGGCAGAAACTCATTCTGGCCCTCATCCATCATGCTCAGCCCGCTAGCCATTCCGCTGACCTAATCTGTGATGCCTCGCTGCCTGCACCCGGTTCCTTAAAGGCAGGCTTCATTACTGTGAGGGAGAGCAGGAGATAGAGGCCAGGGGCCAAGGGCCTGGAGAAAAGGGCCGTGGTAGTCAGATACACACACAGACTTAAGGTACATAAAACACTGAGACAGCCAACTGTCACAATCACCCACTTCTTACAGCAAAGAGAAGTGCAGTAACCATTGTCACTGACAACAGAGACCTTTGGAGAAAAAATATAAACATAGCAGAGAAGTAGGGTGGAACTGACGGTCAATTTAGTCTGATTAACTTTGAAAACACAGTCTCACTGTCATGGAAATGTCCATCTCACAATCTAACAGCCTTCCTTCCGTCCATCAATCAAGTGATTAGGCAGCTTGTTACTGTCACAAACAATTTCCAAGTCGATGACTGATAGAACTTCAATCAGATATGCCAAACTCACAGAGGCAGTTAAGCTGAGTTTGCTTGAGATACAATCACTGCACTAGTCCTTTTCCATACTAACCTTTGGTCTCCGTCCCTCAATCCACAGTCTACTGTGCTCCCTGCGCCAGGCTGCCGACTGTTACTTAACCAAAAAGGGTCGGACAGAAGGAGGCTGTCTACCTGACCCTGGACCAGCTATTATGGAGCTTGATTCCCTGAACCCCTGCTCTGGGTCTGAGGCCAAACTACACTGGCAGTTCCCCCCTCTTATCTCTCTAACTGGTCTGTCCCTAGACTCTGTTGCCCGCTGCCTAATGGAGCCTGTCTCTGCACTGAGGGGCAAATTCAATCAAGCCCCTCGCTAAACATCTTCAAACAACATTGCTTCGGCTCTGTGGAAAAGTGAACACAGTTGCTATTGAAATCAAGTCAGTTGTCTAGGTAGCCATGCTATTACTGTTCAGCCAACACTAGACAGGAAGTAAGACTCCCTGGCCTTTGAAGCAGCGAGAGGGAATTGTAGCTTTTATGGTATTTGGTGGTATTAGCTTAAAGCTATAAGTGTGATAATTAAACTAATTAATTAAGTATGAATGTATCAATGCTTCTCCTTGTTTTATTTTTTCAAGAACTCTGCCAAAACATGAGGGCATGTATGAGAATAATAATAATGATAATGTATATATATAAAAAACTCTTAACTTGTTCAAAGTAATGATATAAACACACATGTTTATCCTAGCTAGGTTAATTATTTCACCAGAAACACTAAAGAATTGTACTTTACATACTAAGTATAAGTTTTTTCAATTCTACAGCCATTATAATAAGAGCTCTGCAGCAACAGCAAGGTCTGTACACTGAGTAGTAGCTTAAATAGCTGTAATATTGAACACCATTATATCCTGGACTCAGGATATAATAAAGTGAAATGTAATTTAGTTATTATGATATATTCATCATTCAAATACATTATGTACTAATTAAATCGAACCAGAGAGTGCTGCATACTGTTGCTGGTTAGCTGCATCCCAAATTATAGTATATTTCTAGAATATTTAACAAATATAATACATCAGGACATTCCTTTTGTTGTCTACCAGTAACTTAGTCTTACATGTTTGGCATATAGCACAACATAAGGCATGATGTCCAACATAATCCTAATGAAAAAGTCATCTCCAGCCCCTCCCAAATTGCAACCACCATTCACTCATCGACCATTTTACCATCAGATCACTTATTGCATCATACATCCTCCCGTGTTCTAGGCTGGAGATTAAAGAGACAGCTAATTGACAGGCAAGGCTGCCCAGGAAACACCAACAAGACAGATCAAACTGGTTGGAAATGTTTACAAGCCTTACATCAGCACAGATAACATCTGAGGAAGGGATTTTCTTTAAAGCTCCCATAAATCACAGACATATCAAAATGTATAGCATTGTGTATTTTTTAAACAAATCCAAACCAAGTTGCAGTATTTTGTAGGTGTTTACGCTGTTGGTTAAATACAAACAGACTCCCTAACTGCCTGATCCTCCAACATTAATTCCAGTCCAAAACCACTATCCACATAAGGAATGCACTCCTTGTTGTTCGTTTGTTACTACCTTCCTTTTAGTACTTACCCTTTGTAATGTTACTGATGTTATCAAATCTATATACTACACTCATGTTTCATCCTTTTGCATTATCTGTTATTCTGTGCTATTAGTATGTCTGCAAATTTAAAAGAAAAACACATTTAGTATCATATTATAACCTATTCACAGCCCGTCCAACCAAATGCAGAACAAGAAGCCAATAAAAAACACTTTAATTCAGTGAGGACGGGAGCATTTCCTGTCTGAGGGAGATGCTTTTATAGAAAGCCGTTAAGGAAGAGCAGAGTCCTCCATTTTTTTTGACAATTTAACTGGTTCTCCTGACACATTAAATGACTATGCTGACAACTTAACTGTGCTGCCAATCAATATTTCCTATTACTCTCATTGTCAGAGAGAAAATAAAAATATGATGTTGAGGTCGACCCAGGAGTGACAAGGCATTAGGACCCTATCAGTGCTGCTCATTAATGCAGGTAGCCCATCAAAAATAGAGAGGATATATGCCCGATGATGCCCATTCTAGGTTTTGCTTAAGGAGTACTAAATTATATCAACAAATATTAAAATGATATGAGATACAGTTTAAAAATTTTAGACAGCTGACATTGAGAATAATGGATTTTGGAATACTGAAAGATTACTCCTTCTCCCTCCAATTGTTTTCTTGAAGCAAAGTATGGACTGGTTGCTAACAAGTGTCTGTGTTTTCCTGTTCAAATCACTTGTGAAGCAAAAAAAGAAAAAAAGAAACAAATAATGTTAAATGTAACAGTGCCTTCCCAACTAAGCTGCTTAACTCCACCCACAGCATTACAACCCGGCCTATTTCACATCAATGTGAGGAGGAGAAGACAATTAACCAGGGGTTTAACCTGTCAATCAAGCCCTGTCAACCTATCACACTTGCACTCTGAGGTCCGCCTCCTACTTAACTCTCTCTGTGATATGCTGCTGGCAGTTTGGATGGCTTGACTGACGGCAGTCCTGATCCCAGCACTGGGAGGCGCCTGTGTGGATGTCTTGGATATGAGAGAGGGAGATTGGGGCGGACATGTGAGGGTGAACTGAATGGGCCTAAAGGATAGAGGGAGTGCCAGAAATTTGCTGTTCTGTCCTAATTAGATGTGCAAAGCAGCAGAGGGGCTCTGCCACTGCAATGATGAGAGCGAGGGGAGGGCTGGGGGACAGACAGACACACAGACCGATTCAAACTCCTTTTATTGACTGCGATCGTGACTTTCTCATGAGTGCACTTTGGCACTAAGCTCAGTTTTTACCTCAGCTAAGCAATGCATATAACACAACCAATCACACAAAGGAAAATACTGAAAAAAAATTACAAGATGAAGCTATGACACATGGAGATAAATCATCTAACAGCATGTCTGCAAAATGCAACTTTTCCAAAATGTTGAGCTTCAAACAAAAGAATGTCTGTCATTGGTTTGCATCCTTTATTCTAGCTCTAAACTATGAAACCATTAAAGATCTTTAACTGTAGTTTAGAGAGCAATGGTAAAGGGAGAGACACAGTACGTGTTAGATTAGGTGCATGAAGGCAGAAATATGGGCTGAACCCGTTGGCTGTGTATCCTATTACTTTGCTCTCTGCTTCCAACCCTTTGGATTCCATACTGTTCTGTTAACCATCAGCAATTATCTCCCTGTCAGAGCTAAAGGTAACAAATTTCCCCCCATCCAGCCAGCCGCTATCATCCTCTGGACACCAGCATCAACTGACAGCAGCTAAATCACGCCAGCCAGCCAAGACTCCTGACAGACAAATGCACTACCTTGGAAAACCTGGGCCCATCACTCTCTAAGAGGGGAGGGGTGGAGGAAAGGAGGGTCGAATGGAAGAGGGAGACTCTCCCTGCTGACCTTATACTTCTTTTTTTTTTTCTCTAACCCCCCCCCCCCTTCTCGCTGTAAGAGATGGACTGCCCTGTATTCTGTAAGCACAGGGCCTTGTTCCCAAATAAGAGAATTATTAATGGAGCTTTCCTTGGTGCTGGTTTATCTTGTACCATCACACCAGGTCCAGGTTTTCCTCTTTTACAGATGGACACAGTGAGCCAGGGCTATGAGTTATCCTCACAGCACCCAGCAACCACAAAACACCACCAAGGCTCCAACTACAAACACCATATTTCTGCTACCTGGGAAACTTTCTAACACCTGTTTTCTAGGAGGAGGAGAAGCAAAGATTTATACAATGTGTCACATGAATCATGAGCATTTATATCAACAGTTTATTTAAAGCAACTATAAGGTTGAGTTTTGCTCAAATTATGCAGCTAATCTTTAAGAACTTTCTTGTGGATAACTGTTGTTTTGTATTTTATAATCTCTTTTATAAAACATTAGAGCTGAAATGATTAGTAGATTAACAGATTAGCACAAACAGAAAATTAATCTACCAATATTTTGATAACGGATTAATTGTTCCAGTCATTTATAAATGGTTCTTGCTTCTCAAATTTGAGGATTTTGCTACTTTTGTGTCTTTCATACTGTAAATTGTATATCTGTGGGTTTTAGAATAATTTAAAGACGTCACCTTGGACTTAAGGAAATTAAATTTTTCATAATTTTCTTATTTTTCTTACTTAATTAACCTCAATTAATTAATAATGAAAACAGGCATTTGTTGCAGCCCTATAAAGAATGTCTGTTAATTGATGGCACTGAGTATGTAAAGCACTAAACCAACAAAATAACAGCAGTAAACAGGTCAACAAATGACCCGAGCAAAACATGGATGATGGGAGGCGAGGCAGTAGAATGCAGATTTGAGCAGATTAGTGTGATTAATGTAACAGACTGACAGGTGGGGTTAAGGCGACAAGCTGATTCCTATTCTAAATGATGTGACCTTTTTTGTGAGTCAAACATATTCACTATAAAAGTCATTGGCACGTCACTGCAGCTCAGCATATCACCTTCCCTATCCCTGCTGCCATTCATGCAGTTTTTTTTTTTTCTCTACTTTAGATTTTAGCACTTTGAATTGAACTATATGACCCAGCTGTGTCAGTGTGCAAATATGCTAAAATTACACAGGCTAGGAGGTGTAAATCAACTTTTCTTTGCATTATTGTGACGGGTTCACAGCTTTAACAGCTCTTCCCATCAGATCACATTAGCATACTGGTGCAGGTAGATTTCTGTGTGTGGCAACCTGTATCAGTGGGGGTGAGAGAGGAGGGGAGCTGTACCTGACAGTGACCTGTCAAGCCAGATAGGATGTGTTCAACGATAAGCTGTCTGCCTGGATCACACACATACAGACACACACACACACACGCGCGCACACACACACACTCTCTCACTCACACACACACTCTCTCTCACACACACACACACACACACACACACACACACACACACACACACAGTCCACCACCCAGCTTAAGGAGAGCTCAATGACATTTCAAAACCTCAAAGGTTAGATGTAAGAAGCGAAGCACATGTGATCTGATTCCTGTTTTCTAAATATCAACTGTCATTACTTACAATACATAATTCAATTAAGTAGCCTACATATATAATGCCAAATGAGCCACAAAAATATATCATCACTCATTATATATTGACATTTTGCTATTTATATGCGGTTTAGGGCTACAACTAATGATTATTTTCATTATCGATTTAAGCTACTGATTAGTTTTTAATTGACTTAATTGTTTAGTCTATAAAATACCAGAAAACCAACCAACAGTCCAAAACACAAAACATATTTAATCTATATCGATGTTATATGGGCTTAAATTAGGGCGAAAACAGAGGTTTGTAGAGCTGTGATGTTCACAAATAATTCCCACGTTTGTAGTTGTAAATCAACTAATTCAAGTTTGTGTATGTGAAAAGTAGATGTATAAAAGATTTGTATTTGAAAGAGAACACATGATAACAGTGGTGAGGTTACACAAAGACAGTGAAAAAAGTGCTGTTATGAGCATCTGTGTACTGTGTACCGTGTTCTCATTGTCTTTTTTAAATCTACTTAATGGATGGATAAATAGAAAATAAAAAAAATAAACAATGTGTCGGTTTGAGCTTCATCGTCATGAAGTGCCAGACTTACAGATAATGTAATTTCTGTTAAATATTTTCATGCTCTATAAATTGTAGTTTATGTACTGTTAAGTGTTTTTTTTTCCATACATGTATGTGGGTTTTTGACAGTGAATTAGTAGATTTATAACATTAGTTGGATTATTGTAAATAACTAAATCAAGGTCATAGTGTTATTAAAGTTTTACATGGTATTAAGTAATCTGATGTCCCAATACTTGAGTTTATGAGATTCTATGATATTGATATGAGTGCATTTTCTAGTCATTACCATAACCAGTACTGATCAAGTATAAATTGATTATGCATAAGTGGTGTTGTGAACACTTGATTTTAGCTGCTTCCAAGTTATTGTAAGTTACCAGTGTGAATATTGCGATTGTACAGGGATGTTTGCCATATTAGTAAGTTAGCTAAAAAGCTAAATTTAAATTAAAAAGTCATCGTTGTCCTTTATTGTTATGACCTGTCCCTAAAATGACACTTTATATGATGATTTCCTATTTTACTTTGAAATTACTTCCTTTTGTGTTTGTTATTTTACTCCCTGTCTTTGTCTAGTTTCCCACTTCTGTGATCGTCTACGTTTGGGTCCTGAAAAGTCTGACATTTATGGCCTCATCAAACAATGGTGAAAAAAGTTCAAAATAAATCACACTTATGTTTGAGAGCAGGGGCATGATGTGGTTATGTTATCTATCACATTCGTAACCTGTCGCTCTTTGAATTCTTCGAACAGGTCAACAAGTCTGGCGGCGAGATGCTTTGCCAAGTTGGACATGTTGGCTCCTTATGGTCTGCATAGGGTTAAAACACATTTTACAGTCAGGCTTTATGGTGTCTGTTGGGTTGCCCTGACTGTCGGCTATGTGAGCAAAATAGTGCCATATTTCACTTCATGTGTCTGCTTTGTTGACAAGCTGTGGACAGTCGGCCAGAGCACTTGTATTTGCAGCCATGCCTCTTGTTTTGTTGCTTTCATGGTTAGTGGAAGCAGAGCGCTGCACACACACACACACTGCCCTGCTCTCGCACATCGACGCAACTCAGGAAATAATGGCTCTTATCTTAAAACACTATCAATCGTAAAGTATCCATACTAATAAAATGGGGTATAGGTACCATTCTTAATGGCAGGGTATTGCGACACCTTTCTAGTATCAGTGTACTGCGCAGCACGAACAGATACAAAACAGATGCTCAAAGTTTCCACACTGTGTGTTATGGTGAAGTTACGAGTATGAATTTTGAAACTCTTTTTAAATCTGAATCTGACTACACAATGACAGTCCGATAGCAAAGCAGAGTCCAATCAGAGTGCTGATGGTTCTGTTACTATTCTATCACCGCTACAGGTCCTGAAAGACGTAGTGGATTTTCAAGACAGAAGACAACACAAGCTCTTCCGCGACACAGGTGGGTTTGCTTTGTGATTTGGCACAGATGCACACAAAAGTACTGTTCTCAGTGTCTTTGTGTAACTTCACCACTGACATCATTTGTTCACATATTTTATTCACACAATTTTTTTTAAATCACTTTACAAGCTCAAAATTGTTGAGCTCATAATATTATAACTTTATGATGATAACTGAGAGACGCAGAAACTCCTCACATTGTAGACACCTGAACAATGAACATATAAAAAAATGGACAACATGACAGCTAACCAAAACATCTCAATCACCCCCTGGTGGCTGGCTGCAGTATAGGTTGTAAACCCCTCCCCTCCATGTTAGCAGATAGGACATCAAAAAAATCAAAGGACATGTCAAATTAATTTTTCACAAAGATGGTGTCTGTCAATTTAGGTAGCTCTGATCATGCTGTTGGGCAGATGTACAGGCAAAACCTTGATACTTCGGCTCAACTCTACTGCACAGACTCTGGCTCCAAATGATGCCACCAGCGCAAGATGGCATTGGGAGGAAGTGGGGACACGTCGTCTATGTTTATATATAAAGCCAATGGCTTGAATCAACAAATAATGTTTCCTTGATAAATAGCCACTACTTTCTGTAAATCAACTGATTAATTATTAGTTATTATTAAACTAATTTATTATAACACTGATAATCAATAGAAGTAGTAGTAGTAGTAGTAGTGGTAGTACTAGCAACAGAATAAAAAAAAATGTAATTTCAAACACCATCTATAATGTACACGACACAGTACAACAATCAATGGAGAAAATGCAGAAGCAAAAATACTCATCCAGTTGTTGCAAGAATATCCATGAATAATGCATCCACTAATTCCATCAGAGTTCACCAAGTTACCTGCAGTTACCTTTTAGCCAGAATACTCAAAGTCGAAACCTACCAACAACCGACTCAATAGCACAAAAACACAGCTGGTGAGGCAGCAACAATCTCGCTCCAAAACAAGCTCAGCAGTTTAACAACAGGGGCCAAATCTAAGGTAACGACAAGGATGCAATTGTACTGTAGAACAAGCCTACCAGGGTGTACTGGTTTGACTACAGTGATTGGGGGTCCACACACACACACATACACACTCACACACAGCAGGCCCCTAGGCAGGATCAATATTTGTTGGGATTGCACCTTGTTCCAACAATGTAAGATTTACAGCAGGCGTGGGGGATTTACACTTTGTCTTCGAAGCAACTCATCAGTGCAACCCAATTACTAACCCCAGACAGACAGCATTAACATGGGCCCCGCTGCTGCTTTATGGCCCCTCAGCCCGTCTCATTCCAGCCTCTTCAGGCGCTGCCACCATAACGGATACTACACTTAAAATGTGCTCACAGGAATGAATTCTCAGTCTTTCATTACTCCTTCCTTGATTTACTTCATATCATTTCGCAGCTATAGACAAAGATAACACATTGTAAATTACCCCCATCCTGTCCGCTTGTTTCAGCACGGGGGGAGAGCAGCAGGGAGGGAGGCAGAGGAAAAACAGAGGGGGGGGGGGGGGGGGGGGGCAGTGGCAGCAAGAGGGGGCTCAGGTGTCGGTGTAGGTTGCCCCGACAGAGATGCATCTCTGTTACAGAAAATTGTCTTGTCCTTGTCAAACTTCTTCCCTGTTATGAATTGTACAGTTATGAATGTCCACACAGATGAAATCCGCACTTTGATGATGAGCCTAACATTAGCATGAAAAAATTCATAAATAAGCACCAAGAATATTATGCTACGACGGTTAACTGTCATGATCTCTAAACTTAAATACTTGGAACATCTAAGTGACAGTTGCTCGCTAAAAGAAAAAAAAAAGTAACAGTGGCACGTATTATAGTAACAGCAACCATCACAAAACTAATGTTTTGTTGAGCAGGTGTCATTTCTAGCCCTCAGGCCATTTGCAGACACTTGCAAGTTGCTAAGGCTCCTCTGGCTAGATCTGTCGCTGCTATGTGAGTTTAGGGAAGACCATGCCACTGGCCCCAATTCCCCCCTTAAACACACACAGTCACAGCCACAGGGACACAATTTCTACCAAAAGCACTTTACAGCCTGTCAATCACAGTGGACTGCATGAAAAAACTGCTAGATCATACACTTTTACAACACACTACATTATTGACAAATGACGGGTTTCTCTCTAAAATACCAATTTTTCACAGAAAAAAAAAAAAAAAAAAAAACACCTAAAATCTCTGATCAGTGTTTTCTGCATCTCTAAATAGTAGTCTGTCATACTTGTTTTACCTTCAGGCCAACAATTATTGTGCAAAAATGGGAGTATAATAGATTGTTAATACCTCAATTTTGAATTGGAAAAAAACCTTTAACAATATCATCAAATAATGTGCAACTGCAAGAAAACGTTTTTTCTTGAGGTTTGCATAAGAAACAAATCCATTCCATTATGTAAACATTCAAATTAATCTGATGACTGGAAATGTTACCACTGCACCTGCTCTTCAGTAACGTACTTGTGTGTGGTGTCACTGAGGAAAAACACTTGATGTGGGCTGTAGGGAGCCCCCCTTGTCCTCCCTGTAATTTCCTCCACCCTCCATCCTATTTCAGTGGTTGATAACTAAGAACATTAGTTTTATGCCACTTGCCAAGCTCAAATGAAAAGAGAGCTAACTTTAATGACACCGCAATTAATCGGCCCAATAGACAGACAGCTAAAAGACGAGATATTGACTTCATTAAGGATAATGTATTATGTCATTAAGTCAGTAGGGTCACCTTGTGTATCATACAAGCTGGTTAATATATTGGCATTTTCCATGAATAAGATAAATTCAGATGTGAGAGATAAAGCTGATTAGAAAATATTTCATCCAGGGAGGCGGGGATGCCTGCTAGTGATGGAGACTAGGACACCTCCAGAGGGAAAGAAAAGGGATAATGTGCTACCAATCATACTTTATCAGAACGCGGATTGATTGGCTGCGGCAATTTAATCATTATTGTTTAGCTCTAATCTACAAAGAAGAACACTCCAGGCATGAATGTCCTTATAGGAGCATGTCAGCAGCCTCATTTATTTTCCAGTGTTACCGTTTTTTTAAGGAGTCAAACAACAGACTGCAGAGATTAATATGAACTTTTACTTACTGACCTTGTAATGTATGAAATCACTACTGGTATATCCACATATCACCACTTATCTTGTAATAAAAACTGTGCTAACCTTATAATATTTCAAATTACATCAGCAACACTATGAGAATAACAGGTATTATTTAGGTCTTATAGTTTCATGTGTTCATTAAAGGCACCGGATACTACATAAAGGTATTTATGTCATTGTCCAATACAGTGATATTAAAGTCCCTCTCTCAGCTGTATCTGTCTCATTTCCCAGAACATCTCCCTCAGGACTATTGAGAGGTATTGGAGTTCCACTGCACTCTACTGCGACCTTGCTAGTTTCTTTTTTGGGGGTCTGTGTGATTATCGGCAGTTTCTCATCTGGTGGAGGCTCCACTCATTTGTCATGATTATTGCTGAGTTCTGGCCTGTCATTGGCTGCAAGAGATCAATGGCTTTGGACTCTCCCTCTGTTGTATGGGCAGGCCAAACAGCCTTTTCTTCACTAAATGAGGCTTTCCCTCTATCCATCCATCCATTCCATCCATACTGCCTTTTCTCTCTCAATGTCTTTCTCTCTCCCTCCTGAGTCAGTTCATCAATTTGGTAGTCTATATATCTTTTTTTTCCAATCAGTGCTGACACAGTGCCTGTTTTTCGGGTATTGAAAATAAGAAGCTGTGGAGTCAGAGCTACCCATTCTTGATTTGTAAAGGAGCTTTACTTGCTCTGTTGAACTTGACATACTCATCATTAAGTTAAAAAAAATCATCAAATCAAGCAAACAAAACTTATTTAAAAGGTGTAGTATTTCACAAACAGACTGAGTGCTGATCCTGAGAAGATCAACGGCGCTCCTATGACTGTACAATACATACAAAGCTACAGCCTGGCACCTGTTAGCTTAGCTTAGCATAAAAACTGAAAACAGGAGAAACAGCTAACCAAAATCTAACATCTGCGTGAGGTTTTTACTTTTTGGTTCCTGTACTGATTCAACAAGCCAGGGCCAGAGCCAGGCTAGTGGTTTCCCTCAGTCTCCACTCTTTATGCTAAGCTAACAACATTTACCGTACATACATGAGAGTGGTATCAAAGTTCTCATTTAATTCTTGGTAAGAGAGCAAATAAATGTATTTCCCAAAATTTGAAACTATTCTTTTATTTCTGAATTACTGAAGGTGAGTCAATGTGTATTACTATGGGCTACTACAGTTTTACTAAATGAGCATTTATTCTCCTTAATCTCTTCATAGGCTGGATAATAAACTTCATTTCATGGCAGAAGGATTTCAAGCTTATTCTAAGTCATCTGGGAATGTAGCTTCAAGATAAAAGAAAATGCTACCAGCTTGCTGGACAAACAGTATTTGTGGTGAGACATTCATCTATGCCAGAAGCCCTGGCTTAATTTTGTTTCTCGTAAACCCAACTCTTGTGCCAGAACTTGAGTCCAAGATCGTATGAATGTCACATGCCTTAGGTAATAACTTCAGACTCTTTGGAAGATTTCTAACCAGTACAAATAAAATGAGCCTCTAATGCCTCTCATTAAAATCCATACACAGTCTCTCAATCAATTGCTACTTCTGTATGCTGCATGGGCCTGACAGAGTATAAAGTTCACAAGTGAACATATCATTATATCATGATCTGTAATGATAACTTCTCAGAATAACTCTTTTTTGATTATGCGAGTCAGTGGTTAGTGGCCCTTTAAATATCACGGTTTATATTTGTAGAAAATGAGAGTGTAATTTAATGTTCAAAGAAGCTACAGAGAACTTTAATTATGTGCCCTTAATGAGGAATAAATTATGGCAAGACTAATTGCTTATGAATGTGAAGACACAGATCATGGCTCCTGCTGTACCCACACATACTGCAGCAGAAGCAAAACGAAAAGCCCAGTTTTACTACGCGGTTTCTAGATCATGCGTATACTGTTTTGTTGCCCTGTGCACATTTACTAACCATTATGTAGGGTTATAAAATACAGCACCCAGCGAATGTATAAATAAATGCACATCGTGAAAATGTCATGAAAATTGGTCTTCATAAAATGAGGCCAAAACCATAATGTAACACCAAGTCAACGTTAGAAAAGTGACACTGTCATTATTGAATCTTGACATGCTGCATCAATCATTCGCCATTATCAGCATAACATACATGAAGCCCTATCACAGAGGCCCTGCAAAACAAAAGCAATTGCTCTGGTGTGAAAAGCCATTGAGCATACATTCATGTCAGTAATCAACACACAAGCCTCTCAGCTTCTCCTCATGGGTCACAGAATTAAAGTGCCTTTCACACAAGGTCAAGACAGAGCAGACAAGCCCTATTAAATATATTCCAGCACTTCAAGTAAATGGCAAGGGATGATCCACTACAATAATTACCAGCCTCCCTTTGTGCTCCAATCGCATCAATGGGCTCAAGATAATACAAAAGAATATTTTTACTGTATGTCCCTCAGTTTGCATATGTAGTTGGTGAGATATAGAGAGATCTAAATGGCTGACGAAGCAGTAGCGATACAGCAATTCTAGGACACACTAGGAGATGTGGTATAGAGTCATACTGACTATAGTTATACACAGAAGTGCCTCTGCAGACTGTTAAAGGCAGCCCAGAGCTAGTCCAGTGCCACCTGGAGAGTGAGTAGGAGAGCTGATGAGTTTTATCACCTCGCCAAAGCCTTCCTCAGGATCTTCTAATTGACGGCTGGGCCTGTTCCTCTGTCCCACACAATTTCCCATCATGCCTCTCCTGCTGCCACATAGCTCTCACTACTCGCACCCCGGTTCTCCACCTCCCTCCTCCTTGAGTCTATCCCTCACTCACTCTCTCTACCTTTGTTTTCACCCGTATCCGTTCCCCATCTCCTCTCCTTTCTCCTGCTGCTGCCGCGCCTTGGCTTGGCTGAGCAGGCCTGACAGGCGGATTCCTTTGCTTTTCGCCGTATTAAAGCCACTTTCTTGCTCTGACAGCCTGCTCTCTCCTGCCACCTCATAGCTCTGGCTTCACACTTCTCTGGGCAGCCACTGCCTCTTGACAGACCACTGTCACTTCCCATCATGCTCTCTGCTGATCGCGCCTCCCTCCTCTGCCACTCTGACACCCCCCATACCCACCCAACCCCTCCTCGGCAAGCTCGTGCGAGCCCACTTCCATACCAGTGCAATTATTTTTTTGACAAGCCATCCATCAGCCTTAACTTTAAAAGCACTCTCCACTGATATCCATTGTTAAGCCCCCCTTTGCAGCTCCTGCCTTCTCCCTCCAGATAGAGCTTGCATGAGAGAGTATGATATCAGACATCACCAAACCTACCAAACCATGTAAATTTACTTTGTTCTCGGCTATGTTTCCAATTTCACGTCCAATTTTTCGGTACATTATGCGTAGTTGTTGTGCCTAATACAATGTTGTCAAAACCCATTAGAGTTTGCTCCCTTAGTCGCCTCTGAAAACAGGTTACAATTGGTATTCTATATGTGTAAGACGGGCACATCGCACCATCTGCAGTTGAATCTTATTAAAATTATCTGTTCAATTCTCACGTTCTTCGGTCAGAGCAATTTGCAGGCATTAGCAAAGACACATATGAAAATGTCAGCATGTCAACTAATAACAACGAAAGCAAAGGGAGTGCATCGCTGTGAGTCAATAACGCTGCCTTGGCTGGTGACACAAATTTGATGGTAATCTAAGAAAATGAATAAGGAGGAAAAGCTCTGCGCCATTTGAATGGGAATCTTGTCCTGTGTTGAATCATTTGGCGCTCTTCCACTTGGCCTACATCTTAGCCTTGCCGTGGAAAAAAAAAAGGTGGGGGGGGGGGGGGGTGTGTGTGTGTGTGTGACAACAAAGTGCTCTCCCATCACTGCTGTCTGGTGCGCTCAAACAGCACACATTACATGTGCATGATGAATTGGCTGCATTATGCACAGCTCAAATGACTGTTCTCTTCATCTGACCAATGCTGCCATTTGAACAATGTGATGCTGTGAGCAGATACTGAATATGGCTGTTGAAGCCCCAAATGTACAATTAAAAACACTTTCAGTGGTACCATGTGTCATGATACAGTCATTGTATATTACTCCAGTTGATGACTGTACTTGAACTTACAGAAGCACCACTGTGGCAAACTTGAAAATGATAATTAATGTGCAGTGTACCTCATTTAGAAATCTGTTAGCTTGTGAAGCTCATTAGACACACAGCAACAAAAAAGGGACAAAAAAAATCTATGATGTCAGTGAGTTGAACACTTGATGGTGACATATTACAGGTTGTCCACCCCAAACGAAAGTAAAATGGGTATGGGCCAAAGGGCTGCGCAATTTCAGCAGTAGTTCATAAAGAATATTGAAGACAGGCAAATAAGAAGTGACAAAATTGCTATAGCAGCACAATGGAGCTTGGCTGCTACACTACAGAATCACTCAGCCAAGCGAGTTTGTAAACTTTAAGCCAATTGCATTCAAAAGCCAGCCTTCAACAAAAAGGAAACACAATTAACAAGCTGATACCAGCATGTGTCTGGCTGACTTAATGAATATCAAATTATACACAAACACTTATAAATCATCATTATCCCCCAAATTTTAATTGATCCCACAATTAAACATGACAAATGCTACGTATGGCAAGTCTTGACTTTATTCTTTCCCAATAAGGGACTATTTATCTTTCTCTTTTCCTTCTGCGTCATAGCTAATTTCACATTGTGTGTGCTGCTAATTAACAGGGACAGACAGACAATTTTAGTGCAGGGTAATTTCTTTTGTTTACAGCAGGGAGCCTTCTGTTTCGAATAATTTCCAAGGCTCTTAGGAACTCCAGTTTGCTCCTAATGGCATCTATTTCAACCTTCCCTCAAGTTTTGGACTGACAATTTCCTTACTGTCCTTTCCTTACAATTTTTCTCTAATAATTATGCGGATCATTTAAACTGTGCATTCAATCCATTTATAAGAGTTTGCTTTTCTGTTAAGGGAACATGTCTGATATCAATATAAAGAGATGTCCCGTTTAACAGTGATGCAATTAAGTGAGCATTCTTTTAAACTGAATATTTTAAGTCTGACAACAATTAATTTCATGCTTGCCAGAGTGTAGGCGTGTGTTTGATTGTGCATGCATTTTAATGTTTCTGTGTATACGATGCAGTGTGTGCCCACTGACATGTTTATTTGAGTTGTGTTGTGTTTACACCTTGTGCAGATGCTGAATCTATCCACAGCAGACACCTGCCACTGTCGGTGGCCCTGACAGCTCTGATCCCAGCAAAGCGAAGCAAGGCACCAGCATATGGTTATCAATGATCCAGATGGCTCCTGCTTGTCTCCAGACTGACAACTTTGCTCCTCCATTATCAAACACTAGTAATTAACCATAATCAAGTAGGTGTTAATTAGACATAATGAAACAATTTCTGTTTGGTCAGAGCCTACTATTTGCCAATTACTTGTAATTATATGCACTAAGCACTTCAGTGTAATCTCTGTTGGTGGTGGAACAGGCAGCCAGTCAAGCAGCAGGCTGTGCCTGTTTGCTAGACTGAAGAGACTTTTGTTTTGTCTAAAAATTTGGCAGATTTAAACCTGCAGCCCTCTGATTGGCCAGCCTGTCACAGCTGCCTGAGGCGGGAACAAAGGGGGCGTCATACTTCTTCATGACAGCGCCAGGGAAGTTTGTCATTCCCGGGAGAGGAAGGTTGTTAATCAGAGTGACCCCTGACCCCAATCCACGGGTCCCAGCACCACTGCTGGTCGCATACACCTGGAAGCGATGCATGTTTCGGGGGAAATTAAAGCTGTAAATTTGCTTAGCGGAGATCAGAGAAGAGATACAGCTTGGAGAGGACGAGAGACACACAAGGAAGATAAAAGATGAGAAGGAGGAGGAAAGCCAGACAAAATTTGAGAAATTCAGAATGAAAAGGAGATAAAAAAAAAAAGAAAGTGCAGAACGAAGAGGATTGAGGGAGAAAGCTGCTTTTGGCAGAGTGACACTAGACACTGCACCTGCCGTTGCTGCATGTCTTTCTGAGAGGAGAGAGTTCAACAAGCAGTAACAACAGGAAAATGGAGGGATGTAATGCCGCTGTGTGAATTGTTCAGGGCTGGGCTTCATTTGACATTTTTAAAAACCGGTGCCAATCTGATACCTGACTTTTGGCACGTATACAAAGACACAGCTTTTTACATTACTTTAATTTGAGAACATTAAGCTTTTCAATCACGCCACAATTTAAAAATCTCTTAAACTACATATTAAGTTGTTTGAGTGACACACCAAACAAAAGTCACTTACAATTACAAGGCAAGATCTGGAAACATCTGTGTGGCAGCTCCATCAAAACCAGTACAAGTGAGAACAGCAGTATGGTTGTTATTCAAACTGATGACGGAAACAGAGGGAGACAAAGCCTTCCATGATACTATTGGACATGGCCATGTAATTCGATATCAGATAAAATCCTTTATGAAGACAGGATATGACATTCCTGTTATTATTTGCCTGATAGAGGAATGGGTTTTCCCATTTTGGTTTTCCTCATATTGAGGAATAATTGCTTTTCTCCCAAGGCTAGCGTCAGATTGATGTATGTGCTTTCACAGCATGTCAGGACCAGAGTCCAAAAGCTAAGATGGAATCATGAGACAACACAACACAGATTAGAAAATAATAATCATGGAAATATAGTAATATAATAATAATATTACTAATGATCATGCACTCCATTATCATCTCAACTCTATCACATAAATACTGTAATATTGAGAACCAAATTAGCTTTTAGCCTGAGCGCAGGGTGTAGAGTTTTCTATGAAAACAAAAAGTTAAGATAAGCTGAGACAACATTTAAAATATACAGTTGAAGCAGATTGTGCTTGTAAATGATTATCCCCGCTAACAAAACATTTATCTTGGAACTGGGATGTTAATTATGAGCTATCTGGGTAAATTTCACATGAATGATATTAAGATAGCCCGGTCTTGCCCTGTTAAGTTCTGTAGTATGGACAATAAGCTGCTGACATGACACTGTGGTTCTCTTTAATAAGACCACCCCTATGACTCGAACATCAAGCTGCAGAATACAGATCCGACTAAAACAACGAGTGGTACGTAAGCTGACTGTAACACAACCTCCACACTGTAAAGCCATCCACGCTCAAGGACCATATGGTACTATATCTGTCATCTGTGCTGGCTGGGTGTCTAAATCCAAATTCCTCACAAGCCCACTGTAAATCTGAGTGTCACCAAAGTCGTCCTAATTAAAGATGACCAGAGTTTAGTCATTTCTTTAAAGAGGCATCAACAACACTGTAAATAAGTCATTTGCAGTGGGCCGGTAATCACAGAGACCATAACCCAGGACCGGCCCTCACCCATAATTACTGCGGCCCAGCGTAATCAACAGCACATTATCTGCTACGAGCTGGAAAACTACTCACACTCACTCCATCCTGAAACATAACACTGTCTCCCATGACTAAGGACACAGCCACCCATGTGTGTGTGTGTGTGTGTGTGTGTATGTGTGTGTGTGTGTGTGTGCTACTTAGCTACTGAGACAAACAACTTCATCTAGCATAATTTTGTCAATGACTGTGCTCACGCTCATGATAGAAAGATTAACTGATTAATTGTCTGAACTGGGTTTAAGAGACAAATGCACCTTTGAACTCATATGGATGGCAAAGTTATGCTGTACACTTATATAATACTGTTCTGTGATGTTCAGTGTCTTCCGCTTTTTAGCCTCAATTCATTTTCATGCTTGCTCCATTCACTGGAGAAGGCGACAAGATGTGGTTGAAAGTTTCAGAAACAATAAGTGAGTTGGATGTTGGGTTTGGAATTTTTTCAACAAGCTGCTGTTTACAAAGTAAATAGTCCCTAACAACAAATGAAGCATATGTGGACAGACATGCAGGGCAATCTGTCTCCCATAGAGATTTTTTTTTAACTGTCAACAACATAGATATTTCCTTTAAGCTGCTGTATATTAATTATAGCAAGGCATCAAACCTTAGGGGCACAGTGATGAACAACATATCTTGCAATATCTGAGAAATGGAGTCAACCTAAATTCTCAGTCTGGACCGAAGCCTCTGTCTGCTCCTCCTTTGTAATGACATAGAGTCATGAGGAGGAGGGGATGGAGGGTTGCTGAGGTGCTGAGGTGCTGAGGCCTGAGCTGCTTGTCAGTGGCATGACTGATCACCGAGGCCAACTCTAAAAGGATTGCTGGTGGAAATAAAGACACCAGCATGTCAGCTGTAAGCTCCTGAGAAGGACCCATCAGACAAGTGGATGCGTATTGACAGGCCAGAGACAGAAAGAGAGAGACATGGAGAGATGAAGGGGAAGACAGAGAGAGAGAGAGAGAGGAAGTGTCCTGAAGTCGCTCACCTTGGCACAGGCTGCAATGTCAGCCGACCTGGTGGCCATCACTCTCAGGCCCTATCCCGGGTATTATTTAAAGGCAAACAAATATCAGGGACTGAATGTCACCACAAGGACACCCAGGCCTCATCTCCACCAATCAGTGTCCAGGGTTTTTAAATCACCCTTTCTCCTTCCCTCACCGACAAATCCATCTTCCTCATTCCTATACTCTGCTTCACACCCCCATTCGACCCCTGACTACCACATTGAGGGGCGGCACTGTGCAACAGATTTACGATCCCCCCATCTCAGGCCGAGCACGATTTATTGACATTAGTTCTCAGCTTTCTTTTTGAGAAATTGCACGTAGAATTAATTTTAACTACGTCTTAATGTTAAATACCCTGGAAACACTAAATTTCATGGTAGGTGATGCTCAGAGCCGCATAAGCATATATCAAGTTCTTAGGCTTCACTGAAAGACCCTTTTTTTAGACTTTAATTTAATAAGAAGCAGCTCATAACCGCTTCATCTCAGCTGTTAATTACACATCCTTTATGCTGAGGAATGATCTTGGGACACTATTTAATGCATCAAAAGTTTAAGTAATTTAATTTAATTGTTTTTATTACTTAATCATGTCCAAGGCCACATAACTTGACGGAGAACAACCTGAACAAGGTATCTCAGAGTGTCATACTGAGAGGAGAAAAAATGGACTGTTTGTGCCCTTCAAACTACACGAAAACTACAAAAGCTCAGCTATCATGGATTGGTGTAGAAGTTCTTTTACCTTCAATATAATGCAAATAGCCAAATGGAACTCCAACTGACCATATAGTTTAATTTTCATTTGTATTACAGACATGGATGTAGGTTTTGTCTTGAAGGTTACAATCTTGGATTTACATTCTTAGTGAGGAGACCATCTTATTTACATATGGATATGGACTATGTCTTTAAAGTATCATGTAAAGCTTATATATCATTGTCAGTTCTTGTACACCATAAATTCACATTTTTGCTTGCACAACACATTAATAAATATACAACATGAAAAGACGGCGTAACCTAATGCACAGAGTAAAATATAAGGGCTATGAAAACATTTGTTTCAGGTTTCTCAGTGCTTTTGACAACTGACTGAAAAGCAGCTGGACCCAAACAAGAAAACACATTAAAATAAATCACAATCTCGGCAATAAACATGTAAATCTTGATCGATATGTACTTGCCTTTTTCTCTTTTTCAATAACAGCTGCCGTAAAGGCCTGCTGAGCACAAGCGGCCATAAAAGTATGTAAAATAAATTAGGAGAGCATAATGAGAGGCTCCAGCAATTCCCCCATAAATATAACATAACGACCACAACTAAAATGTCAGGGAATCCAATAAATCAATTTCTCAGGGACAGGCCGGCCTTTATGTGCAGAACACACAGTCATATTTATAATTCTTTTTTTTTTCTTTTCTTTTTTTTTTTTTTTTGTCATCAATGGATTTCATTTTTTGGAGAGAGGGCAGCCAGGGAAAGGGTGCAGCTCAACACAGGTCCCTCTCACATGAGGAAGGTTTAATATGTGTTCTATGTGATTCATCACCGTGACACGGACACCTGAGGCCTGGGCCCGCTCCATTTCTACTGCCTAAATGGTTTCTTGGGGACTTTCCTACACACATGCACACACAACCGCACATGCACAGAGACAGTAGAGAGCTGAGAAGATAGAGGGGGGGCGGGAGAGAAACAGAGATGGGTAATGGATTGACAGAGCAGGCCTCATTTAAAAAGAGAGAGCTATTTTGTCCTAGCCACGTAATAGATTGTGAGTCCAGAGTTGCCCGGTGACACCCAGTGCAGGAACTAATTCACTCGCGATGTAAAGAGAGTGGGAAAATCCAGGGGAAAATGAGATGATTGAGATTACAAGCCTATTTCAGATAACCAACACACTAAGAGGGGAGTATTCATAGAGGCACAGAGGTTACAGACCCATTACACCTGGTGAGAGTTACTTCAACGTAAATAACGCTATTATTTACCCTGCAGGCTCTTCAGTTTCCAAACTTTACAAATCCACAGGGAGCATAAGTACACCCGGCAGTTCAGCCCAGTGACACCAGAGCAAAATATCTACAATCGTGGAGAGACGTATACAGCCTTGTCCTGTTGTAGCACTGGTCCATTACATTACAGACATCTCTACACAGACATTTACAGTCAGCATCACAAGATGTTTTTTGACCTCATAAGAGCTCTGTGTTGTAAAAACAAATAAATCTAGCAGAACAGGGAGCTGCATAGGAATGCAATTATTCTAATAGCATACCCCGCAAAATAAGTCCAGTCAGTTATAGACAACCTAATAAGGAATGTGTGATTGATGGTGGGAGCATGGAGCCTTTATAGAGGACGTGCCTCTGTTTCCATTGGGAAAGATTAGTGCTCCACAACTCCCAAGAAATGTGATATTTTTGAAGAATTGGCTGGATGTTGAAGGAAACACTGTGGTAAAGATGTCAAAGAATGAATTGCATCAATAAGGTAAAAGTCAGATCAGAGACGCAGACAGGAAAGAACTGATCTGGTGTATTATAAAATGTGGTGCTGTATTTCTCTTTGAACTTCAGACTCTTTGAATCTATTACAGCTGATGTTTTTTTTTCTTAATGCAGTTTTCTGAACCACATGCACAACTGCTTGTTTTCAACATTTATCAAAATCCAATATGATTTTTACTTCGTTGGATGATTCATACTTAAGAGTACATTATTTTGAACTGATAAAAATCTAAACTGTATGAAGTTAAAATGTAACTGAAACCAATTGGTAAGACTTATACTGCATTTCTATCCATTATTCACAGTGTATGCTTTTTATCTAAGAACCAAACTAGATAAATAGCTAAACCAAGTACAGACTCAATTAATATAGGCTTCTACTTGTAGGACCGCCACTACAAATGTTGAAAAAGGACTTGTTGGCCAAAGCCAGCTGAGCAAGGTCGTTCTGCTCGAGTTGATTTTATCAGTTGTTTGATCATAAAATTAGTTGAAAAGTTTAGCACGGGCCTAAGTTGTAACCACAGATCTCATCTGAGCTTCACATGGGGAGTTCATATCAACTTCACTGAGTATCTTTGGAAACACAAAATTAGAAAAATACTGAATCATCACTAGACCGTTCTGACACCCAATTTGTGCAAGAACATGCAGTTGTTCTGCCAACTGTGAGAAAAGTACCAAGAACTGAGAAACTCTGAACATACTTTGTTTAAGCTTTATAAGTGAAACATTATGTAATCTTGGAAGTGGCAATTAACTTTGTGTTAGTTTCTAATAAATGATGAAACAAAAGAGTTCTCAACACTTATGTACTGTAATGTAACTGTGCGAACTATACACAGTGCAACCTCCTCCCACATTTTCAATTCTGTTCTTAAACTCTGTCCATCAGCATCAGCTTCAGCCTCCAGAGGTGGCTTGTTTAAGAAACAATTAGGGGGGGTATACAGAGCCATTTGCAGGCAGCAGGCCTTGCTGGGCAGGCCAGCCGGCTGGAGTACCTTTCACAACTGATTTATAACACTGTCGCCTTGGCAAGGCAACATAATTAATAGGAGCATGGACTTCTAATTCTAGTGACTTCCACACCAAGTGGTTTTCATTTGATTTATGATGGTCGGCAACTTTGCATTTTATCAGTTCATTCAGTCATTATTTATGCTGATGACCAATTTCAATGGGTCGCTATCATCTAACTTGCCACTAATCAAAGAGAATTAGGGTTCACTGCATTATTTAGAAGCTGCTAATTTATCTTTGAACCAGGCAAGAGGAATAGTTGTGGGAGCAGTCGCTGCAATACACCACAGTGATTCTAAAGACACATTCAGTGATCATTACTCTGTGAATGAATGTGTTCATGACCATATGGGAATGTAGTCCAGAGCTGTTTGCAGAGAGGGTTTACTGGAACAATGCCAAAGTAACTTAATCAGAGGAATGGCATATTCGTGTTATGACTTTATGGTATTTGGATTTAAAAACAATAGTCTTCATACAGATGATAAAAAAAAAAAAACAGATAACTGGCATTAAATGAAAGCATACTGTGTGAGTGCAGCCTCTTGAGTGGCGCTAACATCTTTGAGGCACTAGGCTATTCATTAAGTTCAGTAAATGAATGACTGTGTTTGTAAAACACATTAATGTGGCAAAAACATTTTTAGAAGAGGCTGTTAACAGTGTCACATAAAAGAGAACGTGGCCCACTCTCAACCCTCAGCCAACCCTTGCCTCTGCAAAAAAGCAGGTCAATCTGTTGGTTATCAATTAAGTTTGACTTGTCTACATACTCAAGAGAAATTTGGGGTAAAATAGTGAAATAGCGAATTCACAAAATCCACCTCCTCCGCATGCACTATAATTGCACTTCAAAGGTGACATATTCCCAATTTATGAATGATGAATCTAAAGCAGGCTCAATTTGGGGGAATCTGTGGGCAACATGTTGACCAGCCTCAGCCCAAAGGCATAGATGGACTTAGCGAAGCAAGACGTCTCTCAAAGTGTCAATATCTGTGCTCATCATACCAACACACGCCCAATCTCAGTTAAGTTGATGCGCGGCATTTTTGATGACTGTCCGCTGAGCGAGAAACTTGATATACATGAGATCAGTTGATTTATAAGTATATTTTACTTCACTTCAAAGCCAGTTAATATAATTCAGTAGGCAAGCATGAAAAACGCAACATGTAATTCATATCAGGCTGAATGATGCAGCTCGAGTTGAGAGTCAAGCAACTACACAGAGGGAATACTTTAAAGGTCTGACCTCTTTTTGTTTTATTTTGTCTTTAAAGGACCAACACAACATATTGTGTTAAGATCACTAGTTAACTCCCTATTACATCAAATGGTTTTAATTTCATACATTTTAATAGAGTTTAATAGAATTCTCTAAACACCCTACTGTATGGCAATCTGTTGTATATGAAATGATTTGGAATTGCAGTAAACACCACACAGCAGTTCATTAGAGTACAAGTCTCCATACTAAATGCAATAAGCAGGGACCCTACTAGTCCCTGTGAAACATGCACACAACCAAGTGCAATTTACTGTACAGAAAATGAAAAATGCACTCTTCAAGTATTTGACAACAGGTCCAACGCAAATGATCAGACTCCATTTGTTAGCCCATTCCCTTTCCCTGATTCCCTGAGTGATAAATTGCATTTAGCAAACCACAGGAGGCTAAGCATTCTTGACATGTTTTTATTGATTTGCATGAGCTATATACATGTAATCCTGTTCCTAGGTAAATCATGGCACGGGAAAATTCAAGTCACCGTAGGTTTACTTTGGGGAGAGAAAATTGGAGACTCGGCATAGGAGGTGGAATAGAGCTGGGCAGGGTGGGAAAGAGATGTGGTCGCCCGTTGGAATCTAGGAACCTCTATTAAGATTTATAGGTGTTGGGATTCTACAGACCTGAGGCATTATTCATGGTAAAGCTTCTCTGTCTGGGCCTGTTTATAAGATGAGACAAGGCTGACAAAGATGGAGGCCCTCTACAACAGGGCCAAGCTGCTTGAACATGGGGCTCAGTCACCTGACATACCCATGGCATCAGCTGCAACCATTCAGCATCTCACTGAAAAACACGCCGGCCAGCTAAAGATTGACCTAGTATTGTACAGCACCAAGCTCGACTGTCAGTTTCTATCACAGAACCGGCGCCATATTCTCAGTGTTGTATAGCCTTCTAGGTATATGCATATTTTCCCAACAGCAACCAAAAAACATGACTTTTCCTTTTAGGTTTGCCACAGTATAACCCTCAGCTTTTTCTCTGCAAATCTACTCCTTTGAGGACTTCATAAGCATCCGCTGACTAATACACTTTACACTCATCATCCTAACTACAGTGTCATGCAGCCAAGACTTACTTAAAAACCAGACAGAGCACCATGGGTCCTTGTTTAAGAAGCCATGGCGATATTCAGTTTATTCAGCAATTTCCTGCGAGTGCCACCATACTTTATTTGGTCTTATTAGATGAAAACACGAGGATCACCTTCAGCTTTATTAATGATGGTACTCTGGATGAAAGATGCTAGTGAAAATCTGCAACATCTGTTTGCTGCATTCACTTCTCAGCGGGCTCCACCTATTCCTCATGCCTAATGATGCTGATCCACTCGGCAAGTTTTACGGACAAATGTGTATTTGGCTACATTCATCATCCTGAATGAGTGTTCCTGATGAGCCATCCCCTGGCCTGTTTCACTCTTTCTACCATACGTTAACAAATGACAACTCCTGCCACATGTTTTCCATTTGGGAGATACAGAGAGGCAAGGGAAAAAAGGGGTAGAGGGCTTCCGAGGGCTAAAAGATGGGCAGCTTCAAGGGAAAAGAGTCAATGATGCCTGTTCTTAACAGAATCACCCCCCGTGTGCCATCAACTAACCGCGGCACCATGAAAATACATCAATTATGTAATGCCTTCAAGGAACAGTCACAGAACTGATCCATGTCACTGCTGTGGCCCAAACTCAAAATCCTTCATGAGTGACATTAGCAGCCAACATACATTTACTGTAGGTGGACTATTACCCCAGCAGCCGGTGGATGTAGCCCTGCAGAACCACATGAAAGGGCAAACAGAAAAATATATGGATATGGCCAAGAATGTTAACTTGGATAAACAAGTCGATGGTCGTTCAAAGTCCTGGGGAGTTGCACCCCTAATAAATCATATTCCTTTTGATGTGCAGCTGGTTACGAGTTTAGAGGGGGGAGGGGTGGTTAGAACAGACGTGAGTCAGGCACCAGGACACACCGCCTGCTTTTCTCAAAGCCTGGGAATCCAAGTTTAGTGAAACTCTGGGGACATGGGAGGGAAGTAAATAAGTTATAAATAAGGTTATGAGTGAAAACAGACTGTCAGATGTCCTCGGATCCAGTTGTAGTCAGTGAGAGAAAAACAATGCTTGAGTAGTTAATGTGCTGACAAAGTTGGATAAATGTGATACAAACTGTGCAAATGACAAGGCTGCTCAATACGATAAAGGCTTGAATTTAGTCTTAAGCAATTCAATATGAATTAGATCTGAAAAGATTTGTCTGTCTGTTCTGCAACCCATTAATATAATGCATTCAGGCCAACACTGTCCAAAAACATTATCTTCATTCTCAAGTTTTGGTTATTAAATGCTCTGGGTTTTCAGTATTTGCATCCTTGGAGACAAGAGTATGGATGTTCATAACTTATCTAACACACTATGTCGTCTTAATTCCCTAGTGTGTTGGAGAGGCCTGAGCCTAAAAGCAGAGGCATTTTTGCCTTGCATGTTCTGGGGATCACGATAAGCCAATGGGTTGTGTCACAGTGGAGATGGATGCTCTCGAAAAGCAAAGCATATTCAACATGAGCCAGTGTAAAAGTATCCGTCAGACAAACAGCTGCAGAACCTCAGCTGGATTGAAGGGGATAAATCATATCCAGGAAGCCAAAACAGACCCAGCTTGATGCTGAACCCAAGGCTAAAACTCTTGATCCCATCCTACCTCTATCATCAAGACTTTTGTTTGTGGCTGCACCATGAGTGCAATTGCCCCCGGTTACAATGTGTTTCACTGAGCTGTGGTGTCAAAAACTATAAAGACAGACTGTGTAACATCATGGGAAAATGTTCATTATTGTTATTATTTTACGCTCTTTGTGGGATCAAAGAGTGGTCGTGATGACGGTCATGATGACAGACCAAAGCATTTCATCTAGGGGCCGCTAGACGCTGGCTCAAGGAAACAAACAACACTGAGGTTTGGGTATTGGTACCAATTTTGAAAGCTTTCTGTCTCATAAAGGAGATGTACAAGCTCAAAGAGAATTATGTTTTGGGACAGGTTGGCCATGACTAATAGGTCTTTTCGAGCATCTTAACTGTGGTGGTTCATGTTATTTGCTTAACCCTGCACATCTATAGTCAAAGCCGCCATTGTTTCCCAAATTTCCCAAGATGACCCAATCCCCCAGCTTTTAATTGTCCCTATGTACTAACCTATTGTTCATGTTAATGTTTCTTGCTGTGTAGTGCCATCTGTATGTTCTGTTCGTTTTTTGGTTAAATATGAGTTCTTTGACTCCCTACTTTTTCCCCTTACTCCCCTTACTACAGAAAGTTTACATTCAGTAAATTTAGGAATATAAGCCATTATGATAACAAAGCTGGCAGACACTGGTTGGTGTGATTACCCAAATACATCGGAGCCAATTAGAGGTTTCACTGTATTTAAAGTAATACCACTGAAAATGATTACTGTTGCAAAAAAATTAAGCAGAACATGTGCACTCAACTGACCTCCTCCAAACCCTTCTGCATCGTGAAGAAAACCCCAGTCTGCCTGTGATGTCTGAAGGAAGCATATGTCATCCCTGCTGGGTATCTAAATTTGTAGCCCCTTTATGACAGAGTCATTCTCATGCATAAATATTAAAACCGACTTTATGACAGTAAATTCATTAATGGCGAAACAAACACAATCTCAAAGTAATACATGAAGGTGGAGATGTTTATTATGGCATGTTCTGCATTATGAGCTGTGAATGATCAATCACAGAGAGAGCATATTACTCCAATTTTCTCTGGCCCTTGTAACAACAAAGTTCATAGACACCAAATCAGTTTCAAGGGAACCCGGGGGCTACAAGTGCAAGACTGCTATATGAGACATTCATAATTTATGTGCATTTGATGTAGTGATATGTAAAAAACTTCAGAGGAATTTTAATGGGCTTGAGGCTGAGAAGGGATGGTTTAAGATGGTTGTTTGGCCCTTTTTTTCAGTAAATCACTTCTACACCAAAAGGAAAATAAAAACTTTTTTGAAATCTAACAAATTCTGCGATTGAGCATGTAATCACTGAGAAGAAGGAGGATTTCATCTTCTTATTTCAATGCTTTATTGATCTGGTGGCTTGGTTCTCATAAGCTCCATTACATGGCCCGGGCAGTGGCCGGCAGCACTGTCCAATACAGTCAACAAAGGAAAGCTATTTCTATTGATCAATGTCCTTCCACATGAAACAGATAGAGATTGATAATACTCTTCTGCAAAATCCTACAGTCAATTAGAGCTTGATGAAAAAAAGAGTCCTGAGCAGGGACAACACAAGGTGTTAATAGGTGTCAAAATAAATCTGGCAAGTCTGTCCCTTCTGTTTGAACGAAACCATAATTTATTAATCTTTCAGACAGACGGGTTGTGTTTGTGTAGGCTACTGATCAGCAGTAACCTTTTATTATTGTTTTCTCCATTAGAAGCAGAGATTAAAACAGATGAGAGTTGTTTAACTCACTAACGCCCAGTATTAGGGTACACTCTCGTTACTGTGGAAGACCAAATGTTTTCACTGATGCTCATGTAGACAGAATCATTGCAGAGAAGCTTGAGCCTGCACATTAATTTGTCAAGCCATTAGGAAAACCCTCTCCTGACGCTGATCCAATCTATTTGGTGGGAGTGTACATGCCTGCTGAGCAGCCTTATTTGAATCTGCTCAATGCCAGGTCTCATCGCAGCAACAGAGACCAGGGCCAGGTTTAAAAGGAAAAGACAGGCAAGAAGACAAGATGGAGAAGAAATCAAGCAGACAGAGGCACGTGATGAGACGGCTCTGTGGCGCAAACGCCCAATATGGAACACAATTACTTGTAAACTGACCTCTTTAAACTCTGAACCCACAGTATTTCTGAATAGAGACCTTATGAAAGGGATAGCTTTATATCTTACGCCTTTAATTTTTATTTATATAGAGAGAAAGTTGATACGACCACAGAAAAAGACAACTGAAGCCAAGCTGTGGATGTAAGATTTAATTCTGTGCAACCAAACCAAGTGAACTGAAGTGAAGCATATGACTTACAATAGAACATTTAAAGTTTACCGAAGGTTAAACTATATAAAAGTAGTTGTCTTTGTGATTTGCATGCCAAGCAATACTGCTGTATTTTCAGATAAGTGGACTGCCCTTCTTACTGTACTGTACAGCAGGGCCTGCAAAATCCCACAGCCAATATCCACAAAAATTGGTCTAGAAAGACACGAGGGACGATACTTCAAAAATAGGCCTTGATTGTGCCATGTGGGACAAAAAGCATCACTCAAGCTAACCATTTCTCCATCTTTCACTGATAAAATCCACTTTCCATTCATTACCCTTTATCATAAACACAAGTCTATGGGGAAGCAGGGCTTAGAAGTGGTTAAGCCTGTCCCTGGTTTCCTATTTCTAGGGAGCATTTATCTGATGATATATATTCCTTTTGGTAAGTGAAAGGAGTTATTCTGTTTCCAACAGGAAGGACATTGATAGGGCATTAGGGATTTGTTTATTTCAACTCAAAGCCATAGCATTTATCCAAGTATATATTTCGCTGCGGGCTCAGACCAAATTATGTCTCGAGGCAAGATAAATCACAAGGCACAAGTCAAAATGCCAAGCGTTTTATGATCCTACACAGAGTCCTGATGGCAGGCTACACTTTACTGAAAGCTATGCTGCACTGTGAATTTTCAGGCACAACAGCCTACGTGTTCCTGCTTGTTTGTGACTAGACTGTGATGAATGTGACAGCTGTCATATGCACATCAACTGTCTAGTTTTTAGACACTCAACAGAATGATGGGATTTGAAAAGAAGTTCATCTGTCTCCCTAATAAATCCATTGTCTTGTCTTCCTTGAACAAGAAATGCAGTGATGGACACATCCAACATTGCCAAACGGGCTTAGTGAAGTATTGTAGATGCAGAAAGCTCATTCAGTTTAAGTGAGAGTGAAAAGTGAGTTGATGTGCTTGAGTAAACAACTCAACATCACTCTAGCAAAAAACTGACAGACAGGACAGGGTGTGCAGACAATTTAGAGGATATAAATTAACTACAAACATTGTAAAACTATTCTGGAAAAAAAAACATTTTTTTTTAATTTTTTCATTTTTTCATTTATGACAACACAAGTGTACCATTGTGCAAACATCAAGGGCATCTTTCCTCAAATGGATATTCTGTGTTTGTTTAAATGGCAGGCAAAAATATATTCTTGAATGTTGCCACATAAAGTGTTGTTGTTGTGGCCTGGTGTCTTTCACATGATCTGTCAAGAGACTGAGGCTGAGCCAGGAAGAAAGGCCTTCTTACGTAAACTCCTGAACTTAGCATCCCACTGCTGTGACCCAGGCAACAATGCCTCCTTATATGCCCAAACAGAAGCTGTTGAACAAAACTCAACAGCTTGTGTAGAGAGGAGTTGAAGGGTCATGTAAACTTGCAGCGGACTAGAAGGCTTGAGAGTGAAAAGAGGAAGAATCCTCTTTTCAATCTCGACATTGTTTGTTGAGAGGGATCCTTGCCATCACAAACATCAGCCCAAATTTCTTTACAGACAGGGCAAAGAGAGGGGACAAAGGGGGTCCACAACAACATGATACTGTTTTAACATTGTGTGTGTGTGTGTGTGTGTGTGTGTGTGTGTGTGTGTGTGTGTGTGTGTGTGTGTGTGTGTGTGTGTGTGTGTGTGTGTGTGTGTATACGCGTGTATGTTAAAGAGATCTTCTTTGCAACCTCAAGCTCAGTATCCACTGAGAACCCCCTGGGGTTTTTGGAAGGATTTTCTTTCTGTCAAAGAGCTGGATCTCCATAGAGGGATGCAAACAGTGGTGAACACCTTTTAACAACCCAGTGCACAGAAGCTATTTGACCCTGATAAGCTTCATTCTCGTATAAAATAAATGTCTCAGATCATCCTGGAAGTTCAGTTGGCTAAAGGTACGTGTCATGTAGATTAGCTATGATGTCACGACATCTCCTTGTACAGACATTTATGGACTTCTCTAATATAGGATATGGTCTTTATTTTTCAGCTGGTACAGGGACTGCTGTGAAATGATTTGAAATTGACTTTGTTCAAAAGTAGCGTGACGTGAAATGTTGGTGAATAACTGTTTTAGTAGGGACAACAGCTATATTTTTGCCTTTTTTCCTCAATGAACCTAGCAACATTAGGGCAAATTTTCAAATTTTCAAACAAATGTTTTGCTTTTTTTTAACTGCAATAAGAAAAAAACTGACTAAGATTCTTGGAAACATTAAATGGGAGTGAATCAAGAAACACACTTATCTCTCTTGACATTGAATAAACTGCTGGTTTATGTAACCATGTAAATAAACGAGTTTTGGCATTGAAACATGACCAAATGTAATAGAAAGTAAACTTAGGTAAAACAAAGGATAAACATTATTTCAATCATTAGAATTATGTTGAGCTACAGTTGCTTGATCATGGTCTTTTATAATTGAAGTGTACTGCAATAACTACAAGTGAAAAAATATCAGACTTATCTCCACAAACACAAACACTGCAGCCTTTGGCAGCATATCTGTGGTGCCATGTATCTGCCTTGGCATTCTGCATTTGCCAATATTATTTCACTACTTAGAGAAAAAGACAGCCTGCGCTCTCAGTCACTCCTCTGTGACCGGTGTTTGAAAGGCTGAGTAATGACCTGGATGAAACGGTAATGATAACCAACACACCTGTTCTACCCTATATTCCACCACATCCAACCTCTATACAAATTATGTATATACAGTATTTATTTATATTCATGTCACTCTGTGTATTGTGTATATACACATACATATTTACTTTGTCATTTTTCTACAAAACCAAAGCTGTGAATGAGCTGAGCAACAATATAACGACCTCTTAAAACTGGCACACCCGCTGCATGTGTGAAAATTGTAATTATTAATGCCGAGTTTTAAAGCCACTGACTTTTCAACAATCTAAACAAATGTTCTGGCAAAACTTTGTGCTGAAACAGGGCTGGGTAATACCTTGAAGCACAAAATATGTTGTTTGAAGAGTTTACATGTTGTTCAGTTTTTTAGTACTGGAATCCATCTGAAGTAGTTTTAAGTTGGATGTCTGACACGCGGTGCATGCTTGTGGTCAAATCTATATTTGCATTTTCAATTCTCACAAGTGCTAGAAATACCCATGGCTAACTTAAAATTCTATGGCATTACATGACATTGTAACCCATGTAAGAGGTCATACAGAAAATGAGGACTGGAGTAACTTAAAAAAAACATCCGCCCACTTCTCTCTGCCATACGTTACAAAGTTCCCGGTGTCCGCAGAGAGCCAGAAATCGCTCTCCTCTGATCACTAACTAGCCAGCCAATCAAAGCCTTCTGGCCATGGAGCAATTATCCGCTCTCCATAGCATAGGTGGAGAATGAACCAGCAACCCCTGCAGCTCTCTGTCTCTCTCTCTCTCTGTCTCCTGAAATAACTACAAATGCCTTACATACTCACTTGTATGTAAAACAGAGGGAAAAAAGGATTTGTTTTCCTCAGACTCAACCGAGATCACATTACATGCCATGCCAAGTGCAAAGCCTGAAATTGCAGGGGTGGATTTTCACCTCTCACTGTTGCAAGGCATGAATTCTTGTCATTACATCAATTTATTTCAATGTCATTTGTGTGGGCTAGAGTTTGTCTAATTGAATGAAAGACAACATGACTCACATTGGACATGACTTTATTGCCCTTTCCAAGCCACCGACTGTACCGATGAAAAATAGCAAGGTCTCTAGCTCAGATACTTCTCTTCACAGATAACCTGAAGGCTGCAATCATTTGGAAGATTGAAGAAACAATTCAGGCACCCAATGATTTGTCATATACTGTTGAGAGGAGCTCAGAGGTTAGACTTGCAAAAGAGTGCTTCCAGTTTGTCTCCAGCGGTGGTTAACCTGTCTATACCTCACCAAACTGATCTCAGCGGGGACGTAAAGGTGTGGCACACAGGAAATATGACACAATTCTCACAATTCTGCTTGACGTGCTATGCGTTTGGATGTCTTTATGTTAGGTTGTGTCCAGTCGTGACATAGTGATATTGGAAAAGGAGGACGGTGCCTTGGTGCTTGGCTGTACTGCTGTGTTGTCATCACCTCCAAAGTCATACTCTCTCAGTTGGATGGGTGAGCAGGTTATGCAGCCAGTATTATGCTATTTGAAGGAAATATAAGGATTTAAAAACTGAATTGTTTGTGTCTCGTCAATACGCTCGCTTAGTCTGCTTTTCATGTCGATGACTGCCACTGTAAATGATGCAAACCAGCTTTAAACTCTTACATCTGCTGCGGTGATTGGTCAGTTTGTAAAGAGTAATACTGAGAAGTGCATCCGCTGAAAAGCTGAATAAAATTCAAAGATTTTGGCACCGTTCACAATATTTATATATCTCCTGTGTTTGGATTCATCATCTTAAGACAGGGGTATGAATCATGCAAGTACAATAACAAGTGTCACTATCACAAGTAACACTTTGCAATATGTAACCAAGAACAAGTGATTTGCAAGAAAACTATTTGAATAAATAAGTGGGCCAGGTGCAAATAAGCAGTTTAGTGGTAAAGATACAAATAGATTCATTAAAAATGATAATTCATCATTTCATACTCGGACATCTTCAACTCCAACTACATTTCAATTTTATTAAATCAATAAGGATGAAAGATTATAGAGTATATAGTCTATGTTTTCTGAAGAGATATAGCTTGCTTTACTTTTTTATGATCCCCCTGTGAGGAAAGAGGTGTTTGCCCCGTTTCCTAGGGAACACGGTGTCCAGGGGCCCTTGGCTGCACTGGGCCTGATCGTGGGGCCTGTGTGAAATCCAAACTGACTGATCCAGGGCAGAGCCAGGATTACACCACTTCCCCCCTGAATTCTGTCCTTCCCAACAATGAGCTTCCTGTAACCACAGTCAAGTGAGCCGTTAGTTAGCCAGTGGAGCCGCAGAGTGGTGGTTCAGGGCCACTGTGGGAAAAGGCAGGGGACTCAAGCATCATGTTACTATTCCTCCAACATAAAGCCCAAAAGCCCCCACCATCAGCATCACCACCCAACACTTTGCTTCCAGTGCCTCCAGGAGGTGTCAGGTTCTGGCACCTGCTGGAGGCACTGGCAGGTTCATGCCCCTGGCAGGTTCAGATGTCATTCCCGCAAAGAGCCTGTTAGTGACTTAGTGGTCAGCAGGGGTGACTTGCAGTAGTTTATTTCTGCCATTAGAGGCAGTACCCTCAATTGGAAAACCTCATACTGTAAACTACACAGAAAAGGTTACAGTGGCTAATGAAATGAATATTCTCAAATGACAACGTGTCACTAAAACTAGTAAAGCCTTTCCTTGACGGAAAAAGGTTAAGGCTGTGATTTATTTCTAATAAATTCTTTACCCAGGTCCCTCTTAATAGTGGGACAGGAGATCTATTGATATTATAAATCATTCGAGCAAGAGGCCAATACCATGTCACTGAATTATCTCAATTTGCCTTTGATAAAATTACAGAAAAAAAACTTTTTTTCATGAATGAGCAAAGCAAAGAGGGAAGGAGAGGGGGAGACAGAACGAATGAGAAAAGGAGAAAAAGGGTGGTGGGCTATTGAGTTGAAGAAGGAGTTAAAAAAAAAAAAAAAACCCTCAGCACAAAGGCCATCAACAACAGAGATCTTTTCTTCAGTGATGTCTTTAGCAGTCTGGGAGTAGCCCATACTAGGTTTAATTATGCCACACAAAAAGGAATCTTCTCTGTTATGTCCTAAATCACAGTGCAGTGACACCCAGCTCAATAAGTCCTTCTAGAACAATGCGCTGTGTGCCATCGACATCCTCTCACAGAATACAAAGGTGTATCATTTGGCCAGGAATGATAATTAGATGCGGAATTTACTGAAACTGTCAATGGTAACGTCAATAGAGGAGCTCTTAGCATCTGTCATCCTGCAAATCAATGTCAATTTTCAGCTATGAATTCAAGAAAATGATAGCTTTCAAATAAACCGCAGGAGAGGAAATTTCAGGCACTTAAAAGCCACCTTCTCTTACCATCTTTTTTGCTCCCATTTCCAAGTTCACCAGTTCATTATTTAACTTAGTCTAATAGTATTTCAGAATAAAAGTATTGCAGGATGGGGCGCCCCACTGACTCACCTGGTAGACCGTGTATCATGACAGCTTAGTCTTAACCGCAGAAGCCCGGGTTCAAATCTGACTTTTGCTGCATGTCACCCCCTCACTCTCTCCCTGAGTCCCTTGTCTCTCTCTCACTGCAACTATCAGATTAAAGGCAAAAAATGCCACAAAAAAAAGAAAGTATCACAGGATTAAGTTAAGGAAACAGAATTCAGCTTAGGTTAGGCTAGTTATATACAAACAAGGGAAAAATACTAACATGAGAATTTGCACAGACTCAGCATATATACTTGATATATAATTTCCTGTCATTCATTTGAAAACAACTGAGTATACATTTAAAATGGAAAACCTATATAAAAATGTATGAATTTCAAAAATGATGATGCCTTAGACTGACACTGAACTTGACAGATTTGTGTAAAGTAGTCACAAAAATTAAACACTTACTGATGTTTTGACATGCTGTCTTTTTATATTTCGTGGATGAATAAGAATATACAGGTGACATCTGCAGAGACCTAAAATATTTTGGCTTTAATTCAACAGTATTAATAACATCTGCCTACTACACCGATTATAACCACCTTTTTTGTCTACGATACGTTACAAGTATCACTTATGTTCAAATATCAGGTTTCATGTTTACCTTTGAACTGATTGTAAGATTTTATGTAAAACTTTTTAATGTGAGACATATTCCAGTCCCTGTTAACATTATGAAGATTTCACCACATTAAGCAATAACCTCTTTAACTATGTATTGCGCTGCTGTGGTTCTGTAGTAAACTCATTTTGTATGTTTAGAGTTTATTTTATACAGTTATGAAGATTATAGACAATAGCAGCAGCAGTGTTATTGTCTGGTGCTGACATGATTAGTCAATCAATCGTTTAGTCAGTTGACAGAAAATCAATTGGCAACTATGACAACTTTGATAATCAAGTGAGATAATCAAGTTATTTTACAATCAAAAATACCAGTTCTGCTGTTCTTTGACATACCTGTTAGTTGAGGTCAGCTGAGTGTTGTCAGGGTCTGGACCATTGGTGGGACAAAGCAAGCAATAATGGGAGCAGCTGTAGTATTGTCAATATTGTTGTTGAAAGGCTGACTTAAAAAGGTCAGTGAATATTACTGGCAGAGTGTATAAAACAAGATGTAAAACATTTGTGAACCCTGGGCTGGGCAGACGAAGCTCTAAGGGCCTATATTTATCTCCATCCCCGACAAATTTAGGGCTGAGGGTCAGCAGGTGTTGGACTCAGCAGGAATTGAAGGTCAATGACACAGATGACACGGATTTGGACACTGAAAATAAATGTATAACTGCTGGTCACATCACAAAGAACAAATTAACACTGCCGCAATGCAATGCTGTAATCTACAGAGAGGTATAAAGACCAGTTAGTCAGGGCTGGAATCTCACAGAGAAAATGAGAGCCACTTATCCAATAACGAGAGCTTAATGAGGGTCCCTTTAACTAGCTACAATGTCTCTCTTTCCCTTGGAGAAACATTTGTCTTACAGTACAAATGTGATTCATGCATCATTTCTATTGTGAGAGAGAGTGCCGTAATAATGGTATAAATCACAAAGGGTCTAGGTTGGGGTAATGAGACTTAAATCTCTTAAAACAACACCATGAACTCAGCTGAATGATAAAATGATGTGGTGGAGGAAAATACTACCTTCTCCGGGTAAAGCTACACCACTCTCTGCATAGGCGCTTATGGCTTTTGGCAGTGCAGAAGCCCTACTTCATTTAGCTCTGACAGGCAATTTAATACCACAAAATTACTAACCTTAGCTTTGCAATTACTTTTCCAGCTCTGTAGATGTAATCTTAAGGTTAAGGCCCCTGGATAGGGCAAACCCCAAGGTCTGAGCTTACACTTCTACAGAGGCTCTGATCAGACAAAACATGGAGAACGAAGGAAATGTACAGAGATAACTCGTTTATGGGGAAATTCCATGTTAGATTCTGCTGTCTAAACCTAGCATGTTCCTCTGCAGCCAGTCAACACAATGTGAGATGAAAAGTGTAGATCGTGATCATGTATCTAACAGCTAAGACACGGCAAACCAAGCTCTAATCTCATCATAAAGAGGCTGGCAAGTGTGACTGTGATGTTAGCTTGATAAACTATCATTACTCTGCTGCTAATTCTCGCTTTATTCCTGCAGGCAAGATAGGGGATTAACTTTTTTCATTATATCCGCAAAGGTACATAGAAAAATGGAAATGGAAAAATAAAAACAGAGGAAGAAATAACAGGCTAAAAAGCAATTCATTTACTTATGCACTTCTCTTCAGTACGTGCTCCTTAAATCGAGCCCCTTTATCTTTACCTGATAGGCTGCATTCAACACAATACATGATGACATCCACACATGCATTGTGTTATGCATCAGCCTTGAGTAAACATCCTCACTTTATCATCTTAGCATACTATGGATAACCTTAGAAAAGTCATATTTAATTCCCTTGTGGCCTTTTCACATTCAGGCCTGCTCTGTCAGTAGGGCAATAGGGGAAATGATTTGTACTGATCAGTCCCTGCTCTCCTCAGCTCCAAACTGCAGCTTTACTCAGCTTCTGACAGATGTGTCCCCTGCTGTCTGATTAAAAATGGTCATTTCTCCAGCACACAATGTGGCACGGTAACCTTTCATTTGAAGGATGATTGCTGCACAGTGACAGCCACTCCTCCGTTTGTTCATTTTGTCTGTCCACGGCGAGGATATTGACATTCAGATTTTGCCTATGCTTTCATCTTAGAACAGATGTCACAGTTGGCAAGTAGTCTAGACAGGAACAGCAGGTAGGACAGAGCTCAAGGGGCAACAGGAGAGAAGAGGCGAACGTGACAACGTGCAAAACAAGTGTATGTTTTACATCAGTCTGTCCTCTTTCCCCTGCTGAAACTCACAATGACCCTCATAGAACATCTGCCTGCTGTGCTGGGCAGGTATTTGTGCCCTCCCCTCTCCTTGGCCTGTTTCTCATTTTCACAGGCTGGTGTAGTGTGAGACGGAACACAAGTCAAATTATGGAAACCCTCACTAATCTACACCCCTAACCCTAACCCAGAAACACAAACATCAAACCCCTGCGGTGGGCCAAATCCCCTTGCTAGCACAAATGAGGATATTCTAATGTCAGGCCTGTTTGCAGAGGTGTAAACTCGTGGAAGTGCTGGTATCAGATAGGATATCAAAGTCAACAAGCCTGTTGCTTTAAGCTGATCCTTCTGTCCCCTGGAAAACTGCTGCTCTGTGAAAGCCCAGAGGAGCCTTCAAATGTTTCCCCAAGTGCAACCTGATCCATAACAGACAGAGTCATGCAGCTCCCTGTGCTATCAACACTCTGTGCACAGCAGGGTCACTCTAATACCCCATTCCAACCTGGCAGTCAGGAAGCACTTGAAAAAAATCACACAGCCAAGCAGAAGCCAATGCCACACATATGCTAAATATAGCAGTCACAATTTATTACCACGTCTTGAACTACAGTTAAAACTACCCTGAATATTCAAAGTAAACTAGTACTAGTACTATGGAATTTGTTTATGGAAAAGGAGACTTTGTAAGGGTCTTATTATTTTGCCAATATTTTAAAGTTGTTTTATTTATAATCCAGGTTTTGTGTAAAACCTGCCGAACAGTTATTGGTTGGTCTTTAGAAATTAATAAACTTCCCCAAGATATACAATTAATCTGTGAGTTTCTTATTTACGTAAGTAGATTTGTGATGGCATTATCTGCACTGTACTTTGGTGTGTTCTTATGTGTCTTGCATGGGATGACGTAATCCTAATAGTGACCCCTGAAGTATTTGCTATAAAAATCTCCCAGTTCTATGTACTGAAAGTATTGAGTCTGTAACTGTTGACGAAAATATGCTTCAAGCAGGACCAGAAAAATACATCATAATGTCTGGATAAAGATTTTTTTCTTTTTATTCCTGTCCTGATATGAGTTCTTCAAGACTAAGTTCAACTCAATTGATATATTCCAACATGACCAGCCATTACCAAAGGGCCACATTAAAATTTGTAAAGCCAATCCAGAAAATACAGTCTAGCCTGTGTAACAGCTTTTCTTTTATGGTTTTCTATAATATTTTGTGAAGCGTCCTATGGCATTTTGTGGTGAGACGAGTGTCAGTCTGTTACTTTTTCAGACTGAAGGCTTTCGACAGCCTCTCCTTATCCTGATGCTCACTGTCACTGTGGATATCATCATTGAAACTGCTGACTGCTGCTGTTTGTTTGTGCCATGCTGTGTATTTAGAGTATGTTCCACTGTTTTAACATTGTGCACTGAGGCATTTTTCACAGCTGGTTTGCCTAAGGTACAATTATTGATAAATGTGAATAACATGAAGCTTACAGGCTCAGACAGGAACATAAAGTCATTCTCACCATGCAGATCAGCTGATCTACCAACTGTGCAACACCTAGTCACGTGACAGTGTGGTCTATTTGAATGCCTTAATCCACCACATCACTATACTGCTATACACTAGCCAGAAACCACTGCTGCACATTTTTCCTATACTTGTCATATACCTACAGTGAATATCGTCACTCCATTCACCCTCCTCCTCTTCTTTTGCCCTGCTTAATCTGACATGACTGATTGGGCAGACAAAACAAATTTGGTTGCCAATCAAAGCAAATTTCTGCCAATCAAACCCAACAAGTCCATCAGCATCTTGACAACTCTGCAGCTCTTTGCACTGTAGTGTCCACACAGAGGAAGTTCTCAGTTCAGAGACATCCACCAGAGCATAGCTGACCACATCCTGTGGAAAAGCTCCTTGGGTGATAAAGGTACTTATAACCCTACATATATTTATGGATACCATTAAAAACAAAACTGCTATAAAGAAAATAGCTGACTGCAGAGCAAAAAGCCCGAAGGACCCAATTTCCTCCTGAAGCACCTGATGGACACACTGACAAGCAGATTGCTTTCCAGTACCAATTTTTGGAGCATGTGAAAAATGGTCCGCGCAGCTGGTATGTGGTCTGAGATGAGTCATAAATCTTGTTTTATCTCCTCCGTGGTGGTAGCAGAAAAGGATGAGTTGCTTTTTTTTCATCTCATTCACATGTCTATCTGTCTGTTATCGGTGCCCTTGAGCAAAGATTACTGATGCCCTGTCTTTGATATATGACACATCACACAGAGCAGCTTTTCATCCCGTGAATTAACCCAGAGAGGGAGAAAAAAAAATGCAAACCTGACTGCCATCAGCCAGGGGGGCTCTCTCACTGTTCCTTTGTGCTACTCTGCTCCCCCCCCCCCTCCTTTCCTCACATGATCCTTCCCACCTTCCTTCCCTTAGAGCCGTGGTTCCCCTCCTCTTCCCTCCCTCCTGATATTCAGCAGAAGGGGGAGCAGAGAGCATCATGGGTAGCCAAGTTTGGTGGCAAATTGTTTATCTGACCTCTGCACGTCTCTGCATTTTATAATCTAGTGTGTGTCACCCCTGTCTCATCCACATAACAAATAGCCCCTGTCAGTTCCTGCTTCCTTTATCAGAAGCAAGAGGTAAGGAGAGGGCCACTGTAAGTAACTGCACAGAAGGAAATCTCCTACAGAAAAACAAAAATGGGATTTCAATTGAGTGATGAGAACAGAGATTCCCATAATGATGCCTCAAGAGCAGAAAAAGGGATAAAAGGCAGAGATTAAAGAAACAAATGGTGGCATATTATGTGTTAACAGCTTATGTATGTCATGGAGGAAGAAAAAGACTGTGATAGGCTTTCAGGAGAATATTACCGCTGTGTTACTGTCCCTGACAAAGAATATTTTATTATTCAGTAACCAGGAAGGCAAGCAGCATTGAGTGCAGCCTAATGTATCATCTCCTAATACATCTGAATAATGGCGATTTAAATGAGTAAGACAAATAGCAGTGACCACTTTGTGCAATCTAAAATAGAATGTAAAATAACACATTAGGCCTGACTGCCACAGTGGAAATTAAAAGACTCTACATTACAGAGTAATAACCATTTCTCTCCTGACTCCAGACTTCATTAACCCAAAGCTAATCTCCTCCTCAAACTCCCAGATCTTCACATGCCACAGGGAAAAATGTGCTCAGTAAATACTGGGTTTTTGTGTTTGGAAAAGGGCCACAGAGGAGAACACTGTCGACATTTTATTTTTTTTCCCCTTTTTCATCTAAGTAATCCAAAAAGGTCATAAATAAAATATTACGCCACAAGGAAAGTGCTGTAATCCATTATCATAATGGCAATTGTTCATGATCTATTTCATTAACATGCAGTCTTTAACCCAAACAAATGTGTTCCTCACCCTTGTGTTGCATACCCATTTACAAGACACAAATGCGCTTCACGTGTCTTCACCTAGAGAGCGGCAGGTGTGATGCATCACCAGCAAACAGCCAGAGTGAAGCACGTTTGCCATATTGTGAACTGTCTTGCTGAATGTTAAATAATGCACTTTATTTCCGGGAAACATGGTCTCATACGACAAGTTCATTAATACATAATAGGGTTCATATCATGTTATTTTTACACTATACAATAGGGAAACTTTATATAGGGCTGTGTACTGCCGTATTTGAATGTTGTGATCAAAGAAATCTCAACGCAAGGTCAGACAACATCTGAATAAAGGCGTGTCAGTTGACGGTGGGATTCTCACCATGTGCTAACAATATGCCCTGTGTCAGAGATACTGAGTGCAGCACCAACCATGTTTATTTCTCACACTGGCATTTACACAGCACCATTTAAAAAGATGATGTGGACAGCAGCGTCCATATGTGTGAATGACTGCAACATAAAGCTGGAGGGCACAGAGGCCTACTTTCTGCCTCCTGTAAGTGCTAATATAACCTTTTCATCTGCTCACCCAGTGGCTCTCCTGAATCAATTCCCCCTCAGTGTCCCTCAGCGTCTGTACAACTGGCACCTCCACAACTTGTTCCATTTGTTATATTGAGCTCCATCTGGCCTCGGTCATTTGGCTTTTTAATTTAGTTGTCTCCCGCTCTCTAATTTGTCTCACATTTACAAATGGCATTGGCCACCCGTTCCAAGCTGCCCCTCGTCAGCGGCAGAAACACATTTTCACCAGCCGTCGGGCCGGCCGTAAATCTGTAATGCCAGGTTATTAATAGATAGTAACAGATGTTTACTGATTGTTGATTACCAGTCTTGTTGACCAGTGAAATCTGTTCATAAATGGAATGGAATTTATAGCAGAGCAGAATATGCACCTCTCCCAGGGAAAATTGAGAAATGGTGCCAACCTTTTAACTAAGAGACAACGAACTGGGCTCTGTCCTATAGTCTCTCCTTGCAATTCTTCTTCTAAATCTGCCAAAAAACAAACTCAGCTAAAATGAATGTGCTCAAGTTAAGATTTAATGAATTCTTTTGGTATTTGTAAAAGAGACTTTAACACCTTTTAAGACTTTAAGAGCCCCGATATAGGCCACTCACTTTCAGTTTTCATTCCTCTTTTTTACTGCTTATTACAATACAGGTAGAAAGAAACTGTTTAGCCAAAAACATCCTCCCGACAAACGCTGGAAAGCGACATGACACATTTCACTTGTCACTCATCAGCAGTCACAGCTGGCAGGCTAGTAATCCCTCTTTCATTAAGAAGGTGACATGACTGACTTCTAACAGTTTGCACATCACTTTGGAGAAAAGTATAAAACTATGATTAAATGTCACCAAGGGAAGGCGGCATAAATGGATGACCAATAATGTTCACGCTGTTTAATATATTTCTAAAAAGTTGATCGGTTATTTCAAGTGTTGTGTTTTGTTTACTTACATCCCATTGTAGCACAAGTCTTCTCTTAACAAAAGCTTTTTTTAGTTTTCAGTTTTAAAGTCAATCAACCAGTGGATTATTTCTTCATTAACTGTGCTTTTCTCTTACTGGTTTCTGAATTCTCTGCTGCTCCTCTTAAAAGAGTAATCATTTCTGCACGCAATTTTTCTATTTACAGACACTGTGTCGAGAAATTGGGCAGTCACAGACAACAAGTTGCAAACTGTGACAAGTTATAAAACTTTAAAGCAGGCAGTAAATAGCTCTGTCACTCTATCCCCAGTGTTATATTACCTGGACACATTTATCTGACGGGTGGTAAATCTCAATTCCCCTTACCTCCCCAAAAAAGGCAAGAGGAGACACAAGGAAATAAATTGGAGATAGAGAGACAAAAACATGACTAGTTAATCAAATGAACATGATGTTTTGAAAAGGAACATCATTAATAATGTTGGCTATGAGTGACAGCCATTTTTGGGAATAGACGGGAGAGTCTAAATAAATACATTTAATAACACTTTCCTCCTGCTGTACAGTTTATAACAGTCCCTGGAAACAGTTTGTATACCCTAATATTTATTTATTTTTTTACAGTTGCTTCACCTGCCTGATATCCTTCAGCCCTTTTCTTCAGAAGCTGTCAAAGCCGCCAAGTATAATATATGGCCTCTCCAATGAGAACAGCTGTAGCCACTCTCTCTGCTGCTGCTGCTACCCTGCCCTGCATGAAATAATACATCAAGATTAATTGATTTCCCGTCATACTCTTAGAGAAAAGAAAATTAATTTTCATGTATCTTTCCCCCCCAACCTCCAGCATATGAATTTCGTACATGGCAAGTAATTTAAGTTTTTAATTATTCATGAGGACTAAAAACATGATAAAGTGTTTTACAGAAGGCCCCAAGGCTGTAGCCAAAAGCTCAATGTGTTTTGAGACAACAATAGCAGTCCCTGATGCCTATATAAATAATAAATGTACTTACATATATCATAGTGCATCTCAGGTCAACCCCCACCCGCTCTCTACCCCTCTATCTTGTGGATCAAGGAGAGTGAATGTTGGAGTACTGAACAATGAGGGGGACGCGTCATCAGACCAGATTTCCATGAATGCATCAATCATCGCCATCATCAAACATCAACATCACTGTTAAGAACATCTTGCTGAAGAGTCTTCAGTATTTTCACATTGCCTAAGTTAAGATCTGAACACTCACCATAGCAATGAGACTGTGTGAAAACACTAACCTTATTCTGTCTCAACTGTTTATGGCCTTTTGAGATATAGTCTCATAGACATTTCTTCCACACAAAAAAAATACAATTACTATTTTTTAATAATGAAGAATAAATCAAACTGAAAAAAAGTTATCTTTGGCGTGAGCAGACATAGTGTCAACCCACTGGAGCCTGTTTGCTCAGCTATGACTTTAAACATTGTCCAACTGCGTGTCAGTGGATGACTGAGAAGTATGTCTGCTGTGAGAGGCAAGAACGCTGCCCATAGCCGCTGGTTTAATGTGCAAGCCAGGGGAGGATGCCATGCCACTGACGCCACGGCAACATGCAGGCCTGACTGGCAGGCGAGGCTGCAGACTGATGTGCATGTTGCACTCTGATCCTCCATATCATGAGAGACAGCAGCGGTGATGAATACAAGGAGATTAACATTGAGTGAAAGTGATCGTTCCTTCAAAAGCTTCTGTGTGCATGTTTGCACATTTGCATGCAAGCGCCAGGGTTTGCTGAGGAAAGGCATTCACTGCATGTTCACCAGCACCAAGGGGGTTTTTTAAAAGTGTAAACCACTGCCAATAGTAAGTGAAGAAAATGTTCCATGTCATAGCACCTCCTACCTGCATTTATCTGTGTTTAACACACTTTTCTAACTCAGTGTACTCAATAAAATAACCATTAAGACCACACACACTTTCTACTAAAAGCTCACAAGAACAAAGGAATGATTAACATATTAGGGGGGAAGAGCCTCTGCAACCCCCACATTTGTCTTGACTGAAAGTTAGCAAGAGTGTAATTATAAGGTGAGATGTTTGTGTATGCATGTGTGATATCACATGTGTATTTGAGTGCATGATTGTGTGTGCATGTGTGTGTTAATCTTCTTCATGCTCTTGCTGTGGTTCTAGTTAAATTGGTCTGTCTAGCGAAAGGTTCTAATTATGGTTGTAGAGCCTAATTAGCATTTAGTATAACACCACAACAAATGCCGCAAAATCACACTAATTCCGCAATAAACGGCCTCGGTGCTACACCATCAAGCTGCTTTGCTGTACAATAAGAACTAATCGCAGCACACTGCAATGGGCTGAGCCTGCACTCCTGCTGAGCGTGTTAAATCATTTTTCACTCCTTCCAGATTGTTCCCATCAACAACTATTCCCAGGAACCCTAATAAGCACATATCCTCATTAATATCATAAAGCCTAAATGATCTGCAATCTCAAAACATGCTTTAGCAAATTCTAAGGCCACTGACCTCAGGTATACTGGTGTGGATTTTTTCCACAGGGGACAGCGTATACTGGTGGGTGTTGATGTTGTCTTATTCAGCATCTTCACAAATAGGGAGGGGGATCTCTAGGGATTTTACATTGATTTCAATTGTAAGGATTACAATTAAATCCTTAACTCATTAAAGTTGTTGTATGGTTTGTTTTTTGTATAAAGAGACATTGCCATTCATCTCAGGGCAGCATTGTTCACATTAAAGTTGAAGAGCCAGTAAATGACTGAAGTTATAAAACCATTACCTTTTCAAATTAAAACATCCAAGCTCCCATAAACCTTACATGGCTTTATTTGTCAAACTGATCTTCAAGACTGCTAACATTCTAGTAGTGTAACGACCATTTATGTTTTATATTACAGCGGACTAAAAGGAGTAGGAGTAAATCCATTCTATATTAGTGTTCAGCACTCTGGAACAAGAGCCTGATAATCACACCCTATAAGCTTGCATATTGTGAGTTGTTGCATTATGTTCCTTCCTCCCCTTCATTTTACAAAAATCTGAAACATTACCAAATGCTTACTATTATTAAATGGGCAGGTTCAGAGTGAGAGTTCATTCTTGCCCTTTTAAATAATAGTTTGATAAAATGATCATAGCTCCAGAAAAAGACCATGCGTGGACCTTGAGTTTTCAACTGCAGCTCTATCTTCATCAAAGACACTTTTTGGATTTCATTTTTATGTGAATCACCCCCCCTCCATTCTTATTTTTCACTTCTAGAGATAAGATGTTCCATGAGGCAGCTCACTGAGAAACATGTACTGCTTCTTCTCACAACAGTTTGTCACTGAACAAGGCAGCGACGCAACTATAACTCCTGCACGATACACTTCTCCCCACAAGATCAGTCAAATACAACTCCCTAACCAATAATGAATATCCAGAATGGGTCGCTAATGGCAAACCTTCCTCCTTTTAACCTATGTTAAATGGCGACTCTGTCTAAAAAAAGATTGTGTGTTGTAAGGCGATAAATTTACACTAATAACCAGATGCACAGGGCCCATCTGTTCTGAAATGGTGAGACACACAGATGTGATCTGAAAACCAAGGGGGAATACAGATAATATTTGATATGGATGGTTGGTTACATGTATGTGGATACGGACAATGAAGATTGGTGGAAGAATGCAGATATTGATAGATGACAGTTATAAGGAATAAAAAAAATCTCCATTTGGTTCTTCAGCACATGGCATTTATTGCAGCCGACTGATATATTATTTACTTTCTTTGACATCTGGAGTTAATGTTCCTTATCTTGGCAACAAAAACAATTTAGAAAGGCAACTTCCACAAGTCAAACTATGCCATTTCCCAGGCTCCTCTCTGCTATCTGTCTCCATTGAAATATTCTCTATTTATTTTGGAAAACTTAAACAACTGCTGTTATGTCCGCCTAGAGCTGGCATAAGCCAGAGTAGCAGATTCATCATTATAATACTTAGCACTGAGGGAGAAAAAATGCAGAGCTGCACTATATCGCAAGCATGATTTAGGCCCCACAGAGGCCACAGGAATTCAAGCTGTCAGAGTCTGAAGTAAATTCAGTTCCTGTAAATAAATTGGGATGTCCAATGCACACACATGCTATCTGGTTCTATAAACCAAAGAGGGGATCCCTGACTATAGTTGTGTTCTGGAGTATTAGTGAGTGTGTGAGGCAGTATAAAAACAGAGTGAGCAAATATGGCCATATTTTCCCTCTGTACCAGATTACAATATGTGTAAAGAGAAACTATACAGCTGATTTACAAGCAGGCAAAACAAAACACCTGTCATGTTCCACATTTATTAAGTCCTCTTCAAACAAGATTTCTTGTCACCACAATGACATCTAACTTTTTTTAGACACGTCTAAAATGACAAACATTGATGAATTACCTTGTTGTCAGTGTTTGCAACAAAGAAAAACTCTGAGGTGGCACACTGGCCCAACTACCAATATTGACATTGTGAGGACACGTGTATGAGAAAGCACTCTCATGTAGATGGTATTCCAGTTGCTAACATTGCTATAAACGCTTGGTTTTATGATTCATCATCTGCAGGAAGTCCAAGGGCTAGAACATAAAACTGTTCAGCTCTGAGAGGTCCGGTAGAGACATACATAGAGGTTATACTGCAATCTACAAGCTTGACTGAATCATTGAGCACAAGGTCACAAGACTGATACCACAGTTAATAGCAATATTAAAACCAAACAAGGGTGTTATTCCAAAGTGATACACTTTGATTTGAACAGACAGAGCAGCCTGCATGCCCTACAGCAATCCTGACATAAAGCCAATAGTTTAATGTTTTATGATTATGACTACATGAATCTGACCATAGCATTTTTTGGGAGAATTCAAACATTTAACGTCATTTCACAGAAAGCCTTAAGGTATACCTGACCAAACAGGATCAATAAATTGTACACTGTTTTCTGTAAATAAATGCTGAAAATGCTGCATGAAAACTGATACCATACCAAACTACCTTATCATATAAGACCATATAAGAGGGAAACAAATGGAACCAAGACAATTCTCTGTGGAATGCCAAACTCCACTTACAGCAGTAAATTGTCTCACAATTTAAGTAAGACTTAAGCGCACAGTAACTGGCCACCAAAACAAATTTTAATCATGCTAGGTATCGTATTTTAATCCAGTTTTCAATCCAATCCAATCCAAGTATTTTGTAGCTACACACCAAATGTCAAACTTAACATCTAATCGAGACTATCATTGATTTAGACAGATTTTCTATATTAAATTACAGATAGAGCACACTCAAGATCCATTTCACCCACATAAATCATCCAATCCATGTTTACAGTAGATATTACTGTAAATAGCCTGAACATAATCACCTCTTTGCATGCTTTGGTATGGAGAAAAACAATATTCTTTATTAACTATAGAGTTATACCTTAGAGGTTAAGAAAAAAAAAACGCTCATAAACCACAATATTATTAGGTTCCATTTTATTGCACCACAACCTACAATAACTGCGCTACAATAACTAGAACACCAACCAATAAAACATTGTTATTCTATTGTTAGTTACAGAAACCTGTCAGACAGTGTGGTAACAAAAATGGGAATTATTTGCTTAAGAACAATGTACATACAGCATAGAGGAGACATATAATGGGCACTGAGCTTATATGTGGGAGCTGTACTCAATATATTGGAATAAAGTATAAGATTTCAAGCAGAGGAAATAAGGAAATAATAAAGCTTTTCTTCCCACCATCTCATCATAATGATTTACAGTGTGCTCAATGCAAACATGTTATCTTTTCATTTCTCATCGTGAAACAAATAGCCACTAAACCCTCCCCCTCTGCTTTGCTCGGGTCCCTTAAAAAAAGCAGATTTGAAAAATGTACGGCTGCAAGCTAGCCTGCTTCTCACTACTAGCCGACACAGGCATTTATAACCTTAAAAATGACTTCTGGGTACCAGGTATCCAATTATTCCTTACCCAGGAAGCAGTGCTAAATGGAGCACTGCAATGATTTACTCGCAACCTCTCCTTTTATTAAAACACTTTGTCTTATTGTTTTATTGATTTACAATCCGTCCTACTTTTTTGGCATCTGAAAACAATCAAGGCACAGGGCAGCAGAATGTTTGGACATTAATCGTTAAAAGACAGTGTTTTATTCCTGGCCTGGGGTTTGCTGCACCAGCTGCTGTGCATTCTGGTAAGAGGCAGTGATTTATGACCCGGCAGCAATAACGATGAGGCGTGCTCATTAACATATCGACAGGCTCCAAGATGGATCATCAGCATTGATTATTTCATGGCCTGTTGATGCCCATTTGTTAAAAGAGAGAGAGAAAGGGGGAGTGGGGAAGTAGGGAAAAGAGGAGGAGGGAAGTGATGGGCTGGCTTAGAAGGTGTGAGGTTTTCTCGCTTGAATCCTTGCAGCACAGGGGAGGAAGACAAAACCCTGACTCCTTCAATCACCACAGCCATCACTCTACTGTCAGAGGGAAAAATCAATGATTGACAGCATTTAACCAGTCCTCAGCACTCGGCAGATCCATACAGAAGAAAGGTGCTCGGTAGGGAGGGCCATACAGATCTGTCTTTAAGCATGCTGTAAAACATTACTTCACAGCGAGAATTACAATATCAATCAGTCAATGCCACTCTCTATTCAAAAAGGGAGAGCGCATAGAGAAGGTGTCATTTGTGTTCAGTGTGCTGGGTGGTAGAAAAGTCTTACTCTGGTTTTGAAACACTGGTAAGTAAACATGGTGACTAATCTGTTTTTATGTTAACAACAATTACATAAAACTACTGTTGAAGAGATAATAACAGGGTTATGATAAATTCAATTATATAATTTGAACACTAATAAATCACTTAGGGATGAGCATTTTGGTTTTTTTTTCCACAAATCAAATGGCATAAATTTTGCAGTCAAACTGAACATCTGTTATCAGTTCAATGGTTTACCCGTAAGAGTCACACCAATGTGAGCAAATCCCATGCTGCTGTTAACAGCTCCTCTTAGACTTAACAGCAGCTACCTAAAAGTAATTAGTCAGGTAAAATGGAAGTGGAAAGAACCTTTACCACCTTTGAGCAAGTAGAGAAATGGCACAAAGACTGGTTGTCCTACTGTAGCATGATCTTCTCCTAAAGCAAGTGCATTTCTCTGAGGAGCTTTTAAATATTGGCACCAGCTCATGAGAGTCCACTAACTGATAACTCCACTTCCTTATGGATGGATTATTTACAATAAAATCTATCAATATAAGTGAGACTTAAAGGACTACTCTTTTAAATTTATCTTTCATAATTATCCACACTAAAAAGTATTTAGAAGCCTGATGTCAATGTCAATATTAAGGTTACTGAAGTTTGATTATTTGTAGTCATGATTATGCAACCATGCAATGCAGGAAACCAGTATACAACCCTGTGATTTGTTAAAGATGAGCCGCTTTGATATATTACAAAATCAACGACTTGTGTACATGTTCCTACATATGTTCCTATTTAATTTTTGTCTACCTAACCCTAACCTTGTTTTGTCAATGGAAGGAAGAAGCCAGCAGTAGCTTCTAGCCTGCAATAATTAGAAAAAAAACATGAATAGTAGTTCTACATGAATGTCATCAAAAACCAATATATAGCTTCACTAAAATTCACAACTTTGTCGATATACTACACAGTAGATTTCCTCCTCTCTGGCAGGAACAAGGATGACACTCTCCCCTCTCTTCTCCAGCCTGAGCAATGCTGTCATTACTATGATAGAGTTGCCATGGTGACAGGTGCTAATTGATGGGCCTATCATTCATTATTGAGTGACAGCCACCCTAGAGCTGGCCCTGACTGGCATTCTTCTGGACAACTGTCACAGAGGGACTCAAAGCAGCTGTAACCTTACTGTGGAGGTGAGTCACGAACACGCACATGCACAAAACCATTCACACACGCGCAAACACACACACACCCATACACGTGTGTACACACAGGAACAAAGACAAGCATGTACAGACTTGCACAGACACACCCACAGGCTCTCAAAGCTCACACAGATGTGCCCATGTATAGCCAACAAGACTTTCATAGAAACACCTACATGCACCAAGCCGCAAACTGACACACACACACACACACGCACACACACACACACATGAACACGCACACAGAACACACTCACTCAGACTCAATGACATGCGACTGACATATATTGACCGTCTAATCTTTGTCAGGGTCTGTGGAAGCGTGAAAGCACCTCTCACACAAACACTTCTCCTTACTCAACATTATCGCACTCTCTCCTGTACGACGTATTGCCAAGACAGACCTACCAACATCGGACTTCGTTTTCGTTTTTTAAGACATTGAAGCAACATACAAACTGAAGTAGAGTGCCCTATTCTCTTTTCTTCACAGGTTAAATCAATTAAAAGCTATGAGGAAAGAGAGTCAGTCAATTAAGTCACTGAGGGCCTGGCCTTCAGGTGTCCTTGGAGGACAGGAAGAGGGAGCAGTGCAGTTGTATTTCTGTGTGCGTGCATGTGTATGTGTATGTGTGTGTGTGTGTGTGTGTGTGTGTGTGTGTGTGCGCGTGTGTGTGTGTGTGCGGAGGCTAGTGTCTCACCTCCTTTGACAGTGGGGGCTTGCCCTGCCTCTTGTACTGTAAAGACGAGGGCTTTAAATTGCTTCCGTCACCGGGCCCTGAGTAATGAGTGTGATTCTAATCGCAGTTCCTGGGGCCATCGGCATTAGTCTTAATCTGAGCGGGGTGCTCCAACACCACTGACAAGTAATGCAGAGCAGGTAGGGGCGTAATGAGAGGACGCATGCACACACGCACGGACGCACAGACACAGGTTACCCCACCCAAGATGCAGAGGAAGGCTTTTGTAATAAGAACACAGTTACTAGAACCTCTCTCCCATCTTTCTCCTACAGGGATGGTTAGGTATGCAGGGGCTGTGAAAAATGGCTGAAACCTCCTGTACACCACCAGTACACACTACTGCAGGGACATTTGAGAGAGTCATTGGGCACACGCAGATGAAAAGCGAATTCAAATTTTACCTTGGTGTCATAATATAAACCGCAAAGGAAATATCAAACATCTATTCTAGCACTGTTAAATTATACATGTGGTATGTTTGGAATAAAAGGGAGACTATTTCATTTTATGTATTTTCCAAAACAACAGGTCAAGTAAATAAATGTAAAAGTTTTCATCAAGTCATAAGATCACAAAAATGGGTTCTTTTTGTGTGCAGTGCGATTTTATGCTCAGAATATATGCAGCAGTGTGTATGTTGTTCTTTGTGGGCACTAAATTCCTTCAGCCCCTGCTTGCTGTCACAGTCGTTCATATGCACCGTGACTGAACAGGTAGCAAGGCTGAGAGTCCACTGGCACTGGGTTAGTGGAGGGCTAAATTGCTGTGGGGCTGTGAGTGGCTGCATAGCTGAACAGGTCGTTCCTCTCTGTCTCTCTGTGTTTGCCTGTGTTAAACTCCCTCCTCTGCCCTCATCCATCCTCTCATCCAGTCTCCAGCTCTGTCCATCTATCAATCCCAGCACTTTGTCAGAGCCCACTCCATCCTTACTGCTGCAATAACAAAGGAGAGAGGGCTGGGGAAAAAGAGAGAGAGTGAGTGTGTGTGTGTGTGTGAAAGTGGGGTGTACGCAATAAAGCAAGACACAGATTCAGAGGGGACAGGGGAGGAAAGAGTGGTGGGCGGCCCTGCCTCCACCATCAGCCGCTGCCTCTGAGCCTCGTCACTGGGGAGCTTTTCACCTGCCATCTGCATCGGTGCTGATCTGCTGACAGAGGCCCTGACGTGCGTCGCCTTCTATTGCACAGGCAAGCAGAAACACTAATGCCGCGCCCCACCCTACCTAGACCACTCACCTCCGCTCAGACAGCCAAGACAGGCAGCTGGCAAAGAGGAACTGGAAGGAGGCAGGAGCTGAATGAGTGACAGAGGTGAGGACAAGTAGCAGGAAGAAGAAGGAAGTAGAACTTGAGAAGGATGGTGGATAAAGGGGGGGGGGTCGAAAAGCAGAAAACACAGGAGCTATCAGGCTAGGGAAATAAAAGAGAAGGTTGTCAAGAGAGGAAGTTTTAGGATAATGTAAGAGCAGACTTAGAGGTAGATATAGTTGGAAAGACTACTGGCAGGTGGTGGAAGGTCTTGTATACTCAATTTTCCTGCAGTCTAGTAGGAAAGTGGCTCAGTTTGTGTTTTTTTTTTCCTTCGCCGTGCATCGATAAAAATCACAGAGAGAAAATGTCTCCTTAATTAAGGCTTGATCAGCTGCATGTCAGTGGTGGTTTGGAGGCCAAGCAGAGCTGTGCGGCCTCACTGACCTAACCATTCAGTCTAGCTGAGCCGCAATTGAGGAGAGGTTGCTTACACTCCATCACCAGCACCAACACAAACAGAAAAGTTCAATAAAACAGGGCACAAGCAACTCATTAATAAATAGGAACATGCTGATCGTGTTTTTTTTTTTTTTTAACCTGATCCCAGTCCTGTAATGAGTACATGCCGATACCGAGTTGGATTTTTTTCCTCAGCTGCGCAGTGAACTTACATTAAAATTAGTAAAGCTTTGTCAATGTCCATGACAGCTGAATGTCTCCTGCATTACAGTTTTCCTTGATGTTCTCCTACAATGTGTATGAAGTGTATAGGGGTGGATCTAATGTGGCCAGAAGTTTTTTTTTTTTTTTTTTTTTTTTTTTTTTTTTTTTTTTTTTTAAAGGAATTGATCAGCCCAAGCATTAATAAAATAAAATACTGCATACTTCAAAATGAATTGAGAAAGAGCACTTTAGACATGCATGTATTTTTTTTTTTTTTTTTTGAATACTTACTCCACAAAGCTAGTCTCACAATACACACTGATGTGTAATTAACTGAAATTACTGGCTGCTGTGTGCTCTGCTATTATTGTTCCAATGTTGTTTCAGAAGCTTATTGGGCAGATTTGACAGCTGCAGTACATGACACAAACAAACAAACGACTGGAAGCTAATCTTTATACAACTAACGCAAAATCTATCAAAATCAGCATGTCTGGATCGGTCCAGATCCCCATCCCAGAGCTTGGCTCAATCCCACAGTAAAAAAGCTCAAGCATGATATTATATTTAACTGTAGCTGTGTTAAATGACATAATCAAACCATGTGTTTTTAAAAACTCTGTAGGGAAATGCAACATTCTCTGAACACAGCAAAGCACAGCCAGCCATGAAGTTTAGGCCTCAACTCATAAAGTCAGTACGTGTGGTTGTAATTCATACAAACATCTAAGCCTAATTTTGGTGAACAGGCTGTTACTGTTAATGAAAACAGCATCATCACAGACCAAGCACCGTGAGAAATGATCAGCAATGAGTCTGTGCATCTTCAAAGGCAGAATCTCGCAATGTTGATGACGCTGTAATAGCTGATCAAAGGGGAAATACAAGTTCATGGTAAGATTACTAGTAACATACAGATAAGGGAATATACTATATGTAAACATGACACTGGATGTATCTGCAAAACAGGAATAATATGAAGGAAACAAAACAGTCAGATGAAATTAAATATAATTTATGGTTGGAGGATTTAGCTTTTCATATATTAAAAACAGCCCTTTTTACTGCAGAGAACATTGCCCACGTTCACAAACTACCAATTCTGCTGATTTTAGCCTTTGTAAATTTGCCTCCTAACGCTGCACACGCTAAAACAAAGCAAGCAAGTCTCTCTCTCACTTCTGACGCAGTTTCCAATCAGCCGACACTAATTAGACAGCAATAAACTGTTATTAATCGGCTGGACAGCACACAACGAGCCAAATATAAATGGTGGCTGTCAAGGCTTTATTCAGGAACCAAATGAGTATTCTCAGTTCACTGCCTGTGTGAGGCATCACCACCTATGTCCTCTAACAAATGTTCACTATTCACTGTACTGTTAACAGAGTTGGCCCTGCACACACACACACACACACACATTCTCTCTCTCTCTCTCTATGGCTGCAATACGCTGCCTCTGAATGCAGTGTCATTGTGAATACTGTGTCCAGAGTCTTTCAGAGGACACAGAAAGCAAAGCCATCATACTCACAGCTTTCACAGCCACTGAAAACAGGTCCTACTATTAATCAGCTCACCAAAATAAATGTCTCATAATTATCCTCCTTCTTCCTCTGTCTGGGTGATGTGGGCTAAGCATCCTCTTTGAGACCTCTCCCAGTCGAGCTCGCAGATAAAGGCCCTAATAAATGAGAGCCCTATTTACAAAGTCAGCTCTACTTTAGCCAATCTGCGCCTGGAGAGAGCAGTTAGGGCTGGAGAAATGAAA